>NC_054827.1:130267482-130570512 GCF_018345385.1 Vulpes lagopus | reverse complement strand
TAGACACCCATGTGACCTTTGGCGAGTCACTCACCCCCTCTGTGCCTTGGTTTCCTCACTGGTAATGTGAGGTAATGAGGGTGCCTCAGTCATAGAGGATTAAAGGAGGAATCTCTTTTAATTTCGTGTCCACAGTGGCCATAGCCTTCCTTCCTTTGATCACCCTCGCAGGACAAGAACACACCTGGGCTTCAGCCCCACCCATCCCTCCAGCCTCAGGCCACGCCCCCATCTGCCGCCGGGCCCCACCCCTGCCGCTGCACTCTGAGGATCAGAACCTTCTGGCTGGAGGGCCACTGGGGAACCACCAGCAAAGGGCCTGCAGGTGGCCGTGCTGCCCCTGTGCTCTGTGCTCTGGAGTTCTCAGGGCACATTCCAGGTGGGGTGAGCCACAGCTTCTCTGCACCGGCCTGGAAATGATTCCATTCCTCAGGTCAGGAATCCGAAGCTCGGAGAGGCTAGGTGACAGAGCTGAGCAAAGGCTGCCTGGGTCAGGAGCTCTGCTCCTGCTCTCACCACTTCTGGGACCTTGCTTGAGTCACTCATCTCCCTATGCCTCCGTTTCCTCAGCTGTGAAGTGGTGCATGCAAGCCTGGTAGGGTGGATTTACTGGCAAAATCCCCATGGACCAGGAGTGGTCCTGAAGCAGGCAAGGGCTCAGCACACATCAGTTGTGGTCACATTATAGCAGGGACAGGTCTACTCTATGCCTGGGAAACCAGGTGGCATAACAGACTGCTTGCCTGAAACAGTGGCTTCCATTTGGTGTGGCCCTGACAGTAGCTGTTTCTTTGGTGATGGAGCCTCAGCTGCCACTGGGGGATTGAAGGGTGTCCTCAGAGAGAAAACAGGGTATCCTTTTAAAATAACATCCCAAAGGACCAGAGTCCAGCCTACTCTCGGGGCAGCTCATCTGAGTGGAGACAAAGGGCCAGGACTCTGCGAGGACGGCCACAGGTCCCGGAGGGGAAGACGGGAACTGGCCCGGTGCAGGGGAGGCACGGAGGTGGAGGTCTCGGGGACCGCAGGGCGGCGACTGCACCCTACCCAGCCCAGGGTCAACACCGCAAATGCAGCTCGCAAATGCACGCCCTGCCGGGACCGATGCTGGCAGGGACTTCCAGACACACCGCAGCCCTGCGTGTGGGTCAGAACCCGCTTTCCACGGGTGGGCTAGGAGGCAGCCTCCCACCCCCAGCTACCATCCTGCTTCTGCGCCGCCTGGAGCCAGCCTCCTCGCCTGTAAATGGGGCAGCAAAGGCTGCCACTCGGGGCTGCCACTCCACCAGCGCAGTCTCAGGTCGGGGGCAATCCCTCTGTCCGCCCCCAGTCAGGACCTGAATTATGGACGGGCTTTGAATTCGCCTTAACTACCGCTAAAAACCTATCTTTACAGCACCCCTGTCGTGATGCTCTGGGCCCTGTGAGCCAGGCGTTAGGGGAAGATTATGAAGCCTTGGAGAGGCGCAGCGACTTGCTAGAGATCACCACCCAGATGGCACAATCTGATCCCAGCCCCTGTGTTTGAGCTGTGGGCCTGATCATCTTTTGGAGTCCCCAGGAAGGTGTGTGGGCACACGTGCACATGCCCACATATACGTCTTTGAAATTCATCTCTTTTAAGTACTCATTATCCCATGTATAATGCTGCAAATGCCAAGCATCTCACAAAGCATTTCATTTTATATGCATAGTAATAGGAAGAGACTATTACCACGGTTCTACACTTTATATATGGGGAAAGTGAGACTCAGAGAGATTCAGTAACTTGCCCAAGGTCACACAGCTAATAAGTACCAAAACCAGGACTCATAAGACCAGATGGTCTGACTGCAGGCTAGCGATCCATCACTGTCCTATCGGTGGGATAGCTAGCTGCTTCTCAGAGGACCTCCTTCTCAGTGGGGGAGTTGGGTGCTGTTGGAGGGCGGGTAGTGCTGAGTGACTGGATGGACATTCTGGATCTTGGCCTGGGTTCAGCCCAGCAAGAGCGTGGGCGGGATCTGATTCCAAGGAAGGCCTTCTAAGACTCTGCAGAGACAGGAGAAGGAGGGGTGCTGAAGGGGGTGGGAGTGGAGGGGGGTGGTCCCAGGGGAGGAGCCCCAGGAGGAAAAAGGAAAGCAGAAGTTACCAGAGGGTTCTTGTAAAGGAGCTCAGGCCAGGCACCCATTGTGCTCTGAGCTGTGCATTCTGCTTCCCTGTCCAAGTCTGAGTGGCTTCAAGTGACTTTGGTAGGCCTCTGCCTAGAGTCTCTTGCTGTGGCTGGATGTCCATAATTTCTCAGGGTTTTAAAAAACATTTATTTACTTATTTATTTATGTATTTATGTATTTATTTATTTATTTATGAGAGACACACAGAGAGAAGCAGAGACACAGGCAGAGGGAGAAACAGGTTCCATGCAGAAAGCCTGATGCAGACTCAATCCCCAGGACTGGGATCACGCCCTGAGCCCAAGGCAGATGCTCAACCAACCGCTAAGCCACCCAGGCATCCCAGTTTCTCAGGGTTTACCTCTTCATTCAATGCCTATCTCTAGATCTCTCCCCACCAAGATTATGTGTGTCTCCCAGTGTCACCAGCTTCTGGGTGGCAGGACTTCAGGAGGGACATTGAAGGGTGATGCCTTGACATTGCATGTTTGCCCTTTTAAATCGGAGCTGTGTGTTTATGGAGATGTGTGTGTTGATTGTGGGTGTTGGGTGTGTATTGGCATGTGTGTGATGTGTGTGTGTTAGTTTCGTGTGTACAGTGTGCAGCTTATGTTGATTTTGTATGATTGGGTGTCTGTTGGTTGTACGGGTATGTGTGCCACGTTGCATTTCCTTGAGACGTGTTGTTTGGGTGTGTGACTTTGTTGGCTACCCGTGCATGTGCTTCGGGTGTACGGTTGGTGGTGTGTGCTGGTTGTGTGTGTTGAGCGTGTGTCTTGCACTGTTGTGTTAGATGTGTGTGTTGCAGTGTGTGTTGGTGCGTTGTGCATGCGACGAGGACGAGGACGAGGAGGACGACGAGGACGCGCGAACCGAAGGGGCCTGTCTGGGAGGGCGCCTGCTCGGGCGTCCTGCTTCTGCGCGGCGCGGAGCGGGGCTGTAGGCCCGCGGGGCCGCGGGAGGGCGCTGCGCAGGAGGCAGGCCCGGGTGAGCCGAGGGTCCTCCAGGCCTGGAGCAGGGGTCCAGGCGTGGGAGGCCGGAGTGGAAGCTGTCGAGTGCGGCGGGAGGAAATCCGCGGGTGTGGAGTGGGGACTGCGGGTGCTCTGGAGAGTGGACACTTGGCGGTCGTGGGCAGGGGGCACAGGGGTTCCCAGGAGCGGCCGGAGCCGGGCTGGGGGAGTGTCCCGGCGGGGCGGCGCTGCGAGCCGCTGGGAGGGCGGGGACGGAGCCGGGGAGGCCGCGCGGCCCCGGGGGCCCGGCCAGGCCGGCGCCAGCCGCCAAGTTGAAAGGCGGCCGCAGCCTCTCCGCGCTGTTTCCCATTGCGCCCCCGAGGGCTCCAGGCGAGGCGCGGGCCGGGCTCACCTCCGGGCCGCGGGTCACGAAGGCGGGCATCCTTCAGTGGGGACCCCGCCGGCCTCGCGGCCGCGTAGCATTCGCACTCGAGGTCCCCCGCCTCCTGAGTAACTGTCTCCACGGGGCCCCCTGCGCGCCCTGGGCCTTCAGCCCGGGGTCAAGAGCGGAGAATTGAGCCTTAACACCGGGCGCTCCGGGCCGCACCCCAGCCGGGCAGATCCGCGGCCGCCCGGCGCCCCCACCCCCGCCCCGCCCCGCCCCGCCCCGCGCGGAGCCCGAGCGCCCCCGGCCCCTGCCGCGCAGCCACCCCTCCGACCCCGGCTTCACGCCACGGACCTTGGGCCTTTTCGGTCCAGCCTGCGTGGGCAGAAGCTGAGCTTGCAGATTAAGCCTTGCCTCCTCCCCAAACAAAACGAAAATGCCTTCCCGGACAGCTCGCGGGGCAGGGGAGATGCCCCTTTGGTTCCCCGAGGGACGGGGCTTGCTCGTGCGTGGTCAGAGCACGAAGGAGTTAAATTCGTGGAGCTGGGGCCGGTTTCGCAGCAATACGCGCGCTCCGTGGGCCTCTTCCAGCCCCAAAGAGCCGTTCAGGCACTAGGTGACCCGCAACGACAGAGGGCTGGGCAGTGTGGGCAAGGGGTGCGTCCCCGCGTGTATTCTGCCTTCGAATCTCTGTCCCCCGCCCCCCCACTCCTTATGGGCTGTGTGACTCTGGGAAATCATGTAACCTCTCTGGACCGCCAGATACTCCTTAAAAGAAAAAAAAATCCTATGAGGTTGTTGGGAGGCGCGGGGGAGGCGGCTGGCCCAGGAATTCCTCTGGGCGCCGTAGGTGGTGACTCGGAGTGAATGATCCGGTGTTTCCTGCCAAAGGAGGAAACTGATCCGTAAAGGACCAGGCCTGGGAACCCCCTGCCCACTCTGCCCTCGCCTGATAAACGAGCAGCTGAGTTCGGAGGACCGGGCTGAGACCGAAGCGTGCCACCAGCCTTAGTGGAATCTGGCCCGGAGTCTTCACCGCCCCGCAGGGCGCCGCTCCGATCCAGCAAACATTTATTGGGCACCTTCTGTGTACATGCTGCATTGAGAAAGGGAATTCGAAAACAAAAAGGAGGAAAGAAAGAGCTAGACGAAAAGAAACAAAAATGGGAAAACTCGGGGTGGGGGATGTCACAGGAGTGGAGGGAAACCCGGACCCAAGGCGGCAACGCGGGCGGAGGCGCGCTGGAGCGAGGGTCCCCGGGGCCGGCGACCTCCTCCACCCGGCTGAGGTGCTGGGTGGGGGGAAGGGGCGCGCCCGCCTCGCCTGCAGCTACCGCCTCTTTGGAGCCGCGGCGCGTCTGCAGAGCGCGAGCCGTTGCTCATTACTGCAATTATGTTGCTCTGAGTTTGCCTCGACCCTAAATTGCCAAACTTGGAGGAGGCAGGAGGCCCGGGAGTCTGAACCAGAGGAGACACCTGATCCTGCCCCCACCATTTCCCTACCCGCGCTGGATTAAAAGACTCCAGGGCTGCGGGGAATGAGAAAATTCAGACCCACCCCTATTCCCCGGGCGCCCTCTCCCGCGGGGATTCGTTGGCACATTCCAAGATCCTGGGAGCGGGGAAGGATTCCCGGGCCCATTTCGCAGATGAGAAAACTGAGGAACGGATACCTGGAATATCTTCCCCACCCAAAGTCAGGCGGTCAGTAGGCGGCAGGGTTGGGGTGAACCGCTTCGGCTTGTCGGACTTCAAGTCCGATGCTATCCCCAGGACAGGAGAATCTCCGGGGGGCGTTCCAGAAAGGAACCCGGAACATTTGTCCCGCGCTCCGTCACCGTCGGGCTGCTTAGTTTGTATAGGGGGAAAACAACTCCTTTCTGCGTCTGCCAGAAGCAGCGATGTGCCTCAGCCCTCGAGCGCCTTTAAAGGACTACGTGACTCTGAGAGCTTTTTGCATCTAACTCCTCTCTCGTGGGGACGAAGAGGCCCGGATCCGGGTTCCGATCGCGCATCTGGGAGCCCAGGAGTCTGTCTGTCTGGAGCCGCGGGGCCGCACTCCACAGCAAGCTTGCTTTCTTTTCTTGAGGAGGGGAATTATTATTACGTGTTGGGACTGCAGCCCCGGGCCTCCGGGATGGGACGTTCGGAGCTACGGAGACTGGAGGATCCATCGAGGAGACCGAGGGTACCCCGGAACTTGCAGGCGCCGGCGCAGAGCCCATCCCCCGGGGTGCGTGGGCGCGGGGCTGCGCTCTCTTGGAATTCCTAGGCAGAGCTCCGGTCCCCCGGGGCTAGAAGCCGCTTGGTGCGCCCCAGACCCTTTCTTTCCACCCTGCGCCTCGGCCTCTAGCTGTGGAGACGTCCACCCTCCCCAAGTCCAACGCCAGGTACTTGGAGTTCTAACAATCCTTGGCCTGCTGGCTTCCAGTGTTAACAGCTCTTCGCGCGGCAAAGGCTGCCTGAGGCTGTCCCGCGTGGAGTTTGGAGGCGCCGGCCAGTGCGGGACCGAGGCAAGGCCCGGGAGGGGGGGGGGCACGCAGATCTGGGGAGAATGAAACCAGGGCCCCCAATTCAAAAGGGAACAGAGCGGTGCCTGGAACATAGTAGGCTCTGTTTACCAAGAGATCATTTTCTGCCATCAACATCCTTGCAGAATTCCAACCCCAGGAGGCTAAACTTGGCGCCCGTTCAAATATATTCTCCTGGAAGCCCGAATTTAACCTACTATATAAAAGAAAAACCAAGTTTGTGAGCGTTTGGAGGCAGGGGCTCATGCAAAGGACAAGCCAAGGTGGGAAGTGTACTGTCGCCTTGGGTTTTCAGTAAAGTGTTGTTTTTAGGGGTCGTAATAGGGGGTGTGAAGGCGTTCACATTATGGCAGCTCAAAATTAGATCCACAAACCGGCGCCTACACCAGCGCAGCGATTTAGAGAAGCAAAGCAATGCCTCCGCCCCCCACCTGGCCTCCTGTGGGAAAAACAGGTTTGCGGGGGTGGGAATTGTCTGGATTAGCTGTCTGCAGTCATCAAACCATTTGGGTGATTCGCTTTGTTTTCATAGACAGGTTAAAAGGGAAGAAAAAAGAAAGAGTCGGTTATGGGTCGCCTGAGCAAGTGTCGATTTCAGCTTAAAGTGAATTGGAAAATTGAGCCTAATTATCCCAGGTAATTGCTTCAATTCTCCACTTGACTTTGCTAACGCAGATCTGTCCTGCGTGTTCAAAAAGACACCCCCCCCTCCCCGAATATCCTGAATATCCTGTTGTCACCTTTGAAAGGTGCAAGTGTAAAACTACCATCATGCTGAAAAGCAATTGTATATGTGAACAGAAGGCAAGAAGTAAAAATTCAAATAAAAGCCTAAATCAATAAAGAGATCGTTTTTTGTAGCTTAAAATTAATTTATTTAACAAATATAGCTATAATATAAATGATAATAAAATTTCAAATATACAGTATATTACACACAATCCCTTCCAAAGGGATTCTTGAGAGTCACACAAATGTACTGTTAAATAGAAACAGGAGTTTTAAATTTTATTTTACAATTTTTTTCTGGTACTGGTGAGAGAGGTACCTTCAACCTACCTTGGCAACGCATCTGTGTATCCCCCCTCCCCCCACCGAAAGCAGACGCTTTGCTGTTGAAATTCTCTTAAATTTTCCCATGGATGGACCGGGGTTTCCATCTCCCCGGGCATGCTCTTCTCTCTGGTTTTTTTTTTTTTTTTTTTTTCCTCCAACTGTTCTTATTTTCCAAAATCTTCAAACGTGCCTTTTTCAGTGCTTCTCCCGCCTGGTGTCAGGACAGGATGCAGCCTCCAGCGCTGGTCGGACCACTGACTCTGCTGAGGACCGCTGGGAAGTCAACACCTCTCTAACCCCAGTCCCTCCATCTGTAATACAAAGGGTAGATCTAGATTCTAGAAGAGCGTTAAGGGCCCCTTCCAGCCACTTTTCGGGGGAGGGGATCAGACAACGGAGAGTGAACGCAGGGAGCAGCCGAGGATAAACCGGAGCAGCGTGGGAGTTACAGGGAGAAGGAGCCGGGCGCTGCCGACCAGGGGAGCTCGCCGGGGAGGGCTCCTGCGGCTTGCAGGAGCCCGGGGCTGGAGCAATCAGCTGGTACCACAGGTAGGCGGCCCTGGGACCCTCTAAGTCAGGTGGTACATGCTGTAGCCCACGTGGGCTGTGTAGAGTCCCACGGGCGCCACCGGCAGCGCGGCGCGCTGGAAGGGGCCGGAGGCACCGTAGAGCGAGGCGCCCGCCGCCGCCGCCACCGCCGCGGGGCCGCCGAGCGGGAAGGAGAGGCCGAAGGCAGCGGGTGGCAGCATGGGCTTCGCGGCCATCTTCAGCTTTTCCAGCTCGGCCTCCTGCAGTCTCTTGGCCTTGGCGCGGCGGTTCTGGAACCAGATCTTCACCTGCGTCTCGGTGAGGCTGAGCGAGCTGGAGAACTCGGCGCGCTCGGCGATGGACAGGTACTGCTTCTGGCGGAACTTGCGCTCCAGCGCCAGCAGCTGCGCGGTGGTGAAGGGCGTCCTCGGCTTGCGGTTGGTCTTGTGCTTGCGCAGGGTGCAGGCCGGGGGGCTCAGCCGCCCTGGGGGGGGGGGGGACACCGAGAGAAAGGCAGCGGGTTAGGAGAGCGGCGCGGGAGTGTCATCTGCCCACAGGTAAGAGTGGTCAGTATCAATACCGGCCATTCATTTTCGTGAAGCACCTCGGATGCCAGGCGCTGGGAGGTGACACTTGGAAAAGATTTTCTCCAGTTGTCACACCCCGCGGGGTAGACGTTCCTGTCTACTTCTTGCAAATGAGGATACAAAGATTCCAGGTGAAATGTTCAGGGCCCAAACTTAACTGGGAAGGGGTGGGATGCCTTAATGCTAGGTGGCAGCTTAGGGGGTCCCCTCCTCCGAACGAGGCCGTATGTGTAAGTGTAGGATCCGTAGGTGTTAATGAGGTTGCTGAAACGTGCGGGAAAGGCCCTGCACCCAACCCAGCATCACTGAATCCAGTATTGTGGGTTGGCTCAACGTTTATCTGTGCTCATCGAATGTTCAGCGCTAGGCTAGGCCGTTGCGTGGCATCCAACCCAGATCTCCAAATTCCACTCTTTCCCTTGGAACAGCATGTTCCTACAAGGTTCTAAGGGCAGTCCCAGGGGACCCAGAGGCAGAGCAAGGCTCCGCGGTCAGGCCGTCAGGAAGGTGGCACCACTGCCATATCTCAAATATATGAAGTGCTGGTGGGGGTGGAGGGACTTCTGATGGTCTGTTGTCTCTTGGGTCCCTCTCACCCTCAGTGCCTTGGTCCTCTGGTCACACACAAATGGGAGTAGGTGGGAGGGAGACTGAGATCACTTCTGCTCAACCTGTGTCTCCATTGGCAGAGGACAAAGGTGCCAGGCTTTTCCTTATGGCTTCAAAATAAACCTCAGGGATGCGCCGTTGCCAGAGCACCAAGACAGAAGGCTCCCACAGGTCCGAGACTGAGTCCTCTGGCCCGGTCAACCCCTGCCACTCCCGGCAGCCATGGTCAGATATAACGTAGAACAAATTATTTCCAGGGCAACGGGGATCGCAGAGACTCTGGGGTCCTGGGGAAGCCCCTAACTGAATTCCCAAGTCCTGAAAAGCTGCTTTCCCTACCCAGCAGCCTCCCTTGGGAAAAATGAAATCAAGCCCAGAATGTTTCACCATGCGGGTTTTGCCTAAGCATGCATTTTTTTCGTTTGTGTGTGTGTGTGTGTGCTTTAATGACCCTTTGGGCTCACAGACCACCAGGATATGAGTCAAACGAAACCTCGTGTTAACATCCCCCTTCTTCCCAGCTCCAGGCCATTCACAGCCGGGAAGCAGTTGGCCCCCAACCCGCTTTCCGCCCGGCCGCCTGAGGGGCGGGCGCCCAGGGAAACGTCACTCCCTGCGGTAGCGACAGCACAGCCCTGGGCCACTTCTCCAGCCATTAGGCCTAGGGAGGGGCTGGCCTTTCAAAGACGTTTAATCCCCAGATAAAAATCATTCCTCAGCATCACGCCATTGAATTCGGGTTGCTATTATGCCGCGCAAAATAATCGGAGGAAACGAGGAAAACTTGGGAATTTCCCGTGCTCCTGAAATATCTCCGAGCGTGTTTGCTGGGCAAGAGGAGCCGGGGGGCCGCGAGGCCTTGGAACGACCCCGAGCGCGCCTGGGACTGCTGGAGTCCGCTTCAGGGACCGGGTCGGCGAGGTTAGGGCGCTTCCCCACCGCCAGGGAGGGGGCGCCTCCCACTAACTGACTTGGTGCCCCGCCCCCTCGGCTGGAACCTGAGCGCCCCCTCCCACTGAAGGGCCCAGCCCCGCGAGCACTAAGTATCTGCCCCAAACTTGAAGGGGGAACTTTGCAAGAGGTTCAGAACCTCTGGGCAAAGAGATACTTGAATGCGGGGGGGAGGGGGGCCAGTCTTCTACTACGAGAAAGTGAAACTCTGTGCGCAGGGAAGACGTCCGCACCCCTCGCACCCACCCGCAGGGATGACGGCGGAGTAACAGGGCTTAGGGGCAGATGGGGAAGTGGGGGCTCCTGGGGTCCTTTGGTGAGGGCTGAAGGAGACGGTGCGCGGACACCTGGTCCTACCAGTTGACTCCCACCCGCAGCGTCCCCTCCGGGCCAAGGCGAGGGG
Organism: Vulpes lagopus; assembly: GCF_018345385.1. Classification (NCBI taxonomy): domain Eukaryota; kingdom Metazoa; phylum Chordata; class Mammalia; order Carnivora; family Canidae; genus Vulpes; species Vulpes lagopus. The sequence goes on along the minus strand of NC_054827.1, from coordinate 130,560,359 downwards.
CCCGCGAGAGCGGACCGAGAGCGGGTTTCCGCCAGGCCTCCGTGCCCCCAGCTGATGGGAGAGGGGAGAGGGGTAGCGCCGTGCCTCCCCGCCAAGCGAGCCGCAGCTCGGGCTCCAGGTGCCGCCGCAGGTACGCGCCGCTGGAGACTAGCAGGCCCGGCCCCCTCCCCCGCCGACCGGGCGCTGGCTACTTACTGGCCGGGGGCGGGGAGAAGCGGGGGTTCTGCATCCACGGGGTCCTCTCGGGCTTCTCGGGGCTCTCGGCTTTGACCAACGCATCCTCTGGCAGCTTGAGAAGTCCTCCCACCGAGAAAGGGCCCAGCGGCCGCGGCGAAGACGGCGCGTCCGGGGCTCCCAGAGAGCCGGGCCGGGCGCCCAGGGGCTGCGCGGACCCGCCCGCCGCCTGCGCGCCCTCGGAGGCCACCAGGGCGCTCTCCTTGGCCCCGGGCTTCCTGTGGTCGGCCATGAGCGCCTCCACGCTGAAGGGCAGCAGGGAAGGGGACACTTTGGGCTTGGCCCCCTCCTCGTCCGCGCCCATGGCGGCCGCCGTGGCCGCGCTGGCGCTGGGGGCCTGGCCCCCGCCTCCCCCCGCCGGCTTGCCGAAGGCGGAGTCCTCCACTTTGACACCGAGTGGCAAAGAAGTCATGTCAGCAGCCGGGGCCATGCAGAGCCGGGCCCCCCCTCCAGCCGCAGCACGGGCCAGCCGCCGCGCATGGGCTTCGGGCGGGCGGGGAGCGCGGCCGGCCGGTCGCAGCGCCCGGGGCCCTGGCCGGGCGGGCCCTGGCGCGCGCGCCTCCCGCCCCTCCCCAGAAGGCCAGCTCCGGCGCTCGGGGCCTGGTCGGGCGCGGGCGGCGGCGCAGGCCGAGCTCCCGGGCGCGCTCGCCGGCTCCGGGTCGGGCCGCAGCTCCCCAGAGAACTTGTTAATAAGGCGAGGCCCGCGCGGCGGCGGCCAATCAGCGCGCGAGGGGGCGGGCCCGGCGCCAGCCATTGGGCCGCGCTCGTGCGCACTGGCCCCGGGGCGCCCTGGGTCGCGGGGCGCGCGGGACGGGGCCGGGCCCCGGAGGGCGGGGCGGGGGGGGGCGCGGGAGAAACTTTCTCGGGCGCTGCAGCCGGGGCCGCCCGTCTCTCCCGCGGCCCCGGCCGGGCTCCAGTTTTCTCTGCTCCCGGGGGACTTCGCTTCTGCCCACCGCCCCCTCCCACGCCTCCTGGTTTCCTCTACTGCTTCCCCGGTTCTCTACCGAGGCGCCCCTTACCTTGCTCTGCAGTCGGCGGCCGCGTGGGCTGCTCTGTCCCCTCCGCTACCTGCCTCCCCTCTTCTCTACCACGATCACTTCGGAGGAGTCATTTCGTCCGTGTTTCTCTTATAGGTCAAAAAATCCGCATGGTTGCTTTACTCTAGTAGAAAGACAGTTAATTTCTTTTTTTTTTTTTTTACACACCCTTATTTTCTTCCTGTTTCAATCTTCCAAACTTTACCTCTGCGTAAAAAAAAAAAAAAAAAAAAGTGGGCCTTTGTCTCTTTCTAAGCGCTGGACTGAAGTTTGCCTAAAAGAAGCCACTCTCCTGTGGCGCTAGGGATGCTAAGGATAAAAATACATAATATTATCCGGGGTCGGTAATAGATTTTTCATTCATGATGGGTATTTTTTCCCCCCCGCTGTGAGCTTCCCCGGGAGGATTACAACACCTATAGCGGCGACCAGCTGGGGGAAAGGAGCCGCCGGGTCCTTTTGATATAGAACTTATTGAAATAAAACCAGCAGAAACGTCAACAAAACACTGGTCTGGCCTTAACGTGACCTCGGAGCGTCCGCGGAAACAAAAACACGTCCCTGTCTCTGCGTCCAGGATGGTACAGGAGTGGGGAGGCGCATTTGTGGGAGGGGGCAGGGGGAAAGGAAGACTGTTCCCGGGATGGATCCTTGGTAGCTGGGCTTGAGAACTCTTATTTTGCCAGTTTCGGAGGAAACGTGATTTTTTTTTTCCTGCTTTAAAAAAAAAATGGAGGAAAAGGAGTTGGAAGTATGGGGAGACTCGAGATCTATGCAAAGTCGGGTCGGGGCTCGGGGGTTTTCTGCGCCAACTCTTTATGGCCTCTTATCCCGGGGCCCAGGCCGGCGGCTCCCGGGGAGCCCGCGGCGGTGATTGGCGGCTCACCGGGACCGACCATTGATGGCTGCGGGGTTCTAATCTCCAGGAAACACAAGGGGCTGCCGCGGCCATTTAGGGGTAATTATCCGAGCGCGGAGGGACAGCGAATTCCCTCGCCTTTTAACTGGGCCCAATAAAAGCTGTAGATTAGGGGCGTCCAGATTAAGGAAAATGAATTGCTAGAGCGGGAACTTTATTACCCTGACGGCGTCCGGGGTCTGGCGGGAGGGGTCGGGCTGCGGACGCCAGGGTGATCGGCAGCCTCACATCTGCCCATAGGCCCCAGAGCTACGTGCAGGCCTTGGGGCGGGTTCAGGAATACTCGCATCTGTGACATCTACCCCGCGTCTCCAGATTCCTTACTCACCCGAGACTGCAACGCAAGCGTGGGGCAGGGTTCGGGGCCTCCAGGTCCGGTGGGGCCCAGCTGGAGGCGCGGTGAGCCCACCCGGCCTCTCTTAAACTCCCTGGACCCCTGGAGGGGTGGGGGTTAGGGACAGGATGAATAGAGAGTTCTTCCACCAGGCAGCGAAACCGAGGCCCGGGAACTACGCCTGGGGGTGCAAGGAGAGGAGGCCGTACAACCCATATTAGGGCTGACCGAACAGATGCTCAGGAAGGCTGTAGGCCGAACCCCCTGCTAGCAGCCCGGCCCAGGACAGCGGACCTTTATTGCCTGCATTTTTAATTTATCTGTCGCTGTAACACCCCACAGCCAACCAAGCTGGAATCTCGCTCTGCACCGGGGTTATAGGGGGAGAGGAAACCAACCGAGAGCCCTTGGCTTTTTAGGTCATTGTGTCAAAAGCGAGCAGCGTGTCTCTCTGCCGGGGGCTTGCTTTGTTCTACTCCCATCTCCCATCTCAAAATGTTTGACTCTCACATCATTTTGAGAACCTGATGTAACTAAGAGCGTCCTCCGTAGGGGGGAAAAATATGCATCGGTAAAAACAACTTCAGGGGCTCTAGAGCCACTTGGAGTCCGGCAGCCGAGAACCTCTGGCTCGGGGCAGAGCAGGGGCTCGAACCCCAGAGGCGGCCGCGCGGCGCAGAGGGGTCTCAGGGCTGTCACCGGAGGCGGCGCAGCGAGGCCCGGCCAGCCGGACGGCGGGAGAAGGGCCGCATCGCTAATTGCGGGGATAAACAATCTGTCACGATCCCTCAGCGCGCCTAATAGGCAGACGAGGATGTTGTTTTTAGGCGCCAGCGGCGGCCCGATCAAAGGCAGCAGCCGGCGCAGGGGCCCTTGAAGTCGCGCCCTCGCCTCCTGGGAGCAGACCGCCTGCGCCCGCAGCCCCCGGCCCTGCCGCCCGCCCCTGGGCACCCCGAGCCCGTCCGGAACCCCATGCTATCTTTTGAGGTTCGGTCTGGGTTCGCGTCTGCTAGCGGGGTGCACGCGTTTGCAAGGCGAGAAGAGTGTGTCTGGAGAGGCAAAGGGGTTCAAGGCAGAGCCCACGTGGAGTCCGTGCTCAGAAGAGCGCACGGCTCTCGCGCGGATCTGCCCTTGAGCTGTGGCGCAGAGATGCCCGCGGTCTCCGCGAAGGGATTTAGGGAAAAGAAACAAAACGTCCCTGCGTCTCTCCGAGCTTGTGGCGCCCGCGGGAGGAGAGGCACAAGTTTTGGGGCGGCGCGAGGGAGCATTCTCCGCGAGTTTTGGGCGTGTGTGTGTGTGTGTGTTTCTTTTTTTTTTTCCTTGCCAGGGCCTTTCCGGATTTCCCGGTTGGTGGGTTTCTAATGCTTACAGGGCCGGGGGGCTGCTGCGCCCGTTATCTCGCCGCCGGCACTAACCCCCAGGCGCTTCTACCCCGGCATTTCTAGCTGCCGCCGCGGAGAAAGCCGGGCTGTAATTCATGCCTGGCAAGGGCAGGGCTGGCCCGCGGCAGATAAAGCCCCGGGGCTGGTGCTCGGCTAGCATCCTCGCGCGCGCTCCGCTCCCCTCCCCTCGCGCCTCGCTCCATCCTCCCGCGGTTCGGGGAGTCTTAAAGCACTCTCCGTCCCCCAACAAAGCGGCTCCCGGCGGCGTTTAGGATCCTAAAGACGGACTGCCTGGCGTCCACTCTCTGCAACTAAACTGGGGGTGGGTTAGGTCTTTTCCCTCCAAAGTCTATTTTAGGAGGGTGTGCGGCGATGGAGGGAGGGTGGTGTTTTTAAACTCCCCCTTCGTAGGCAGAGACTAGTTTGTTGAGAGATCCTATCTTGCAGAGCGCTGTCACTATCTGGGTATTGCCGCAAGGATTGGAAGAGCCTGCAGGCTAGCCCCTCACTTGGGCATTCGTTGTGGCCTCCGTCGGGTTTTTGTTTACGCCCCCTCCGCCCCCCCCCCTTCCAATGCATTTTGTGGCCTCGACCCAGGAATCCCGCGTGCATTTTTAAAAATGTGCAGCTCAGTGGGATCCCCCGGCAATTAGCGAGCCCCAAACAGTCCTCTTTAATAGAATGAATGTGCTATGAAAACCGATTACCCGGAACGATTTATTTTGGTGGGAATTCACCAATCTCCGGGAGGGCGGCGAAGGGAGAGAGAGAGGAGGTATTTTGTCCTGAGGTTGGGGGGGGGGCGGGCGGGGAGAGTTGATGGGTAGACAGAAAGCACGAACTCGGGATCCTCCGACCTGCGGAGGGGGCCTCCCAGCCCCGCGCCTTCCAGTCTTTTGGCCTCTGTCGCCTAGAAGTGAGCGGCTGGGAGTCAGAGGTTTGGGAAACTGTCTGGGAGTCGCTGACGGTCTCCTTCGGGAGGATTTCACAGCTTCCCAGAGAAAAACTCTGAAGAGCTGGGAACTCCAGGGAGTCTTCAGCTCCTGACTGAATATCCACAGCACGGATCCAGATCAAAATGCTTTCTGCTTTCCTGGGACCTGGGCAGAACTTAAGCCTTGTAAGAGTTTAGATAGATGCCCTTCCTTAACGCGAAGTCAAAAAAAAAAAAAAAAAGCTACTTGTAAAAAGTGTTTTCTCCTTCTTGCTAATTCCGTCTTAAGTGGGTCCGGCTTGCACGGTGGAACCCCGAGCGCGGTGGGTTTCACCCAGCCGGGAAGACGCAGGCAGATCCGACTCCCCGCTTCCCACCCCCCTCCCGCCCTTCCCCCACTCCGGCTTCCCCTCGCTGGGGCTGGGGCTTCCTTGTGTCTTTAAGTTCGGAAGCGGGTGAGGGGGCCTGGATCCGCGGGGGAGAGAGGGGGCCCCCTTTCAAATGGCCCAAATTAATGTGATCGCGACATGAGGGTGCACTCGGGGAAGATGAAAGCGGAGGCCGGCCGGCTCCTCCTAGAGCTCTATAATTATAGATAATATATCCCATTTCAAAGCAATTAGACCAATCAGGCGTAACGAACCACTTTGCTGCCGACGAATAACAAAGGCGCACGGTTATTTAAGCCTGGAGATGTCAGGCAGACCCCGAGGCTCCGGGGGCCGACCCAACGTCTTCCATCCTGGCTCGGCCCACCCCAGGCCGAGGCCGGCTCGCCCTCCTCCCCGCCGGGCGCTGCGCAGCCCGCGGGGCGCCCCGTTTCAGTTCCGGCCAGGGTTAGGGGATTGGAGGCAGGGGGGAGAGGAGAACTGACTTCTGTTGTTGAGCTGGGTGTCAGGCCTCTCCTTAGAGGTTTCAAAAACTTTATCCGATTTAATCCTCTCTACCCTGAGAGAGAGGCACTATTATAGGCTCCCCCGACCCCCGCCCCAACGCCTTCCACATGAGAAAACAGTCAGAGAGGTAAAGAGTCTTGTCCAGGGTCACACAGCCGGCTAGTGGTGGCCCAACCCGGGATCTGGACGCAGGTGGGTCTGAACCCCGAAATGCCGAAATGCCGCAGGAAGCGATCTCTCTCACTGCGCTTTCAAGAGACGAAACGAACGCATTGAAATACCGCAGATGCCAGAAGCTTTCGGCGGAACCTCCTCCGAGTCCCGCCCCCAATCCACAAAACGGGTGTTGGGTTCAGCACAGAGTCCACTTCTCTCCTGCTCCTCCCCTCCCCCTGCCTACCACCTACTTGAGAATCTTGAAGACTGTTCAGTTTTTCTATGCATGTATCAAATGCCCAGAATCTCAGGTCTTTGCGAGAAAACAGACACCGACTGCCAGACTTGTCAGCAGCTGAAGGCTGAGGGTCAGTTTTTCTGAGCCTCGGTTTATCCAATTTAAAATGGGCGCACGTTCCCCAGCTCAGAGACAGTGAGATGCGCCCTTGCGGCTCCTGCTCGCCAAGCAGTGGCAGGTTCCCCGGGGTGCAAGCACTTGGCATCGAAGGGGGCGCTGGGGCCTTCCTCTGGGTTAATGGATTCCTCCCCTGCAAGAAGATCCAGGGAGGCCCAAGGTACTTATGTTGGTAGGGACCCTCGGATTTCACCCCCAGCTCTGCAAAGCTGGATAAGGGACCAAGAGAGAGACCCAGACAGGGCAGGGAGGGCCAGGCACAGGGAACAAGAGATGCAGGAAGGCAGAGAAGCCCAGGCAAAGAGAGACTCAGGTCACAGCCATCACACACAGCCAATGCTGACAGCCAGAGCCTCCGTCGATCCAGGAACCTCTGAGAGACTAAATATTAAGTGAAATGGAAAGCGGGTTTGGGGTACTGAGGAAGTCCAAAGCTGACACCAGAAAAGAGAGCAGTGAGGGGAGCCTAGGGAGTGGCCCTTGGAAGCATGGCCCCCCACCTAACATCAGGGAAGAAGCCCCTTCTGGGAGGAGGGGTGGAGAACGCGGTTGGGGGAGCCCACGGGCCCTCTCCCACCCCAACTCCCACTTCATTCCTCTTTTCTGTAGTCTCTCTCCCCTGGCTCCCTGGCGTCTGACACTCTTTCCATTCTCTCATTCTCTCTCTCTCTCTCTCTCTCTCTCTCTCCAGATGGGTCTCTGTCTTGGTCTTTTTGAGTGGTTCTCCCAGCCTCTAGCTCTTTCTCTCTCTGATCTCTGTCTGTGGTTCTGTCTCTCTCCAGTGCTGTATCTCTATTCTCTCCTGGCTGTCTGTCCCTTTCTCAGACGAAGTCTCTCTCGCATCTCCACCCCCGCCCATGATTCAGTTAGAATTACTGCCCTCAAGTCACTCTGAAGTTAATGCAACTGCCGCCAGTTCTTTCTGCAGATAGCGTCTGATTTCTGGAGCAGCCACTCGCACCTCAAGAGCAAGGGGAAGAGTCCCTCCCTGCCCTGGCTCCTGCCTCTCCTGCCAATGGCCTCGAGCTAGTAATCCCTCCTCTGAGGCTCAGTTTCCACATCTGGACTGTGTGCTGCACCACATATCTTCCTCCTAGGGTCAGGGGGGAGGATAGGAAAGGATTGTGGCAGATATGCTGCCCTGCAGAGAGGCCATTGGCCCTGCTCAGCTCTGGACCCAGCAAGGGACACCTAGACCTCCTAGACCCCATCCCACCTGGCCTTTCCATCCTGGCCTGGCCTGCCCCTTCCAAGGCTAAGACCCCTCCCCCCAGAATCTTGACTCTCTTGCACTTTCTCCACATCAAATCTCAGCTCTCTGGAAAAGACAGCAACCGGCCTCTGCCCTGTACTCCCCTCCCTTCTTCAGGCCTCTGAGATCCTGGAGCCTCCCTTTCGTTGCCTGTGAGCTGGGACTAGGATGTTCACCACATGAAGTGAGCTGGGGTGCTCCCAGAGTCGCAGCTGCCTTCCTGGGTAGAGTGAAGGGCTGGGGGGAGCAGTGGCTGGGAACCCTCCAGAATGCAGTAAGTGCTCAAACAGTGCGGAGTGGAACACCTGTGTTGCATAGATAGGGATGCTGAGGCCCAGACTGGCACTAAAATGCGGGTCCCTCATTTGCTCATCTTTCCCCACCTCCTGGAGAGGAGACAGTGGCAGGTGGTGGTGGGAACCTGCTCTGAGCACCGACTGTGTGTAGGTGCTTCAAATGCGTTCTGACAGTTACTTCTCACAACAGTCCCCAAGGTGGGCATCCCTCTTTCCAGATGAGAAAACTGAGATTTGCGGAGTTGAAGTCACACGCTTCAGGCTGAGTAGTCAGGGGAGAGGGGGACTCTCTGGTGTTTCCCCACCCCACCCCTAGCCTCTGGCACGGGGTAGGGGGACCGTGGAAGCTTGGATCCAGTTCTGTTTTCCTCCACCGCCAATGGGTTTGGCCCTGCGTTGTCCACTGCGTGGTCAAGGTGCGTGGCGGGGTCCCCAGAGAGGTTCCAGGTGCGCGCTGAGGGGGCGAGGTCACACTCCTGAGAGCCACTCCCCTCCGGACTTCGGGTCTTTTCCCCCCGCCTGCCAGTGACCCACCAAGTGGACAGCGCCTACCTGGACCCCGATTCCTGCATCAGGGTAAATAGATGGTGCTTTGCGGTGCTCCCTGAGACTGTATGAGGAGGATCTGAGTCCAAGGAAACTGGAAAACTGAAGAACGGACTGCCAGGATGGGGAATAAGTCCTGTTAATTGTAGTTAACACATACTGACAATTACTATCGCCAAGCACTGTTCTGAGCTGGTTGAGTATCTTGACGCTTTTAATCCTGGCAGCAACTCGGGTTTCTTTTTTTTTAAGATTTTATTTATTTATTCATGAGAGACACAGAGAGAGAGCCAGAGACATCGGCAGAGGGAGAAGCAGGCTCCCTTCAGAGAGCCTGGTGTGGGACTCGATCCCAGGGCCCAGGGACCACTAGGAGAGCCAAAGGCAGATGCTCAACCACTGAGCCACCCAGGTGCCTCAGCAATTCTGTTTTTGTCCCTAGTTTACATATGGGGAAACAAGTTAAATAGTTTACACAAGCAAACACCAACATAAAGGCACGAAGTGTTTTAAGATTTCTCCTGGCACACCAGGGGATTTTCAATGAGCCCCAAGTACAGATATACCCTACTTTGGAGATCCTTGCCCTTCGACTCCCTGATGGGAGAAGGGTAGAGAAGGCTGCAAAGCCTTGCCCATCCACAGGGTATGGTGCTTCAGCTGCCCCTGTTCTGATTCCCCCCACCCTCCCCACCCCCCACTGCTGAGGGCAAGGGTCTAGTTTCCCATAGCAAGCTTGTGTGGGCCCCCAGGGCTAGCACAGGGCCTGGCTTAAAGATGGGATGCTTCAGAGGAGAAATGAATGGGTGACTAGCCGGTGACAGATCTTCAGCACCAGCCAGACTCCTAGCCCAGAGCCTGTGCGTGCACACACACACACACACACACACACACACACGTATTGGGCCAGCTGCACTTGGGTAGGAGATAAGGCCAGAGAGCTGAAACTTGGGGTCAAGTATAAAGACAGTCCATCTTAGTGCTGATCAAATAGTTCTTGAATGATGCTTTTAAAAGGACACTGAAGTTACTCCTCCTCAGTGGCTGGCTCTGCCGCCTTTAAATCCCCCCTTTGAACCTGAAGGGGAGTTTTAGCTGCCTCTTCCTCTGAAGATAGGCATCTGAAGCCCAGAGGGTCACACAGCGGCTTGATGTCACCCAGAAAGGCCAGCATGGACTCCCAAGTCCAGCGGTGCGCCCTGGCCCCACAGCCCTCCCCTGGGTGCTGGGGTGCACCAACTGTGGGACCTGCGGCCTGGAGGATGTGGCCCTGGGGCATTCATCTACAGGCCCCACCCTTCTCCTAAGGCCCAATTCTTGTCCCTGAGCCTTTCTGGGGAGGAGGAGAATTCTCCCAACAGCCTCCTCCCCAACCTTTCAGGCAGGAGCCAGCACTCTCCCGGCACCTCCCCAGCGGGTGGTGCGTGCCCCCAATCCCCGTGAGGCATCTCCTTCCCCAGCGGGGGGAGCACGACAGCCCTACCTTCAGGGGACCCTTTCCATCCCTGGGGAGACCTCCTATCTGATGGAAAGGTGGGCCCCTGGCCGCAGCCCAATTAAGTGAAAATAGATCCGGCCTTATCAGGTTCAGGGGTAGTCCCCGGCGGTGGTCCCGCGGCGGCCCCGGAGGGTCGCTGTCTGTTTGATTTTCCTGCTCAGACACACTTGTTTAAACAGACCCCTCAGGGCCTCCAGTAACCGGAGCCAGCGGGGAGCGTGATTGCCAGGTAAGGGGAGGCCGGCTCGGGATGGGGCCGGGGAGGGGAGAGGAGGGGAGGGGAGGGGGGGACGGGAGGGGAGGGGAGGAGGAGACAGGCGGAGGAGTCTCCACAGTCTGCTCCTAGCCCGCGAAGTTACTGACCCTCTCCTGCCTCCCTTTCTCGTTCTGGATGAGGATTAATTGAATAAGAACACCTCTGAAGCGTTTGGAGTTGTTCCTGACACAGCCCCGAGGGCTGAGTGTGAGAGTCCGGGTGCTTGGCCAGTGTGTTCCTGCCATCACATCCAGCGCCCTCCTCCCGCCCCACCCCACCCCGTCTCGCGGGTACTAATGTGCCCTTTAAAATAGATGAGGAAGGGATGCCTGGGTGGCTCAGCGGTGGAGCATCTGCCTTCGCCTCAGGCTGTGATCCTGGAGTCCCCAGATCAAGTCCCACATCGGGCTCCCTGCATGGAGCCTGCTTCTCCCTCTGCCTGTGTCTCTGCCTCTCCCTGTGTGTATCTCTCATGAATAAATAAAATCTTTAAAAAATAAAATAAGATGAGGAAGCGGTGGTCCAGAGAGGGACAGTGACTTAGATGGGCCAGTGTCTAGAGCCAGCATCCCAAACCACCCCAAGTGTCCCTCCAGTCCCCACCAGAGCCTGAGCATAGCTCCCAGCTCGGCCTCAGGGCCCTGCACCTGCGCAGGGCAGGGAGGGGCCCAGCCCTGAGGTAGTGGTGCTATGGAGTCAGCAGACTCCTGAGTAGGATCCATCTCCTTCTCCCCACATCTCCCAACCCTACCTCCCTACCACTCCCTCTCCCCTGATACCTGGCAATCCTATAGACACCCTGGCTCCTCAATGTTGTCCAAACACTCCTGCCTTGGGTGCACTGGCTGTTCCCTCTGCCCCTTATTCTCTTCCCTTAGACATCCTCAGAGCTCATCCCTCTATTCCTCCCAGATCTCTGCTGCAATGCCACTTTCTCAGAGCAGGCTCCCTCTACCACCTTCTCTCAGGCACTATAACTCTCCCTTAGTCAGTCCCTTTATCCTGCTGATTTTCTCCATGGCACACATTGCCATTCGATATTTTATTATTTCTCTTTATTTGTTACGTTTCTCCCCCTTCACATTAAACCCCATAGGGCAAATACTTGCTTTCTTCACGGCTATCTCTCCAGCACCAAGCACATGGCCCAGCACATAGCAGATGCTCAGGAAAGATTTTCAGACTGAAAAAAAAAAAAAAATCTCCCACATACTCGCTATGGCTTTAAGAAAGTTGCTGACCTCTTTTTATCTCTGTTTTCTTATCTGTAAAATGGGCCTCACCTGTCTGTTGACCCACCTTATGTTGTGAGGAATACACAAGATAAAGCATATGAGGCACTTGGCACGGTACCTGGCACTGAGGAGGCCAGAGGTAAAACTTGTTTTCTGACTAAAAGAGGTCAGTGGGCTTTCAGGAAGATTCCTGTCATGCAATGGAGTGATGCAACAGGAATGGCCACGGTGATGGATTTCTATAGCACTTCCCTGAAAATACAGCCACCTTTCCATCTCATATGTTACCTGAGCCTTGCAATGACTATCTGAGCTGACCAGGAGATGTTTGAATCTTTTTCTAGGTGGAAAGGCTGAGGCCCAGAGAAGCCAAGACACTTGTCCGGATGCTGCACAGCTGGGGAACTCTTTCCCATTCCCAAGACAACTCACTTGGTCCTGCTTCAAATCCCCATCCAGAGGCTGGCAGCTTGTAGGCCAATAACCTCAGACCAGCCCTGGACTGGCATGCATGTTCAAATCATGTGGCTCCTTCTCAGATGCCAAGCAGTTCCCTGAAGGAGGACCCTGGGACCCAGGCAGCCTGTGAGGTGTGGGCCTGGAGGAACGAACACGGTTTGGACATGCCAGGTAGAGGAGAATAAGCCAGTTCAGAAAAGAAGAGCAAATAGAGGCAGGGACCTGGGAAGGGATAGGATGTGCAGGGTGCAGAGGCCAGGGAGGTGAGCCCACCGCTCCACAGCAACCCGGCCTGCCTTCTGGCATTGCCAGACACTCTGGACTTCTGGCCGGAGGGCAGTATGGGACAGTGTGGGGCTTCCAGGGTCCATTTCTCAGGCAATAACAGTTATTACAGCTGCCTTCTCAAGCTCTCATTATCCTGTGTTTACAACCTTCCAGAAAAACAAAACCAGCCCAGCACACCCCTCCCCTCTTCACAGGCAGGGTTGTTCATTGTATTTTCTGAGTGCAGACAGAAAAACTCTCCCTGAGACTCTCCTGGGGCTGGGCAGTGATTCATGGAGCCATTGGTCGCCTGCGAGCATGTATGGTGGACTTTCTATCCTGAAGGGCAAATTTGGAAGAATTCTTTGGACTGACATGTAGACTTCATCCTCACCATGCAAAGGCGGCAGTAGAGGGAGAAGGCAGTGATGCTGGCTCTGCGTTAAGCACTTTTATCACCTCAGTGAATGTGCCCCTTAAACTCAGGCACCATGAACCCATTTCACAGATGAGAAAACAGGCATTGAGAAGCTGTGTCGAAGGCAAGGGCTTGGTGGCCTGGGTTTGCCTCTGACCTCAGGTATGAGGAGAGTATTAATGGAATAATGATTGCTACCATGAAACTTATTGTGCAAGCTCTGAACTCACCATCTCATTGAATCCTCCTGACCACATGGGGTTTTGCCCTGTGCTCTCCATTTTAGAGGAGACAAAGATGATGCGAAGTGGCCCCAGGCTGCTCAGCTCCTGGAGGGTGAGGGAAGCTGAGAGCCTTGCAAAGGAGCCTCCTCAGAGAGGTTCAGGTGGCCAAAAAGAAGGGAAACAAACATTTTGTGCTGCCTTCCTGCCCCACCCCCACCCTCACCCCCACCCCCCTCTGATTGCTCACACCCCGCAGAGAGACATCAAAGGTGCTGAGGGTAGGTTGCTCTGCTCAACTGGTCTCTGGGGCAGCACTGGTCTCAAATACCAAGCCAGCCCTGGGTCTCAGCTAGGGAGGGAGCCCGATGATGAGGGATGGGGAAAGGAGGAAATAGGGTCCATCAAAGGGGCCCTGCCTCCTGTCTGCCAGATTTGCTGTCCATGTGCAAAGCCCAGGGTGGGATGAGGGTCTTCAAAGAGGAGTCTTCGAGGAGGTCAACCATCCTCTACTGGAGGCCAGGGCTCTCCTGAGCAGACATGCAGGGCTTCCCATGGGAATTTGAAAAATAGAAATCATGCTACAGAACGCCAGGAACCCCATCAACTCTGCTGACGCTTCTCAGACTTAGCGCCCTTTACTCTTCACCATTGACCTCTGAGGCAGCATCACGGTCCCTATTTCTGGAAGATGGCTTAAGGGACTTGCTGAAAGCCGTTCAGCAGCGTGGCAGCCCCACTGCACAGGGGTCCATGGAGTTCCAAGAGATTTAGCCCCACCACATGGGACTTTGAACTGAGCTTGTCCCGTTAGGACACACGTTCATTTCCTCGGGCAGCTTAGCGGTACCACAGAATGGAGGGCTTAAAACAGAAATATGGTTTCTCACAGTTCAAGAGGTAAGAATTCCGAGATCAAGGCATCCCTGGGCCATGCGCTCTCCACGTGGAATCCTTCCTTGCTCCAGCAAGCGGTGTTTCTTGGCTTGTGTCTGAGACTGTCCAGGCACCACCTTTGCCTCCTGGAGTCTGTATGTGTTCATACCATCTTCCCTCTGTGCCTCTGTCTAAATTTCTCTTTGTTTTTAAAGATTTTATTCATCAGAGACACACACACACAGAGGCAGAGACATAGGAGGAGGGAGAAGCAGGCTCCCTGCGGGGAGTCTGATGGGGGACTAGACCCCAGGATCCCAGGATCATGACCTGAGCCAAAGGCAGATGCTCAGCCACTGAGCCACCTAGGTGTCCCTAAATTTCTCTCTTCTTATCAGGACACCAGTCATATTGGATTAAGGTCCCACCCTACTCAGGTAAGACCTCATCTTGACTTGATTTCTTCTGCAAAGATGCCATTTCCCAAATAAAGTCCCACTGGCTGGTGGGGGGGCGGGGAGCAGAGGCGTGGGGAGCAGTTAGGACTTCAACATGTCTTTGGATAGAACCCAGTGCAACCCACAACAGAAAGTATGTGTGTGCCCCTGTTCTCCCAGGGAGCTCTGTGGTACTACTGGACACCCAGACTCTGAGAGCGGCCAGCTGAGAGCAGAATAGTGGCAATGACAACTCCCAGGACCCACAGTTCCTTGAGATGACACGATGGCCTTACCACCTTTTGCAAAGCCCTTGAGCGATCTCATGCAGCAGCTGGACAGGAGTCTTTATGCCCATTTTACAGATGAGGAAATTGAAGTTTAGGAGGGTTAGTAGCATAGCCTGGACCTGAAACCAGGCTGACTCTAAAACCAGGGTCGGGGCAGGCAAGGGTTAAGGCTGAGGCAGGGCAGGTGGGCCCAGTCCAGGCCCTGCTGACTCACTGGGCTCTAATACCGCTGCTTGCTGTGGACCCTGTCAGTTGCCTGGGAGCTGATTAAGATGTCACAGAGGATTATGATGTCAGGTGCAAGAATCACGCTCCAGGAGGGGTGACTGCTGGGCTGGGAGGGAGGTTACCCTAGCAACAGAGACGGGACATCCATGCAGAGCAGTGGCACGGCACAGTTGGGTCCATCCATCCATCCATCCATCCATCCATCCATCCATCCATCCATCCATCCATCCATCCATCCATCCATCCATCCATCCATCCATCCATCCATCCATCCATCCATCCATCCATCCATCCATCCATCCATCCATCCATCCATCCATCCATCCATCCATCCATCCATCCATCCATCCATCCATCCATCCATCCATCCATCCATCCATCCATCCATCCATCCATCCATCCATCCATCCATCCATCCATCCATCCATCCATCCATCCATCCATCCATCCATCCATCCATCCATCCATCCATCCATCCATCCATCCATCCATCCATCCATCCATCCATCCATCCATCCATCCATCCATCCATCCATCCATCCATCCATCCATCCATCCATCCATCCATCCATCCATCCATCCATCCATCCATCCATCCATCCATCCATCCATCCATCCATCCATCCATCCATCCATCCATCCATCCATCCATCCATCCATCCATCCATCCATCCATTATGTCTCAGAACAAATTTCTCTGTCTTTGAGGAAGAAATATCCCACCTCTTCTGCAAAGCTGCCCCTCCTCAATGCCCTTAATTCTAATCCTCTTATTTTTCCAAGCCCTGACTTTCATTTATCTCCCCATCCACTCAGCCATCTACCCACCCAGCTATTCATCCACCTATCCTTCCACCCATCCACCCATCATCCATCCATTATCCATCCATTTGTCCACTCATCCACCCATCCACCCATCCATCCACCCATGCATCCACCATCCATTCATCCATGTAGCCATCTATCCATCATCAATCCATCCATGCATTCATCCACCCATCATTCCCCCATCAATCCATCCACCCATTCACTCACCCCATCCATCCATCCACCCATCCATTCACCCCATCTCCACTCACCAATCCATCCATCCATCCATCCATCCATGACTTTTATTCACTCACCCACCCATTCACCTACCTGTCCATCTACTCACCCCTCCATATCCACATCTCCATATACCCCCATCTACCTACTCACCTATTTACTCCAACCCGCCCACCCATCCACCCACCCATCAGGGCAGTAGACATGAGAGCACCTGTCCCTTAGCTGCCACATCCTATGCTACCTCTAAGGGGCCTACAGGGTCAAGTCAGACTGGGACCCTGGCCCTAAGGAATTCTCAGCCTTGTAGGGCTTAGAAAATGTGCATGCAAATTGCTGTGATGTGCAGAAACGAGTGAAGAGAAGGGAAGACCAGGTACTGGGGCCTACAGAAGAAAGAGAAGTGTTATTTTTGGGAACCAGGGAAGGCTCCCAGGAGAAGCAAGAACAGGAGGAGGCAGAGGCATTTCTCAGAGGAGGGGAATTGGGGCAGGAGAGGTGAGCAAAGAGGCAATTGGGAAGCAACCCACTTTTCCATGGCCCTCAGCACATGCCGATGTCTCATCCCCTTTATGGAGCACTCACACAGGCTCAGAGAGGTTAGATAACTTTCTCCAAGTCACCCAGCCTATAAGTGGCAGAATGGATTTGAGCTCAGATTTCAGCTCTTCAGAGAGATCTTGATATGGCTTGTGTTGCCTACTTTCTATCACACCTTGTTCCACCTGTGCCTGGGATCTCTCTCCCCCACTGGAAGGTCAGCTCCATGAGGGCAGGGACCTTACCTTGCTCCCTGCTCAGTCCCGAGAGCCTGGAGCACCGTGCATGCCCAGAGACACTGTAGATGCACCCGTCACCGACCTCCTACCCACTCCTTGTAGCCCTTTCCTCCCTGGGAGCCTCAGTGCTTAGCTGCCTTCTGACTGTGGCCAGCTGGGTCTGGGAGGTGCCTGGGGCCATCAGCCCAAAGCTGACCATCAGGCCTCAGTGCTTCCTGGCCATGGCCGGCATCCCTGCTGTGCATTTCCGATCGTCTTAGGAGACACGCACTGGGTAAGCAGATAATTGAAAAGATTACTCTGGGATGGGACTTGTGGACTGTTGATTTATGGCGCATCATCCCTACTTCAGGGGTTTTATTACAAATTGAAGAATGGCTTCCCAACTTGGACCTTGTAGCTGCATTTAACCTCCACCAGTCAGGCAGACCTGTGCTGGTTCCCAGGGTGTCTGCAAAGTCCCTGTGCCTCAGAGCCCTAGATGGACTCCTACCACCCATCTCCTCCTCCTCTCCTCCTCCCTCTCTATGCATCTCCTCCACCACCTCCTTTCTGTGCTGGGGGAGCTGAGTGAGGTGGCTGGTGGGGTGGGATGGGGCTTCACTGAGAAAATGGAGTATCTGTTAGCATGAGGAAGTAGACGTACTTTGGAAGCTCAGCTGTCCTCTGGGACTCAGCTCAGAAAGTCCCTCTTTGGGGCACCTAGGTAGCTCAGTGGTTGAGAGTCTGCCTTTGGCTCAGGTTGTGATCCCAGAGTCCTGGGATCGAGTCCCGCATCGGGCTCCCCACAGGGAGCCTGCTTCTCCCCCTGCCTATGTCTCTGCCTTTCTCTCTGTCTCTCTCATGAATAAATAAAATCTTAAACAAAAAAAAAAAAAAAAAAAAAGAAAGAAAGAAAAGAAAAGAAAGTCCCTCTTCTGTGAGGCCCTCCTTCATTCCCATCTGGAAACCACTCCTTTCCCAGGTGTTTCCAGAGTTCCTGGCTGGCCCTTGGCTCATAGGAATCTGCCCTTCCCACCTGGTGCTGGAGTTGCTTCCATCTCCATGAGGGCAGAGCTCCATGGGGGTGGGCCTGATGGTAGGGAGTGCAGGGAGGATGGCTAGCACTCAGGTGAGGCAGCAAACACGGAGGCTGAAGATCAGTTGGGGACTCCACGTGAGCATACCACGTGAGCATACCATGTAGAACTGTGTGGCTTTGAGCAAATCACTTTCCCTCTCTGAATCTGTCATTCCTTATTTATACAATGGTGATAATGACACCCACCTTAGATACTCATCATAGAACTGTGTTCTCACCTGGACCAGCAGCAACAGCATCACCTGGGAACTTGTGAGAAATGCTGACCCTCAGCCTGACCCTTGACCTGCTCTGAATGAGAATTGCTAGGGTCCAGCAAGCCCCAGGGGACTTGATGCCAGTGGGGTATTGCTAAGAGCAATGCGTGTGCGGGAGAAATGAATGGTTGGGGAGAAATGAATGGTTGAGACAGGGAGGTGCTGGGGACTCTGCATCCCTTCCTCCAAGCTGAAATGAGGCTGTGGGTGTGGTCAGGCAGGAAAGACACTGGCCAGAAAGAAGCATGTGTCCTGGGGCCAGCAGGGGCTGCCCAGAGATCCTCCACAGAACGCCCCCTTTTCCTGGAGGCATATAGGAGGCTGAAGGCAGGCAGGCAGCCCTGGGGTCGGGCCTGGGGAGATGCTGGGCCCCTGGGGAGAGAAGGAGACAGATCTGAGTTCAAAACGGCCCTTGAGGGGATCCCTGGGTGGCTCAGCAGTTTAGCGCCTGCCTTTGGCCCAGGGCGTGATCCTGGAGTTCCGGGATCGAGTCCAACATCGGGCTCCCTGCATGAAGCCTGCTTCTCCCTCTGTCTCTCTCTCTCTCTCTCTCTCTCTCTCTCTCACATGAATAAATAAAATCTTTTAAAAAAGAAAAACAGCCCTTGAGGAAGCTGGTGGGGGAAGTCAAGCAGCTGGGGAGGGGGAGAACCAGGGCAGTGAGTGACCCCCCTTCCCCACTCTGTCCACTTCTGCCACCAGACAGATGGACAGGGCACCTTTCCTGCCCTAGTGTGGGCCAAAGACCTGTGATGACAGAGGCTGATTGATTGGAACAATGCAGCCACAGATGAGGAGACAAGGAAAGCCCCCCCCACCACCACCACCAAAGAGGCACCTGAACAGCATCCCCCAAGCCCCCACCCCGAGCCTTCAGAGGGAGCAACTTGAAATCCCTCAGTCTTTCGCTGACTAACTTGGAAACTGAGTCCTGAAGGGCTGCCATCCTCAGGACCGCACGGCCCCTCACTGCTCCAAGTGTGTCCTCAAAGCAGCAGCAGCAGCCTTAGCTGGGAACCAACCGGTTAGCCATGAATGTTTTCATTCTAGAAAACGTTTAGAATGCCAAAACAGAATCTGCCTTTTAACAAGATTTCCAAGCAACCTGAATGTGCGCTGAAGTGTGCAGACTCAGCATGTGGGTGTGCAGAGCCCTCTGACTCGGCGCCAGCCCCAAGGCTCAGGACGGCCATGGGGGGCTGCTGCAGGCGGAGGCCGCTCTGCTTTGGGGCCTGGGCCCTGCCCGGTCTCCTGTCTCTCCCACTGGTCGGCTCTGCCGGTGTGGGTGGGTTCACCCGGCGGATAAGTGAAGGAAGCTCCCACAGGTGTGGCACTCAGGTGACACTTTCAGTGCCCCAAAGCAGGGACTTCATCATCCTTCCTTGGGTCCAGTAAGGGGTCCCTCAGGCCGGGACAGAGGGCCCGGGATGTGGGCTGCGCAGCAGTGCTCAAGGCCAAGGGCAGCGAGTCCCCCTTCCTGCCTGGGCTGGCCTCCCCTGGCTGCCTCCCCGGCAGTCTTTTGAGGCCCCAGCCTTCACGTCCCCTCCCCCACGTGCCTTTTTCTGTTTGGACCCAGACCCTCTTGGCTCCTCCCGCCTTTCCCTGCTCTGGCCCACCTGCGGCCCCTCCCTTCCTTTCCCCTCCCCTGCCCGCCCGGGGCAGGACAGGGAGAGCTCCCTGGTGAAGGCCCCCGGGGCCACCTCCGCACAGGTGTGCTGCGGGGTCCTGAGCCCCCGGCTCCTGACCCCTCTCACCCGGTCCAGGCAGCAAGAGCCAGGCTGGTGCGAGCGCTAAGTTGAGCAGTGGGCGACCTGCCCGACCGGCCGCCTCGAGGCCCCCGCCCAGTCCCACCCCCACCCCTTGCCTCCCCCGCCTCCCCACCCCCCAGCCTCCTAGTCCGTGTCTCTCAGTCTCTGCTCCTTTTCTTGTCTCTCTCAGAGCCGGTCTGTGTCGGTTCCTAGGTCCCTCCCTCCCTTCTCACCATGGAAACGGATTTTAATTCTGACCTCATTCAAACGATTACAAATCGGAGGAGAAAACCGCAGGCCTGGGATCCGCGCGCGGCTCCTTCCTGTGGGGCGGGGCGGTGCCCCACGGGTGCGGGAGGGGCCCTCTGCACCTCTGACCAGCCTAGCCCCGGGCAGGGGGCGCCCACACCCTGGCCGCGGGGTCAGAGGTGCAGGTGATTGCGGCTGGACCCGGGCTGCTGCGGCTGCACCTCTTCTCCCGGGTCCCCTTTATGCAGCGGTGGCGGCAGCAGGGTTTTCGGTGACCAAGCGGGGGCTGGAGGCCTGCCTGGAGGCAGCGCAGAGCACCAGCATCGGGACATCTCACCCATCAAACCCTGTTTGCTGATTCCTGCCCCCACCCCGGGGGGCCTGCATACGGAGACAGTTGGGGGGATTGGGGGGGGTAACCAGGCCTCTTTCATCACGTGGGCCGTGCCGTATCTCTCTTCTTCCCTCTCCCCAGAGACTGACCGCTATCACCTCAGTCCTTTGGAAAGACTGCATTCCTCCTTCTTTCAGTTCTGAGGTTTAGCCAGTGAGGATTAGGATTTGCAAGATTGGGGATAAGATTACATTAAAAGGTTTGATTAAGGAAATAGAGGAAATGGGGTTTAGGGTTTCTTGCCCCTGCCCTGGGTCTTAAAAATGAATGTTTTTATTCTAATTCCGAGGCAATCAGCCATAATCTTGGTTTTGCAACCTCTAATTGTTTTCTTGAATGTCATCCTTCCTAAAACACATGCGCACTCGGTGTGCGCTCACATGCACGCACACGTACATCACACATGCACATACATATACCACATACACACCCCACATACACGCATACACACTCATGCACCACACTCACCCCACATTCATGCATGTGGACTCACATACCACATACACTCACATGCATGCACACACTCATATACCCCCCACATGTACTCTCACACACCACACACACGCATACAAACTCACATGCATGCACACACGTATCACAATACACAAACACCAGTACATGAGCACATATGCATATACACTACACACACATACACCACATGTAACACATACATGCACTCTCACACCACATACATGCGTACATGTCTACACACACAGTAGTAATACAGTCACACACAGTACTAGCACACACACACTCTTGATCACACACTCACACCACATATGCCACGTAGGTATTTGCACAGCTGACTTGCGCATTCATGTACACACACTATTTCCCAGCTCTCACTGAGCAAGTATACAGGCTCCCGAGATTCCTAACGCTGCAGGGGAACCCCAGAGGCCCTCAGGGGCCAGAGACAGCAAACCTACTTACCCAAGGGGGCAGATCGGCCGCAGGCAGGGTGGGGTCATGTGGACCCAGACAGGATAGGCTCCTTGGGGAGGAGGACACTGACTCACAGTACAGTAGCTGGTGCCATGTGGGAGTCCTGGCCTGGGCATGCCTTCCCCACTGCTATTTGAGAAGGAGTCATAGACCTAAATATTATAAATTTCCTAATTTAAAAATACTGGCCATTTGGGTGCCTGGGTGGCTCAGTCAGGTAAGCATCTGACTCTTGCTTTCAGCTCAGGTCATGAGCTCAGGGTCCTGAGATGGAGCCCCACATCAGGCTCCATACTGGGCACGAAGTCTGCCTAAGATTCTCTCTCTCTGCGACGCCTGGGTGGCTCAGTGATTGAGTGCTTCTGCCTTCTGTTCAGTTCGTGATCCTAGGGTCCTGGGATCGAGTCCCACATTGGACTCCCCTTGGGGAGCCTGCTTCTCCCTCTGCCTGTGTCTCTGCCTCTCTATGTGTGTGTCTCATGAATAAGTAAATAAAATTTAAAAAAAAAAGATTCTCTCTCTCTCTCCCTCTTCCTCTGCCCCTCCCTTCCCTCTGCACGCACAAACACACCACACTCTCTTTCTCTCTCTAAAAAAAAAAAAAAAAAGAATGAATAAATAATAAAAGGAAGAAAAAAAGAAAAGAAAAACATGCTGGCCATGAATTCAACTGCAGCAACAGCAATAGCTCTTTAGCTCAAGCTGTCATGGGGGCAGCCGATTTTGGACCTGTTAGCAGGACCATCATGCCCGTTTTACAGATGAGGAAACAAGTCAGAAAGGACAGTGGCTTTTCCAGGGCCATTCAGGAGAATATAACACACTCAGGAATAGAGTCAAAATCTTTTGGTCTTTCTCAACAAATCAAACCTGATAAATCCACATTATTCACCAAAAAAGAAATTTTTATCAAAGCAGTGGTCTCCTTTAATCTAAAGCTAATACTCCTTCAACAGCTTCAACATCACTTACCTAGACCGTCCCATCTAAGACACCCCTGCCCTGTGCACTCCCATCTCTTTCTCTCAAAACCCTGGTTTATTTATTTTTTTAAAGATTTTATTTATTCATGAGAGACAGAGAGAAGCAGAGACACTGGCAGAGGGAGAAGCAGGCTCCCTAAGGGGAGCCCGATGCAGGACTCCATCCCAGGGCCCCAGGATCACAACCTGAGCCAAAGGCAGATGCTTAACCATCCCAAACCACCCAGGAGCCCCCCAAACCCTGGTTTAGTTCCTTGCTGGCAGCCATCCTGATTGTAAATGAGTTTCTTCCTTTGCCAGCAATTTACTTCTTGAGATGTTTTCCCTGCCCCCAGGCACATGGCAGGTCCTAACAGAGCCAGTCCTGGCGCCTCCTGGGTGGATAGGGCCATGTGACTGATTTTAACTAGTGATCTTTGAGCAGAACTGACTGTGTCACTCTGGGGAGAGACTTAGTAGCTGTGTGCAGCCCTCCAGAACACTCTGTCTCACAGGCATGGTGACCAGTGGTGTTTGAGAGATAACTACGCCCTCTGGTCCCTGAGTGATGAACAGAGGTGCTGGTGACCCACGATGGGTGTGTAGCGTGAGTAACAAATACTTTTGTTGTGGCTGCCTGGGTGGCTCAGCCGGTTAAGCATCTACCTTCAACTCAGGTCATGATCTCCAGGTCCTGGGATCAAGCCCCTGCTCAGTGGGGAGTTTGCTTCTCTCTCTCCCTCTACTCCACCCTCTGTTTGTGCTCTTTTTCTCCCTCTCTCTGTCAAATAAATGAAAAAAAAAATTTTTTTTAAAGAAATACTTCTGTTGTTTTGAGCATGGAGATTGACGGGAGTGTTGTTATTGCAACAAAACCTATCCTATCCTGACCAGTATATGTTTCAAATGCCTCTTTCCCATGATTGCAGTGTGAGGAGAAATCTTGCCTCTTTTGCTCACTGTTGGGTTCTAGTGCCTAGACCAAACCTGGCACTTAGAGCATTTAATAAACATCTGTTGAATAAGTGGGTGCATACGATGATGCAGTTGATAGCAGTAAAGCCTTTCAAAATAAAATCCAGATTGGAAACTCAGCTTCAGCGTGTCTTTGAGCCAGTGACAACTTGTCTGAGCCTCACTGTCCTTTTCTGTCAAATGGGGGCACTACGGGGCCCACCTGGCATGGAGGTGCTGTGGGTGGTTTGAGATCATCCACCCTGTGTCCTTAGCACTGTGCCTGGAGCTGGGTAAATGCTCCTGAGCAGGAGCTGATGAGAGTCTCATTAACATGATTAATGTGCCAGGGAGGTAGTTGCCTGAGTCTCTCCAGGGCATGTGACAATGCCCACCCCAGGGTCCAATCCTAAAGAGTCTCATTCCGTATACCTGGCCCTGAGCCAGAAATCTGCATTTTAAACAAGCCTCCTGGGTGATGTGGTGCTATCCCCTTTAGGAAAGCCGGTCCAAGCTTTCATTGAGGAGACTGATTTATTGTTAGTTCTGAGAAGGTGGAAGGCTTGGTCTGCCCGAATATAATTCTGACAAGAGTGCTTATGATTTTCTCACGGCAATAATGCCAAAAACACACCGTGTGAAGCATGTCCCTTGCACCAAACTCTCGTGGCTAACAGTCTCAGTTCACAGCGACTTCTGAGGAATATGTCACCATCCCCACTTTACAGAAGAGGAAACCCATAGACCCGTAGAAAGACAGGACTTACCCAATGGTACCACCCCCCGGAGTGTCAGAGCCTCTCAAGAGCTTGATCTCGCATACTGTGATGTAATGAATTACTCAACCAGTGAACGTCATCATCGCTGTGGATGAAGAGGGTATTGTGGAAATCCTGCAAGGATCTCCAAAACAGAGATGCCTGGGTGGGTGGCTCAGCAGTTGGGCTTCTGCCTTTGGCCCAGGGCGTGATCCCCGAGTTCCCGGATCGAGTCCCAAGTCAGGCTTCCTGCATGGAGCCTGCTTCTCCCTCTGCCTGTGTCTCTGCCTCTCTCTCTCTGTCTCTTATGAATAAATAAATAAAATCTTTTTAAAAAAAATCTCCGAAACAGAAGGACTTACCAGGATGAAATATAATGCAGTTCAATGTAAACACTGAAATTTATCTTAAAAAACTTTTATCAAGGCATAATTGAATATGATAAAATATATATGTTTAAAGTATACAATTTATTAAGGTTTTTTTTTTTAAGGATTTTATTTATTCATGAGAGACACGAACAGAGAGAGAGAGAGAGGCAGAGACACAGGCAGAGGGAGAAGCAGGTTCTACATAGGGAGCCGGATGTGGAACTCAATCCCAGATCCCGGGATCATGCCCTGAGCCAAAGACAGACGTCCAATCGCTGAGCCACCAGGCATCCCCAATTTAAGTTTTACAAATGCAAACAGCCATAAAGCCTTCACACACACACACACACACACACACACACACACAGACACACACACAAAGCCTTCACACAACCAAGACCACGCACACGATATCTGTCTTACACCAGGCTGCTATAACAAAATGCCATAGCAACAGAACTTTACTCTCTCATGGTTCTGGAGGCTGGAAGTTTGAGCTCATGGTTCCAGCATGGTCAGGTTCTGATGAGAGCCTCTTCCTGGCTTAGCCACAGCTACCTTCTGGCTCTGTGCTCACATGGGCTTTCCTCCATGTGTGTGCATGGAGACAGAGGGAGACTTTTCTCTTCCTCTTCCCTCCAGGCCACCAGTCCCCTGGGATTAGGACCTACTCTATCATCTCATTTAATCTGCATGCCTTCCCTGAGGCATATGTCCAAACACAGTCACAGTTAGGGCTTCAGTATACAGACCATCTCTGACTTACAGTGGTTCAACTTCCGATTTTTCGAATATACAATGGTGAATGTGAAAGTGATACATGTTCAGCAGCACCTGTAATTTAAATTTTGAATTTTGATCTTTTTTCCTGGGCTAGCGACATGTGGTATGACCCTATCTCGTGATGCTCTGCAGGGTCGGTGAGTGCAGCCCCTAGTCAGCCCCATGACCATGAGGGCAAATGACTATCCTGTTTGTCACTTTCAATACAGCATTCAACACATTATATGAGATATCAGACACTTCATTATAAAATGGGCTTGTGGTAGGTGATTTTGCACAACTACAGGCTAATGCAAGTGTTCTGGGCACATTTAAGGTAGGCTAGCTAAGCTGTGACATTTGGCAGGTCAGGTGTATTCAATGCATTTTCAACTTAACAATATTTTCAACTTATGATGGGTTGATCAGGGTGTGTAACTCCATTGTAAGTTGAGGGAGAGCTGTAGGAATTTGGTGCGGGGGGGTGGGGGGGGGGCGGGGACACAATCCAGTCTTTTGCAAGACTTTTGGTTGACTTTTCAAACTGAATTGCTTACCCAAGCAAGGATAAACAATCATGCTCATAAAAGTTTGTTATGGAACTATTACCATAGTGAAAAGCCAAAGCTGCTTAAATGCCTAACCATAGGAAAAGGCTAAATAATTAGGGTGCATCTTCACAGTCAATTATGAATGTCGACCCACACCTACAACGGGACCTGGTGCTTAGTGCGTGCTTAGCAAGTTAACAGCTGTGCTTATGTAGAATTTCTAACGATGAGGAGACATGCTTATGATGTGGTATTACATGAAAAGCAGGATTTAAAATGGCATAGAAATCTGCTAACCACTTAGGCAACAAACAGAAGAAAGGCTAGAAAATATAATACATTTAAAAAAATTTATTTATTTATTAGAGAGAGGATGCACAAACACAGAGGGAGAAGGAGAAGCAGATTCCCTGCTGAGCAGGGAGCCCATCGCGGGGTTCATCTCAGGACTCTGGGGTCATGACCTCAGCCAAAATCAAGAATCAAAGACCCAACCAACTAAGCCACCTATCTGCCCCTAGAAAATATAATAATTTTAAAAGCTCTTGTCCTGGGGTGATGAGATCCATGGAAATTATATTTGTTGCTTTAAATACTTTTCAGGTGTCGGAGTCACCTGGGTGGCTCAGTTTGTTAAGTGTCTGACTCCTGGTGGGCTCAGGTCATGATCTCAGGATCCTGGGATCAAGCCCTGACCACAGGCTGAGCCCTGAATGGGGAGTCTGCTCCCCCCCCCCCGCCCACCCCCCCTGCACTCCCTCTAGTTGCATACTCTCCATCTAAAATAAATAAATCTTTTTTTATTTTAAAAATATTTTTCTTTAGTTTCTTAGTTCTTTGAAAACAAGCACACGCTCCTTTCATAAAGAGAAAAATGAGCTGTATTTGTACGTTGGAAGCAGCATTGGAAAACAGCGGTGCAGGGATGGGGCACAGAGAGCAGGTTCATGAAAGTGACCATAAATCACTCAAAAATGAAGACAGATGTAGTCGCAGGTTCAAACGTATGTGTAATTTGGGGGCATTTCCCTTGGACTCCTCAGCCATAAAATGGGTACCACGGTGCGTGCCTTGGGAGCGTGCTCTGAGATGAGTGTGTGTGTCCTGTGTCTTCTCCGGCCTCCATCCTCCCTGCTTCCTCTCTTTCATCTGTTGTCTGTTCTTTACACTCCTAATTATTTCTCTTCTTTGTCCAACCAATGTTTATTGACATAGTCTGTTTCAGACTCAGACTTGCTTCTAGGGACGCAAAGACAAATCAGACATTTATTTTCTCTTCATCCTCAAGAAGGGGAACAGGTCCACAATGTGCTGGGGACAGGCCAGGCTCCTGGGGCCAGCTGCTTCACATTGTCACGACAATGAGGGTGCTCACTCACTGGCTAGGAAGGGCAGGAGCAGGTTTCCCTGCTGAGCTGGTGGGGTGAGGGCTGGCCCACAGGAGCCCTCAACTAGCAAGTCCTCGGCCCTGTCATCTTTCTGCCACAGAGGGAGCTGGGAATGCCGCAGGCAGGTCTGAAACTCTGAGGTCAGAGGAACTCAGGAGAGAGCAGATATCTGGTTCGGGTGTGGAAGGGTGAGCAGAAGAGAAACCCTAGGGAAGAGGGGACAATGTTTTCAAAGGCTTGGGGTTCAACTTTTGCTGTGGGACTCGGTCTGGATGGAGTGGACACAGACCGTGAAGGCAGCCCTAGGAGGTGGCCGAGGAGGTGCATGGCCACAGCTCAAAGATCTTGGTCGTGGGACTGAGTAATCGTGGCTCTAACCCAGAGGCCATCAGGAGCCACGGAAGGGCTTGTGCCAGGGGAGGCACCAGACCAGACCGACTCCTGTAAGCAGAGACACTTACACTTGTGACTCAGTGAAGAACATGGCTCTAGAGAGGGAGGGAGCGAGAGCAGTTTCGGGGGCTGTTTCCTAATACAGGGAGGGCCATGGGGATGGGGGGGCAGACTTCAAAAGATATGAAAATGTGGGTGGTGAGGAGTGGAGTGGAGTTGAGAATACCTGCTCCTGGGGGCGGTGACTGTGGATGAGAGTGGCCCCTTTAAAGCCAGGGAAGTCTGGAGGAGGGAGGGAGGGAATGAGGAAGAGGAAGGATGCAGGGAGGGGGAGAAGGAAGAAGTATGGAGGTAGGGAGGGAGACAGTGAGGAAGAGGAGGGATGGAGGGAGGGGGAGAAGGACAAGATGGAGGGGGGAGGGGAGAGGGGAAAAAGGAGGGAAAGGGAAAAAGGATGGAGGGAGGGGGAGGGGGAGAAGGAAGAGGGATGGAAGGAAGGAGAGAGTGAGGAAGAGGAGGGTGGGAGGGAGGGGGAGAGGGGGAAAAGGAGGGAAAGGGAAAAAGAGGAGGGGTGGGGGGAGAGGGAGGAAGAGGAGGAGGGGAGAGGGATGGGGCGGAGGAGCGGGAGGATCAGCTCTCCTCACCAGGGGCTGGGGAGGGGGGGTGAGAGAAGCTGGCTCAGGGAACTTGGGAGCCCTGGTCCATGCCCTTGGGCGACCTTCCCTGCCCTTCAGAGGTCCTGCCAGTTTAATAAAGGCCTGGGATGTGCAGAGACCATCAATTAGAGCAATGAGTTTATTTTGAGTCCAAGATAGGAATGGCTGTGTCTCCAGCAGGTATGTGTTTACACCTCCAGGTCAGCTGTGCCCCAAATAAACACTTTGTCACTGCGGAGCTGAGCCCAGGCCCTGGCAGCGAGGGGGGGGGGGGGGGGGGTGAGGTCCGCCCTCCAGACTCTGGGTCACAGGGAAGGGGCCACACTCACCTGGGGGGCCCGTCCCGTGTGCGAGGCAGCACCGAGAGCCAAGGGCACCTGCCATCTGGGGCGGTGGGCAGGTCCGGGTGGTGACAGCGGGTGCGGTCAGCGCTGGGGGGCTCCCAGGGGCTTCCAGAGGGTGAGGCCTCCCTGAGACGGGAGTCGGGCGGTCTGGGGGGTTCTGCATGTGACGGGGTGGCCGGGAGCTGTTGCAGAACTGTCTCAGGCGATGCGGTGACAACCACAGTTTGGGGTGCTGATGGGGGTTGTTCCAACAACAGAAATTGTTTCTCGCTGTTCTGGGGGACGGAAGTCCAAAATCAAGACCAGGAGTCCTCAAAATCATGCTTTCCGAAGAAGCTAGGCAACAGTCCCTCCTTAACTCTTCCAGCTTCCAGAAGGTTCCCAGCAACCCTTGGCTTGTAGGCGTGACACACTGGGCTCTGCCTGTCTTCACAGGGCCCTCTCCGGGTACCCCCGTGTCTCTCCCGCTCCCACAAGGACACCCGTCGTGCTGGATTCAGACACAGCCCATCCGGCACGGCCTCATGCGAATCACATCCGCAAAGACCCAGCTCCAAAGCAGGCCACATGTGCAGACTCCAGGTGCACGTGAATCTGGGGGGGACACCCCTCAATGCAGTGCAGGCTGCGGACAGTTCCGCGTTACCGACACTGTCATCTGAGATGGGGGAGCTGCCGGCCGACGGACGTGGCTGGGAAGGCTCAGAGCTGGAGGCTGGGTCTGGAGGCCGGGATAGGCTGCGAAGAGAGCCTTGGACCCAAACTGCAAAATCAATAAGCACACATCCCCTTTCCCACGGAACACAGGCAGATGTGCCTCGGGCGGGCGGTCCCTTGTGGAATAACGCAGAAAGGGACTTTAGGTTTGCTCTCTGGAGGGCTGCCTGAATCCAAGGGGCTCTGGCCTCAACCTCAGGGACATGACTGCAGCTCTGCAGCGCCCTACCGATGCTTGCAGGGGCTCCGTCTCTGGAAGGCCATGTAGCCTCTGCCTTCTCTCTGGAAAAGACCCCCTGCCTCCATCAGCCTGGGCCTGGCTCTCACCATCCATGCCTTCTTGGGCTCCCGAGGGGAGCACAGGTGCTTGGCGTCACACACGAGCCCTGGCTCCTGAGCTCAGTGTGCCCTGGGAGCAGGCCGGGAGGATCAGACACTTGCTTCTAACTTCTGGTGTGCCAAGCACTGTCTGATTGGATTTGAGGCCTCCCAGTCACCGCATGCCATGAGCTGGGTTATCCCCATTTTACCAAAGGTCAGTGCTGAGGTCCAGACCAGCTCAGCTGCCAGGCCAGCGAGCTGCACGGTGGTCAATATCATGCATCAGCTTGGCTAAGCCGTGAGGCCCACTTGTTTGATCGAACGCTAGTGTAGACATGGCCGTGAAGGTTACTTTTTAAAGATGTGATGAACATTCAAATTTGTGGACTTTGAGTGAAGCAGATGAGCCTCCATAATGTGAGTGGGTGATGCGCAATCAGCTGAAGGCCTTAAGAGCAAAGACCCAAGTCTCTCAAAGAAGGAATTCTCCTCGAGATTGTGTCATGGAAACCCTGCCTGAGTTTCCAGCCTGCAGATTCTGGCCTCAAGATTGCAACATCAACTCTTTCCTGCTTGCTGGCTTGCTTTACAGTTTTCCAACTTGCCGTCCCTTACAACTGCATGAGCCAACTCCTCCAAATCTCTCCCTGCCCCCTCCCTCCGTCCTCCTCTCTCCCCCTGGAGAACCCTGACTACTCAAGCAATGAAGCAGTGGTTCAACTGTCCGATACCAAGCTTCTGTCCACTGTCCAAACCGCAGGGCCCCTCTCAATGAGGTGAGCCAGGCACACATGGGTCTGAACCCTCGCCATGCATGGAGTGATAGCACTTCGGCGTCATCTGGAAGCCTGTTAGAAATGCAGGCTAGAGGGGCACTTGGGTGGCTCAGTCAGTTAAGCATCTGCCTTTGGCTCAGGTCATGATCCCAGAGTTCTGGGATCCTGCCCCACACTCGGCTCCCTGCTCTGCAGGGAGCCTGCTTCTCCCCCCTCCCTCTGCCCCTCACCATGCTCATGCTCTCTCTCTCTCTCAAATAAATAAAACTTTTTTTAAAAAGAGAGAAAGAAAGAAACGCAGGCTAGAAATCAGAGCCCAGCCTTACTGAATCCAAAACAGCATTTTAACAAGATCACACATAGTAGGCACTTTATAGATTGTAACTGGCTGGCTAGTTGGTCTACGGCTAGCCTCTGATATTTAGAAGTAGCCCTTCCTTTTTTTTGCATGTTAAGAAGTTCAACAAATTTATTTTCATATATATGTATATTTTATATGTACAAGACTGATAAACAACAGCAATTAATGTCTTCTCTGTCTAAAATAATTTTTTCAAGAAGTATAAAATAAGAATTCTAAGTGATAGGAAAGCTTTGATTATAGTTTTGGCTATATTTTTTCTTTCTGACGTAGAATGTATTAAATAATGCATATCTTACAATCAATGGTATCTTAGATTTGAGGAAATACAGTGAGTATAAATTTGTTCTCCAATCTTTTTTTGCATGAGCAATTTCCGTTAATCAGACGTTGGTGTGCCCTAGTGTCTTCTTTGCATCTTCTTCTTCTTTTATTTTCTTTCAAGATTTTTTTTGTATATTTTTTATTGGAGTTCAATTTGTCAATATATAGCATAACACCCAGTGCTCACCCTGTCAAGTGCCCCCCTCAGTGCCCATCACCCAGTCACCCCGTCCCCCTGCCTACCTCCCTTCCACTACTCCTTGTTCGTTTCCCAGAGTTAGGAGTCTCTCATGTGCTGTCACCCTCTCTAATTTTTCCCATTCATTTTCTCTCCTTTCCCCTTTACTCCCTTTCACTATTTTTTATATTCCCCATATGAGTGAGACCATATAATGTTTGTCCTTCTCTGATTGACTTACTTCACTCAGCATAATACCCTCCAGTTCCATCCACCTTGAAGCAAATGGTGGGTATTCATTGTTTCTAATGGCTGAGTAGTATTCCATTGTATATATAGACCACGTCTTCTTTATCCATTCATCTTTCCACGAACACCGAGGCTCCCTCCGTAGTTTGGCTATTGTG
Source organism: Vulpes lagopus (assembly GCF_018345385.1). Lineage (NCBI taxonomy): Eukaryota > Metazoa > Chordata > Mammalia > Carnivora > Canidae > Vulpes > Vulpes lagopus. The sequence continues at coordinate 130,529,050 of NC_054827.1, read as the reverse complement.
GACATTGAGAAGTAGCCCTTCCATCTACTGTATCTTTGTTGTTTTTTATTTTTAAAGATTTTATTTATTTATTCATGAGAGACACAGAGAGAGAGGCAGAGACATAGGCAGAGAGAGAAGCGGGCTCCCTGAAGGAAGCTTGACGCAGGACTTGATCCTGGGACTCCAGGATCATGCCCTGGGCTGAAAGCAGTTGCTCAACTGCTGAGTCACCCAGGCATCCCCACTGTACCTTTGATTTCTTGTTCAGACTCCTTTTTTTGTTTGTTTGTTTGGTGATAAAGTATACATAGGATTTACCATTTTACCCTTTTTTAAGTGTACAGCTCAGAGGTGTTAAGTACATTCACAGTATTGTGCAACCATCCCCACCATCCATCTCCAGAACTTCCTCATCTTCTCAAACTGATTCTCTGTCTCCATGAAACACTTCCCCTGTCCCCTCCCCCAGCCTCCGGCACCCACCACCTACTTTCTTCTATGAACCTGACTACTCCAGGGACCTCATGTAGGTAGAACCATGCAGTATTCCTTCTGGGACAGGCTTATTTCACTGAGCGTGACGTCCTCCAGGTTCATCCACGTGGTAGCCTGTGTCAGAACGTCTTTCCTTTTTAGAGCTGATGGATAGACCACATTTGCTCATCCATTCATCTGCTGATGAACATTTTGGGTTGTTTCCAGCTTTTGGCTATTATGAATAGCCAAGAACATGGGTGTGCACATATTCTGTCTGAGATCCCCCTTTCAGTTCTTTGGGTACATACCCAGAAGTGGAATCGCTGTGTCCTACGGCAGTTCTGTGTTTAAGTTTTCTTTAGCTGCTGCTTTGTTTTATATTCCAGCAACATACAAGGGTTCCAACTCTCCACGCCCTCACCAGCACTTGTTTCCTTGCTTTGTTTTATTTTTGATCATAGCCATCCCATTTGATAATGGGAGGCGGGGAGGTGATATCTCATTGGGGTTTCGATTTCAGGCTCCTTTTCACACCTGGTGGTCCGTGTTCTGCAAGGGAAGAATGTTTTATCGACCAGCATCCCCAGTGCTAGCACAGTGGCACACAGAGTAGGAGCCCAGTGACACCAGGCTGGATGAATGAATGAATGAGTTAGCGGAGAGATTTTAGAATATATTCTGTAGCCAAGCTCAGTTAAGAAATCTGCCCCCCCACCTTAACCGCCCACCTGCATTTCCTTGGTGCTGTTCACACTCACGCAGCCCCAGGCCAGGAGAGCAAATTCCACTGGCTTCCTCCCTCCTGGAGCCCCAAGAAGCTGCAGAGGGAGCCTGTAGCCAGCGGCTACCTGAGTCAGTGATGGAAGGGCTCTGATTCCGTGGGCGTTTTTTCCTCCCTGTTGCAATTTTTTTCCCAGTGGACCCATAATTTCACCAGCAAGTCATGATATATGGCTGTGTGTGTGTGTGTGTGTGTGTGTGTGTGTGTGTGAGTCTGTGGTACTCCTCCCTGTAGCAGCCACCGTGCTTCATAGTGGACCGAGTACACTTTGCACTCACACATGCTGAGATGTAAATTGTAGCAACAAGATGCTGCAGCCTCCCTTGGAGGAGGCATCCGGCCTCCAGGAGCCTTGTGAGCTTTGCATTTCTCTCAAAGGGTCGACTGGGGGGGCGGGTGCCAGGAACGCACCCCCCCCCACTAAAACCTGACATTTCTTGTACTGAGTAATATTTATCAACTACATCAGTGCTTTACGTATATCAATTCATGTGCACTGGATGCTGTTTCCTCCCTTGTTTACATGAGGAAACTGAGTCTCTGGAGGCTAGGAGACTGCCCAAGATCACACAGCTAGAGAGTAGCAGAGGGAGTCCAGAGCTTGGTGGTGTGGCTCCAAGAAGCCCACGAGCTTGACCTGTGTGTGGTGCCTGGGACAGGGCTGCCCGTGACCTTTGCCGCAAACCTATAAGGCAGAAGCTGTTAGATCTGAGGCTCAGAGAGGTCGAGCGACTTTGCTCAAGGTCACACAGCTGGACTGGGATTCAACCCAGATCGCTCAGATGCAAAGCCCCAGCCCAGTGCAAAACCATGGCAAGGAACGATAAATAGTGGCCATCATTGTTGGGCATGTTTACCCTCATTGCTCTTTCACTGGCCTTAAAAAAAGTGGCTTTGACCCTCACGGCCCCTCAGCCCCCCCCCCCCGGCGGCCCTCCAAGATTCCACCTTCACCAAGGCCTCGGTGGCGGGGGGCGGGCCCGCAGAGGTGCTGACTGTGCACAGAGCCCCCTGCCAAGCAGCCCTGGGCAGGATCACCCCCACTCTGGGCTGGAGAGCCTGGAGCCTGTCCCGCCGACAAGCAGCGGGACCCCTCCCTCCCGCCCTCTGGGAGTTGTCACGGCAACGGCGTGGGCATCTCAAAGGCGTCTCCTTCAATCATCTGGGCCTCTGATCTCCGGCAGGCCTGTAATGAAGGGACAGTTTGTTAGCGCTGACATAAACATTGGGTTACCCGAGCCGCCTATTTCATGTCGTTTAAGAAGTCAGCTCAAGCCAGCCGACAGCCGAGCAAACTGTGAAGATATTTATTTGTTCAGCTTCCTATGGTGAAAACCAATGTTTATGAAGCGAAGATTTTTTTTTGATAGTCGTTGATTTGGGGGGCAAGGAAATAACAATATCTCAGAAAACGATCGCGAATTTTTTTCCCTTCCGTCAACCCACGGCTAACACAAGTGGAGGATTAGGGTCTGAGAATGAACATGGGAGATCCCGTGTGTGCCAGACTGTCTGGTTTATGGAGCACTTTCTTGGCAGTGCTGCCTCAGTGATGCAACAGCTCTGAGAGGGAAGCAGAGCATCCACTCTTATTCTCATGGGCAGATAAGAAACAGAGAGGTTTAGTCACATACTCAAGGTCACACAGCTGATGGAGTCATGATAGGAACCCACCCAAGGCTTTTGATTAAAAATCCAGAGTTCTGGGGCGCCTGGGTAGCTCAGTGGTTGAGCATCTGCCTTTGGCTCAGGTCGTGATCCCGAGGTCCTGGGATCAAATTTCACATTGGGATCCCTGCTTCTCCCTCTGCCTATGTCTCTGTCTCTCTCTCTTTGTGTCTCTCGTGAATAAATAAATAAAATCTTAAAAATAAAAAATCCAGAGTTCTCTCTAGCCTGTGTGGTGGAGGCTTGCTGTAGGGTATCTAAGGAACTGAATGTATCAAACCCCAAATCTGCAGTAGTGAAGGGAGGGAAGTGTGTGACCTAGATCTCTCCGTGGTTTTTCATTATCATTAACTTGATGATGTTTTTGTGGAAAGGAATGATAAGAGCATCTACAAAACCAACACTCATCAGCTGTTGGCTTTATATTTCTTCTTTGCAGGATTCACCATTTTTTTAAATTTTTTTTTATTTTTTAATTTTTTTTATTCTTTATTATTTTTTATTTTTGCAGGATTCACCATTGATCAGAGCTCTGGGGTATAAGGGACGGTTCCAGATTCTAGGGAGCTTGGCAGTGCTGGGTGTCATCAGGGCCTCCCAGTCAAGGATTTAGGGTTCCTCCATTCATCCTTGGTTTCCATCTTTGGAGCCTGTGCTCCCTGGGTTTGCAAGGTGTAGCCCTTCCTCCAGCACTGGCTGACTGTGTATGACTTTGAACAAATTCCTTAGCCGGCTTGAACCTCAGTTTTCTCATCTGTAAAATGGAGCTGACACCCCATACCTTTCTCCTAGGTTAGGATTCTGCATGGGGTCAAAAAGTGCTTGCCAAACACTAAAGGTGTTTAGTTCTTGGACAACACCACCGTGATAAAGAAAGGACCCTGGGTCAGGGTCAAGGTTCTGATTCTGAGCCTGAGTGATCTGAATGACCACATTACCTCTCTGGGCTTCCACTTGCTTGATGCAAAATGGGATGGCTGGGCTCCCCATCCTACCCTATGCATTTTACGCACCATCTCTTACAACTCTCTGGGCACATGTACCCATTTTACAGAAGAGGAGCATGAGGCTTGGCAGGGTTAAGTAACCTGTGGAAGGTCCCTGGAGTCCTAAGCATAGGCCTGGGATTGAAATTCAATCCAAAGAGGCTCCCTTGCCTCTCAGAAGGGGTGGCAATCAGCCCCGTTTTGTCACAGAGGGGCTCAGCAGCGCTTTTACTTTTCATCTCCTCCAACCTGAGAGGCTTCTCTGTCCCCCCAGATTAGATGTCACAGGACACAGAGCTCCCACCTTCCGACAGAAGGAGCCAGCCCTTCAGGGGGAAAGCATCCTGGCCCCAGTCCTCAGCCACGGGGGCCAGCCGGCAGCAGGGGGCGGGGCGCCGGCCTCTTTCCTCTTGGAGCCTGTTTCTGCGGGAGCCCGGTCCCCAACTGTCCCCTGGGGTCAGATCCATCACACCACGGCCGCACTCGATCAGGCGTGCACAGCCGGAGGGTCAAGTGGCCCGCCGCTGCCGGGCGCTGGGAGCCCATCACAGCCATATTTAATTTAATTAAGGCTGTCAGCAGTATTGATTTTGGCAGTTTCAATTACTAGCCTGTTATGGTTTCTGGATCAACTGATCTGTGATGGGTCCTATCAGCAAAGACACACATTGAGGAGAGGGCCCTTCATCTCCTTTAAAACCTGACACATCCTGCCACGGGCCATAAGTTATTGCTTTTATCCAGCCCGGCTCCCCTTCCCTTCCTCATAATTAATTTCTCATTAGACAGCTCTTTATTGTTTAATTTGTGCAGTTTATAATCAAATTGGGCACATTAATTGTCGTTGAATTTAAGGCTAATGAAAAATAAAGGTTTTCAATAACTTACTCTTCCATTACTCCCGACAAGATAAAATAAAGCGCTCGGAGAAGTGTCAGCTTTTTAAATTATAAATTAGGTTTTTTAAAGAGCATGGGCATTTAAGGAGCAGTTACCACACATTTAGTAATTATAAATCCTATGCTGCAAAACAATTATTAAGATATAATTATGCTGCTTTACTCTTAGGCGGCCCGGCAGCTGGTTCAGAGCCTTATTTCCTTGTGGCGGGTGGGTGGGGGTTTCCGTTGGGTTTGAGGAGGGAAAAGATACCAGCAGAGAGCTAAGTGGGCAGACTGGGAGCCAGGGAGGCATCATGGCTTTTGACTGGATCTGATCTAGAGGATACACCCAATCTCCACTCCCGGGTGCGTAGATCTGCGTGGAAGGCTGCCCAGGGCGCGTGGCTGGGCCCAGCCTGTGCCAAGTCCTGGAGACGCAGCCGTCGAGCAGCAGTGGGTCAGACGGACAGGCACACAGACTCATGGATCCACAGGTTGGCAGTAGCAAGGGAGGGAGGGATTGGATCCACCCGTGGGGGTGATGGGACCCACCCGTGGGGGTGGCCACGGCAGGTTTCCTACTGGAGGCACCACTTGAGAGTGAAGTCTCCGCGGGTTGGAGAGCAGCAGAAGTCCCAGCGTGAGAAGGCCTGGCTGTAGTCAGCACAGCTGGTCCTTCGGAAGACAGAAAGTGATCGGCAGGCGGGGTGGCAGGTACAGAGCTGTGAGGTCATCACGGAAGGCCCGAGGCTGAAGGGATGTGGTGGGGTGGAAAGAAGCACCGGGTTGGTGTGCTGTGTGACCGGATTCCAAGCAGGGCGCTAGGAGGACTCAGGCAGTTGAGCACCTACTATGCGCCAAAGCCCTGTCATGACACCGTCTCTTGTCACCCATCCGCGTTGCCTAGGGGGGTGTTTCCCATTTTGCAGACAAAGAAGCTGAAGCCTGTAGAGGCTCCCTCAAGGCCCCAAGGCTCTCAGGTGGTAGCGCTGGATTTAAAGCTAGGCCTCTTTCACACTCTGCCTGTGGCACCTGCTGCTCCATGAGCGCCTGCAGTTTGTGCGGAGCTATGACAGGGCTGCCGGAGAAACAGGTGAGGTAGACAAGGCACAGCTCTCAGAGTGATGTCTGGGGGCTGGGCATGTCACCGGAAACCAAGAGGATGAACGCAAGGAGACTAGGGGGACACGGGGCTCAGTACCAAGTGTAGCACTAAAGAGCCTACGTGGTCCCGCTCTGAATGCTGGCTTTATGGTGCATAAAAATAGCTTCGTGTGTGCACTGGCTCCGCCCCACAGTGCCAGGCCCTCTGGAGCACAGGTGAGGAGCAAAAGAGAGGAGGCTGATGTTCCACGGGGAAAGAAGATTTCAGTGGAGAAGCTTCCGTAAGACGTGTGAGGGTTTGCTAGAGGAACAGGTTGCTCTGGGCCACTAGAAGGGTCCCCTGGGAAGAGGGGAGATGATCTCTCTGAGAAGTGACATTCGAGCCCTAACACCAGGGATCAGCAGGAGGCTCAGATGAAACCACAGAAGGAGTCCGTTTATAACCCCATCCCGTGGCAGAGCTGGGCCTCTGGGAAGTCGAGGTGCTGGGCCTGTCCCAGCGGCCTTGAACAAACCACTCACCCTCTTTGAGACTCAGTTTCCTCGTGTGTAAAAATGAGAGTCACCAGCTGCTCTAGAAGATCTCTCAGTTCCCTGCAGATGAGTGACGTCGTTAAGGGCCTTGAGGGCCTCCCAGACCCCTGGATCGAGGGACTGGGAAGTCTTTAAATAGCTGTCCACTGGTACCTGTCATCCCCACCCAAATTCCTGATGTTCTTCAGCTTGGAGATGTCTGGGTGTCCCCACCTGAAGGATTAATTCCGCCCTGCCGGGACTGCCTCTCCATCTCCATGCTGAAAGTCCTGTTGCTAGACCAGTCCCTCTGTTTCCAAGCCGGGAGTCAACAGTGGGGTGGGGATCAGAGCAGCATCTCATGTGCCCCACCTCTGCTCCCGGAGACAGGCAGACAGACAACGCATCTTTCACTCTTCAATCATTGTGTCCACCCAAGTACACCTAAAGGCAGAGACCTTGGCCCATTTTTTGCAGATGGGGCAACACGGTCAGTGGTTAGCAGGGAAGGGAAGGCGATCTTTCCAGTTCTCCCTGTCAGACGGTATGCTTCCTGACCCAGAAGCCCAGCAAGAGGTCCTTGTGAGAAATTTCTGTTAGGCCTCAGGAAAAGCTCTCCTCCAGAGGGAGTGGTTGTCAGAACCACCGCCTGGCACCCTCACTTCCAGGCACAGAAGGTCCCAGATGATGGAGATGCTTGCCTGTCCCCTGGAGACTGAAGTCTGGGATCTGCAGGAGCGCTCTGTGGGGATTTAAATCTCCTAGGATTATTCCCAAACAAAGCTATCAAACAAACAGATATCATTTGTTGGACATGATGCTTGTAAGCGTACAGATGACAAATAAATGATGAGTCTCAGTTTCCTTGGAGAAACTGAGGAGAGCCGTGCCCTCTTGAGGGGACAGTTCCTAGAATCAAATGCAGTGACTGTCCTGAGTTTCCTGGCGTGCACCCCGGGTGCTGCTTCCTATCCACAGCCCTCCTCAGTACCTGTGCTTTCACACTTGCTCAGGGTCAGGATCTGAGGCACGGGCACCACATCCCACCTTGCAAATGAACCAAAGGACTCATGGGGAACAGATCTCACGCCATTAGCAGGGGGCATGACAGCAGGGGACAGATGCCAAATCCACGCTTTTACCCACAGCAGTGTGAGTGTCCCCCCCACCTCCTCAGCAAGGAGTGATCAGAGGAAATGTCGAGTTCCAGTGTAGGATTGCAGGGAACCCTCCACGAGGCAGAGCTGATCCCTTCCCAGGGAGGAGAACCTTTGCTAATCTCAAACTCATACAGGGCCTCCTGCATGGTTTCCAAAATGGTTTCCCAACCACTGTCTGCTGAGAACAAAGTGGATTCAAGTTCACATCATTATGGAGCGCCTACTGTGTGCCAGGCCCTGTAATTCCTGTTACCATAAAATCCATCCCCTTGTAAGCTATTGGATTTTAAGCAAGGGATGTTGGAAGACTATGGCAGTAGGCTCTCAAAACAGCCCTATGATCCCCACCTCCTGAGTGTGGAAGTAACCTATGACCTGCTTCTCTACCCAACAGAATATGGCAAAGCTGGTGGGCTGTACACCTGATTTTACAAGTATGTGATTAGTTTACGTAAGACTGTAACATCCATCTTGCTAAGCAACTCCCCAACTGCTGGCTCTGATGACGCACGCTTCCACTCTGGGGATGCCCAGGTTTGGGCAGGGACCTGCTAAGGACGTCAAGAGCTGAGTGCAGCATCCAGACGACAGTTAACAAGAATCAGAGACCCTCCGTCCTGCAACCGTAAGGAACCAAATTCTGCCAATAACTGTGTGAGTTTGTAAGCAGATTCCTTTCTGGCGAAATCTCCAGTTAAACTATTTTCAGACGTTAGGAGTCTGAAATAATGGGATGTTAAATATATGTTGGTTTAAGCCACTAAACTTGCAGTGACATTGTCATGGAGCAAAAGATAACTGATTCAGACACCATTCTCCATGGGTCTGACACATTTCTGCACATCTTACAGTCAGGAGCTCTGATTATCTTTGTTCCACGCTATTTTTTTCAAAGATATTTGTGTAGCGAGCAGCCTCAGAAGATCAAGATAGTGTCTGCCTCCCAAGCAGAGGGCAATTTGTTTGCTGTCTAGTATGATGGCGATAAATATCTCCCTCGAGGACAAAGGTTGGGGAGGTTTGCTTACCGCTCATTATAAAAGATTCAGGTTCCCTAAGCTTGGGGTTCCTTTCCTGTAATGCACCCCTCTCTCTGTGCAGTGATTTCTTGGCCTTGTTTCTCCACCCTGTGGGAACTGGAGAATTTGAGAAAATGACATACTGGCTATTGCTTTTGGTAATATGCTATTCTTTGTTTCTTTTTAAAAAATTTTTAAAATAGATTTTATTTATTTATTCATAAGAGACACAGAGCGAGAGAGAGAGAGAGAGAGAGAGGCAGAGACACAGGCAGAGGGAGAAGCAGGCTCCATGCAGGGGGCCCAACATGGGACTCGATCCTGAGTCTCCAGGATCACAAACTGGGCCAAAGGCGGCGCTAAACTGCTGAGCCACCCGGGCTGCCCTATTCTTTGTTTCTGATCCAAGAGTCTCATGTCTTCTACTAGCATCTGTGAAACCATGGTGGGCTAACTCATGAGTTTACAAAGAGATTAAAATCCGAAGCCTTTCACAGTCCTGGCTGAGGACTGACCTTATTTGAATTTTTAAGAACTCTCTGTGCGGAGGAGACAGGTAGACCAGAATGGAAGTGGGGAGACAAGGTAGGAGTTGATTGGAGTCCAGCAGGCAGAAGCCCAGGGCAGTGCCATGGATTGATGGTTCGTATTCCCCTCAAAGTCTCTATGTTGAAACTCTAACCCTCAATGTGATGATATTAGGAGGTGGGACCTTTGGGAGGTGATTAGGCTTGGATGAGGTCATGAGGGAGGGGCTCCATGGTGGGATTGGTGTCCTTAGAATAAAAGAGACACCAGAGAGCTCTCACTCCACCCATGGGAGGGCGTCTGTCTACAAACCAGCAAGTGTCCTCACCAGGATCCAAACTGACTGGCACTTCGATCTTGGATTTTCCAGCCCCCAGAACCTTGAGAAACACCCCTGGTGTGTGAGGTTCTGGTGTTTTGGTGTGGCATCCTGAGCTAAGAAAAAGGGAAGGGGCTGGGGGCAGGGGCTGGGGGCCAGGGGCAGCCGCCAGGGGCATGGTGACTCTGGCTTTGGAGGAACATCCGACAGGATGTCCTGAGGGATGAGGACCCAAGAACATGCCTGAATTCAGGGCCTGTGCACACAGAGTGAAGCAGCTCTCTGCTAAGATGGGGATGGAGAGGTGAGGGTGGGGAGGCAGGGGCCTGTCTGGTCTTGACGTCCTGGAGAGATACCTGCTGGGGAGCACATGGGTACCTGAGCCGGGGCTCAAGGGGGGCATGGGCTGCAGATCCAGACTCACAAGAGAACGCAGAGAGGAGAGAAGGAAGAAGTGTCTGGACGGGTCCTTGGGACATCCCAACATGTGCAGGTAAAGAAGGGTCTTGAGAACCACCAAAAGGATTGGGAAGCCCCTTTTGGGCCAGACATTGACTCTCTTGTTTCTGGATTATGGGGAGGTCCAGAGATTCCTGGACAGGGTCCCTGGAAAGCAGGAGGTCTTTAGGGGATTGGAGAAGCAATTTATCAACTTGTATGAAAGTATTTTCATAGTTAAACAAACAGAACAATTATATCAGTGTCCACCGAGTATCACCCTGACTTCAAGAGCCCTTGGCAGGAGTGACCTGGGCCCCTCCTACCTCAACCCAATTCCTTACATCCCCATCCCAGTGGGGAGACTGGCTTGGTTGCCAACTGGTCACTGCTTCCAGCTCCTGAATTTTCATTAAAATCCTGGGCATTTCCCCAGCGCTCAAAGGCGTCCCGATTAATTACCGGCAAGTGTTGGCTCTCCCCCCGGAAATCTGCCGCCCCAGCCTGGCTCTGTCCCCTATGATTTTATTAAAATCCACCTTGCCAGCCAGGGCCCCGAGATTTATGGCCACAGCTAATAGGCTGCCTCCCCACGAGACATAAATCTGGGGCCTGCCTAGGGAGCTGCTCGCTGCTAAGAGGCCACTTAATTGTTCCACCTAGAGGGTTCCATGAAGGAATGTTCAATTAGGCCTCTCAGAAAATTTGGAGCATTAAATGAGGTGAACAGGGATTTGGGCGCCATTCTTTTCTGAGAAGGAGCCCTTTCTTGCCCCCCTGGATCACTGCAGGCCCCGGGCCTCCGCTAGCTCTTCTCCGGCCAGGAGGCATTCTCCAGGGTCATGGAGCAGTGCTCTTAGCAGTTAGTTAGAAACAGGACGACACCGGGATTTATCGCCCTACAAAAAGTCCTTGAGACTTTCTCACCCAGAGTCAATCACTGACTGGCCTCCCTGGGTCCTTGGGTGAGCTGATTCCATTCTCAGGGCCTCCACCTCCCTTCCTCTGAGATGGGGTCACACTGTCCCTCTCCCTTCTATCTCACTGCATCGCTGGAGGATGCAATTCATTCATTCACACCTTTATTCATCCGACAACTATTTGGGGATGGAAATCCAGCCTTCTGCGTGCCAGGAAATGTGCTAGATCTGGAGTTCCAGGGAGAAAAAGACAAGATACTCCCCTCAGGGAGCTCCCAGTCCTGAGGAAGGCTGACAAAAGAACCCTGGACATGTGGGTTGATGTGTGCTATGATAGAGGCATGGTAGGGGACAGGATGGTGGGGATGTGCGAGCCCAGAGATACAGTCAGGGAGGACTTCCTGGAAGAGAAGACAGGAGTTATATTATTTTGTTGTGCCTGTGAGTGGCTGAGCTCCCCCGAGACATCAGCCCAGCATGTCCCATCATGACACGTCCTCCCCAGAAGCTGATTTATGAGCACACTTTAAGACTACCTCACTTTCACTCCAGATTAACAACCACAGGCAGAGTTTCTTGCTATTACTTCGGAACCTGGGGCTCAGAGAGGTTGAATAACAGGTCCACGGCACAGATGGTGAGCCTGAGGCTGACAGCTCTGCAAGATGTGTGGTCAGGTCAGGGGCCGCTGATGACCATGGTGCAAAGCTCTGGGAACACGAGGCGGTGATGGCCACGGACCCCCGATCCCATTCTCTGCTGGGTCCCCCCCATGGGAGAGGCCTTTCTTCGAGGCACCATTTCTGGATACCTGAATTGTGGCAAGCTCTGCGATGGGTCATCACTGTGTTGCCTGAGCCCAGCTGTGACCTGGCCACACCATCCCTGGTCAATGGAAAGAGGATCCCAGTCTTTCCCACTGAACTTACAGGCTCCTTTTCTCTCTTATCTGTGATGTCTCAAGCTCCGGTTTTGTGGAGTGTGGCCTCCAGGTAGGGCTGGATCCAGGAGTGAGCTGCCCACTGATCCCTGTGGCCCCACCCTGTGGCCTTTTTATTCCATCTCAACTCCCCATACTTCAAAATATGGCTTTGTGTTGATTTGAGGTTTAATGGCTTCCCAGTCTCCCCCAGTGCATGCACAGGACATCACACACTGGGGCTCATTCTCTAAACCCCATGCCTTGTCCCCTAACATGACAACTAGCTGAGCAGAGGGATGCCCAACAGGGGTCGAGGGGCCCCGGGCAGTCTTGTGGACTCTGTCCCCTCCTTGCCTCAGTTTCCTTATCCACCCTGAGGAATAAAACAACCAGTCTCCAAAGATGGTGGCGGGGATCCGTGGTGAATCATGGCTCAGAAAATACTTTGCAAACTGCAAAGTGCAGAGAGAACAGAAGGGATTATCATAATGCTTTGCATTTTTATTTTTAACCTGCGTGAAATTCTGGAAACCATTGGCTGCCAAGAAATGCTAAGCTGTAGTTTCTGTTCCACGGGGAAATCGGGTTTATTTTAAGTGGGGGAATTACACAGTGCACAGCTTATTTATTTGGGAAACCGGGACAGAGCCAAGGTAGCCAGCAGCCCCCTGTTCTCTCCTTGGCAGTGCCCCAGAGTTCACTCAAAGGGTCTGTTGCTCACGGTTGAGGCACTTTCCAGAATGGGAACGAGGCTGTCTCTGCCCCAGGCCACTGCCTCCCTCACCTCCCTCACCTCCTTGACCTGTCAGGTAGGCCAGCCCTGAACACAGCTCCCCTACAGATGCTAACTCTGTGCACCAGAGGAAGCCTGGCTGCTGGCTTCCCTCGCACACGCACACGGAGAAGTAGCAACAGCTACGGGGTCTCCCAGCAAGCCCACAGGAGGGCAAGTTTTGCCTCCCTCACCCTCTTCAGGAGGAAACACTCGTTCTTAGCTGTAGGGAGGTAGGTGGCCGAGGCTGTCTCCTGAGTCCCTCTCTCTCAGCTGGAGAGCCGTCTTGCTCCAGGGGGCGGGGGAGGGGGGGTGCAGCCCTCATCCAGGGAGGGGGATAGTTCTGTCCAAAGGTCCCTCCTCGGGAGCTCAGGCTGCATCTGCGGCATCTCCGGATCCCCTTCTCTCTCCCCACTAGCATCTCCTGCACAAGCACGGCAGGGTGTTTCCCAGGGAGCCAGACCTGTGGCAAACACTCAGAGGGGCTGTTCCCATTTCAGAGATGAGAAAAGCAGGGCACGTAGGGTTGAGATACTCACTTTAGACCTCACAGCTGGAAAGCGGAGAGCGGAGGCCCTGTGGCTCCCAGGGAGCGCAGCTCAGCACTCACATCAGCAAACAGCCACCTTGCGCCCCAGCAGGTGCCAGCACTTCCCAGCCTTCCATACCCCGGGGCCTCCCTCCCACTGGAGAGTGTGGAGTGTGCACCAGGCACCACAGTGACCACCGGCCACACGGCCCCCCTGCTGGCCTACTCAGCTGTCCCTTCCTCACTCTCTTCCCCACAGCCGCTGCTGGCCTTGGCCAGGTGACTCCTGACATTCTCTTTGCCGGAGGAGAAGGGGGGGGCGTCTGCACTTGTCCTCGGGCCTCGGATAACTGAGACAGCCTCTGCAGACCCTGAGCTCACAGTCAGGGGTTCAGTGTCCCAAACGTGGGTCACCAGGCACAGTGCTGAACCCTGTCCCTGCGTTGGTCCCTGCCTAGACTTAATGTAACACTGCTCGCTGCCAAAACACGCCCGGGCCACCAGCAAAGAGTGGCTCAGAGTGGTAGGGAGAGGCCCTGCCTGGGTCAGCTTTCTTCTGCTCCAGCAGCTATACGGGCTCCCTGGAACTAACTGGGCTCCTAGCTGCAAGGAAGTCTGGGAAATGTAGTTTTTTTTTTTTTTTAGCTTGCCAGCCCCTGTGGTTCCGGAGAGGTCAGCCAGGGCCAACCAACCGCACCAACCTGTCCGTGCCTGCTGTGGTTTTCTCTGTGGTTCTGATCAGCATCCCACGTTCCTCATGCATTTATGTTCCTTGCCTTCTCCTGCTGGAGTGCAAGCGCCTTCTGATGCACCCCCAGCACCTCTCCAGGGCAAGCCTAGGGTGGGTGTCCAATGAGTATGAAGGAGTGGTTCAAACCATTGCAACTGCCTCCCACAGATAGGCCTTTCACCATTTTACCCTCCGCGCAGTTACAAGAGACCCCTTCCCCCAGAATAAACTCACTCAATCTCTTCCCTGCTGAGGAATTCCTGCATGGCTCCCAGTAGCCCAGGGACCAAGTGCAGACTCTCCTCTGCCAGCCCGCAGAGGCCCCTTTATTCCAGACCCTGCATTCCCAGCCTCACCAGGCATGCACCCCGGCCTGCTCACTCTGGCTACCCCCAACCCCACCCCACTGCACCCACAGCAGCATGTTGCTTCTCTGCTCATGCAGTTTCCTCTGCTGGGATGTCCTGCTACACTTTTTTGAGGGGCAGACTCCTGGGCTTCAAAGCCCAGACCCCAACTCCCCTCCCCAGCAGGGTTGTAGCTTTCTAGTCACACTTTTTTGTTTCCTTGCTTGTCTCTTCTCTAGAAAGTCAGCTCTTAGATAGAGGCCAGTGACTGTCCTAGCAAGCTCTGCAACCCCAGAACCCATGCCTGGCACAAAATGTGTGTGCTAGAAATGCTGGATGGATGGATGGATGGATGGATGGATGGATGGATAGATGTGCAGGACAAGTTCTAAGAACACCAAGTGTTGGGATTCCTAGGTGGCTCAGTGGTTTGGCACCTGCCTTTGGCCCCGGGTGTGATCCTAGAGTCCCGGGATCGAGTCCCGCATCGGGCTCCCAGCATGGAGCCTGCTTCTCCCTCTGCCTGTGTCTCTGCCTCTCTCTCTCTCTCTCATAAATAAATTTTAAAAAATCTTTAAGAACACCAAGTGTCTATGTGGCTTGAACTTAGGATTCGGGACATGTTCATGGAATTATTTTCATACCAACTTCCTGACTTGATCCTCACCTATGGTGCCATGAGGTCATCAGGGCGGTTTTTCACTCCCATTTTATAGGCAAAGAAACTGAGGCCAGAAAAGGTTTAAGCCACCTACAGAGCAAGTGGCAAAATGGAGGCCCGAGCAATGACTTCATGACTCCGGAGGCAGTGCTCCTGGCTCAGCTCGCCCCAGGCAGCATGAAGTGCAACAATTTAGACTTCACTGAGAGGGGCCTTTTGATCCAAATTATATGGCCCTTTCTGCTCCGGAGCAATTAACACGGAGCCGCCGGATGGCATTCGCAGCCGGTGTTGCCAGCGTGGGCGACAGGGAGGCATCATTATCTGGTGCCACGCAGCCGGCCCAGCCCTGCCTGCGACCGAGGGCTACAGCGTGTGGGCCTCAGAGCCCCAGACGTCCTGGCTCAAATGTCCCCTGCTCAGAACGGCCCATTCTGACCACCTATTGAGACCTGCCCCCAACCCCCAGCCAACTCTCCTCTCTGATTCAACTCTACTCTCTCCATCACCCATGCTTCCCTGGCACCTCCCGTGGAGTCTGGCTCGCAGTAGCCGCTCACAAGAGACTGGTTAAGGGAATGAATGAATGAATGCATGCATTCACAAATGCTGGCAGGCCACTAGCTAAGGGGGGGGGGGTGAACTCGAGCAACCTATCTACCCCTAGGTAGAGCCTACCCCTCTCCAGGCCTCTGCGGGCACTTCTGTAGAGTGGGGACAGGCACTGCTATATGACCCAGGGACTAAATCTCCCGAGAGAACCGAGTAGAAGTGCTTGGCCCGGGACCTGGCACTTAGTTGGGTCTCAGAATTTTTTTCTTGTCCCCCCCCCACCCCCCACCCAGCCTGCCCAATTTCTGCAGTGCACCTGAGTCATTTAATACCATTTCACATCTCTGAGTTAGTGACTATCTGAGGGTAGAGGGAATAGGGGGTCATCTACTACTGGAGAGCAAAGGACCCCAATGTTAGTAGCTTAAAACAATGGCTTTATTCCATGTGATGATTTAGGGATCAGAGATCTGGGCAGGGTTGCTCAAGGCAGTCCTTATGCTCTGTGTGGCCTTGACTGGGTCACGTAGGGGTGCTCAGCAGGTTGCTGGGTTGGGCTGGGCTGGGGGAGATGTGCCACACAGAAAGACAAGTTCAAGGCAATCCTCTTTACATGTGGGCTCATTAGCCAAGTCCCTGAAGATATGGATGGAGTGGCAGGGGAAGCAAAGGTCTTCATCACAGGAGAGACTCTAGTGAAATGACGCTTGCAATGTCATCTCCAGCAAGCCACTCTCCCCCCTCAACTCCAGGGCTCACTGGGCTAAAGCCACAGACCCCCATCCCTCTGCTCAAGACAGATCAGTTCCCAAGGCCATCTGACTTTCTTGGCTGTAAGCAATACAATCTAAATGTTTGCTTGTTCGGTGAGGCCCCCAGGATATAGCCTCGGAGACACTCGTTTGCAAGCTGCTCAAGGGACAGAGGAGCCACCAGGGCACTACCTCTTTTCCAGGAGCGAGGGGAGCAGCCAGGGCAGAGGAGAAACTGAATGATATGTGAAGCAGTATCAGGAGGCCTTTCGTCCACTGGCAGCTCTGCTGCGATGACTTTTAGAATAGTCCAGAACAAAGGCCAGGCTTCTGCCCCTGGCAGTGACCAGTCAGGGTGGCCTGCCCCAGGCAATTAGGTGTAGATGCCGTCAGCAAGAGGATAGGGTTCTGGGTGAAGTGATGGGGGCAACAGGAGCAAGGTAGCAGCAGCATGTCACAGCATCCACTGCAATTGCAAAGGAGATTGCAAAGACCCTTAGTCAGCTCCAGCCACCGAGACAAAATACCAGAGACTGGCTGATTTAACAGAAATTTATTTTCTCACCATTCTGCAGGCTGGAAGTCCAAGAGCAAAATGTCAGCACAGGGGCTCCTGGATGGCTCAGTCGGCTAAGCACCTGCCTTCAGCTCAGGTCATGATCCCGGGGTCCAGCTCCCTGCTCAACGGGGAGCCTGCTTCTCTCTCTCCCTCTGCCACTCCCCCTGCTTGTGCTCTCTCACATGCTCTCTCTCTGTCAAATAAATAAATAAAATCTTTTTAAAAAGTGTTAGCATGGTTGGATTCCAGTAAGACTCTCTTCCTGGCTTGCAGACAGCCACCTTCTTGCTGTGTCCTCACGTGGCAGAGAGAGAAACACAGAGAAGCCACCAGTCCTAACAGGTTAGGGCTCACCCATTATGGTCCCATTTTACCTTAATTACCTCCTAGAAGTACCATCTCCATATACAATCACCTTGGGAGTCAGGGCTTCACCGCATGGATTGGGGGGAAGACATAAATCAGTTTATGACATGAAGTTTTCAAAGATGCATGATTTCCCAAAAGTGGATAAAAGTGTGGAAATGTTTTTCTTCAGTTCCTGCTGTTGCTGTAACAGATTATCACAAATTTAGTAATTTAGCACAGATTTATGATCTTGTAGTTCTGGAGGTCAGAAATCTGAAAATGAGTTTCAATGGGGCGATTGAAATCAAAACCAAGGCGATTTTCCTTCTGGAGGCTCTCGAGAGAACCAGCTTCCTTGCTTTTTCCAGCTTCCAGGGGCTTCTATGTCCCTTGGCTAGAAGTTCTTCTAGTCCTCACTGACAGCGTGCAGCAACTCCTCTCCCTTCTGACCTCTGTTCCCATCCTCACATCTTCTCCTTTCACATCCGACCCCTTTCTTCCCTTTATAAGGACCCTTGTGATTACATTGGGCCCACTCAGCATAATCCAGGATAACCTCTGCCTCTCAAGATTGCTAACTAAGATCCCATCTGAGACGATCCCTTCCCAAGGAAGGTGATGTGCTCACAGGTTCCATGGTCATCTTTGGGACTTCAGTGTTTATGTTTTTTAAATATTTTATTTATTTATTTATTTATTTATTTATTTATTTATTTATTTATTCATGAGAGACACACACAGAGAGGCAGAGACACAGGCAGAGGGAGAAGCAGACTCCCTGCGGGCAGCCTGATATGGGACTTGATCCCAGGACTCTGGGATCAGGCCCTGAGCTGAAGGCAGATGCTCAACCACTGAGTCATCCAGGCTCTCAGAACTTCAGTGTTTTTCAAGAATTTCTTCTGCCACAAGCAAAGCTGGGGATGCACAACGATCTGGAGGAATGAAATGCCAGAACATTTGGTAGAGCACATCCACTGCGCTGAGACAGAAGAGGAGCTTTCAAGGACAGTGATTTGAGAATCTGCCATAGCAGAGGCCCCTTTGGAGGGCCGATGAATTCCTCAAATGTGTAGTAAAAAAGGGATGCCATTTCTGTGGCGATGTCCTGTTGTCCTCTACCTTGTCAGAATCTCCAGAAGGACTGATGACTCTCAGCTGTCTTGACCAGTCTCAGGAATCGGTTTACAATTTTAATAGGACCAAGTTGTGTGAAATATTAGATAAATTTTTCATAATTTAAAATTTTATTTATCAGATAAAAACCAATTATCTAAAAAACAAAAAACCAATTATCCTCCTCCTGCTCCACATTATTTACTATCATGTTTGGGTATCTGTCCCAGAACCCTGCATCCCTAATAGCCAGGTGCTCCTGCCTGCAAACAGTAGCTGAGTCTAGAGTCTCAATGAGGCACAGGGGAGCAGAGAACAGTGTGGCCGGGGGCTTGGGTCAGAAAGAGGTCACAGATGAGATGATTCCGAGATGAAACGCTGGCTTGGCTACTAAAACAGGCAGCATGTATCAGGGAGCAGGTTCATGAGAGTGTAGGCACTGAGGCATGAAAACGCCTGGAAGGTTCTAGAAGGTTCTGGAACTCTAAGCTGTCCCAAAAGGGTGAAAAGTGGTAGTAGGGGTCCTAGGAATGAGAAGGAAGGAAAGCACACTGCAGCTCGGGTTGGAGGTTGTAGGCAAGAGCCACGGAGCTTCCCACAGAGAACTCATTTGGAATAGAAGTCTATAAACAGAATGCGGTTGCTTTTAGTTCCTTGAATCAGGGGCAACAAGACATAGGATGAGGAGTCAGTGGAGGATCATGGTTAGGAGCACCGGGTCCTGAGCTCCAAGCTTGGGTTCATATTCTGAGCTTGACCCATTACTAGCTGTGTGACTTTGAGCAAGTTCCTTCACCTTTCTGTGACTCTATTTCCTTGTCTGTAAAATGAGGACAATACAGTGCCCAGCTGGGAGGCTGGGATGTACCGAGCCAGCCCCCAGAGACCTCTAAGTCCAAGGCTTGACCAGGAGAGGCATTCAGACATCTGGTCTTGCTGCTCTCTACTCAGGAACCATTTTACTTTGGACTAGTTTCCTCTTACTGAGAAGGATGTCATGTTTGAAATTCATAATTTGTGTGGTTACAGCCCTTTTATCTATTATTTCTGTCTTTCTTCCGACAACTTTAAAAATAAAAAACAGGTCCATTGGTGTATAATTGACATGCAATAAATTGCATATATTTTCAGTGCGCAGTTTTGTGGAATATTAACATATGCATATGGACATGAATCTACCATCATAATGAAGTTAATTACCATAAAACACATCACTCCCTCAGTGTTCCCTGCTGCTTCTTCGGAATCCCTTCTTGCTCCTCTCCACACGCTACTCCTCGCAACCACTGATCTTTTTACTACAGATTTCCTAGAATTTTATGTAAAATGGAATCATACAGGATGTACCCTTTCTGGCTGGCTTCTTTCCCTTGGGGTAATGAACTTGAGATTCATCTTTGTGGTTGCATATATCATTTTTGCATGCATTTACCTGCTGATGGACATGTGGTTTGTGTCCAGATTGGGGCTATTACAAACAAGCTGTTACGAACTTTCGTGTATAGTTCTGTCTGGATATATGTTTTCATCCCTCTTGCCCAAAAACCTAGTAGTAGAATGCGTAAGTTGAATGGTGATGTAATTTTTGAGAAACTGCCAAACTGTTTTCCAAAGTGGTTGAAAGTTTTCACACTCCTCCAAGCAATGTATGAGGCTTTGGTTGTTCTGCATCTTCTCCTGCACTTGGTATGGTCTGTCTCTAATTTTAGCCATGCTAGTGGGCATATAGTGGTGTCTCCTTGTGGTTTTAATTTTCACTTCCCAATGATTAATGATGTTGGGTGTTCTTTCATGTGACTATTTGCCATCTGCATTTCTTTGGTGAAGTGACTTTATGTCTTTTGCCCATTAAAAGCAAAATAATTTGTTGACACAAGAAACAAGTGTTGGCAAGGATATGGAAGAAAAGGAACCCTCATTCACTGTTGGTGGGAATGCAAATCGGTACAGCCACTGTGGAAAGCAGTATGGGAGTTTCTAAAAAGCTAAAAATAGAAATATCATATGATCCAGGAATTCTACTCCTGGATATTTACCCAAAGAATATGAAAACACTAATTTGAAAAGATACATGCACCCCTATGTGTATAGCAGCATTATTTACAATAGCCAAGATATGGAAGCAGCCTAAGTGTCCATCAATAGATGAATGGATAGAGAAGATGTGATTATATATGAATATTATTCAACCATAAAAAAGGAGATCTCGCCATATTTGCAGCAGCATGAGTGGACCTAGAAGGCATTATGCTAAGTGATAATGCTAAGTGCATTATGCTAAGTCAATCAAAGAAAGACAAATTCCATATGATTTCACTCACATGCAGAATTTAAGAAACAAAATGAATGAACAAACAAACAAAAAAGGAGGCAAACCAAAAAAACCCAGACTTTTAACTATAGAGAACAAACAGGTGGTTGCTAGAAGGGGGATGTGTGGGAGGTTGGGTGGATTAGATAGAGGGAATTATACAAGTATACTCCCCTCGATGAGCGCTGAGAAATGTCAACAGAACTGTTGAATCATTTTATTGTCCACCTGAAACTAACAAATCCTTTTCGGTCAGATATTTACAAAAAAATTTACCCAATTTGTCGGGATCCCTGGGTGGTGCAGCGGTTTGGCGCCTGCCTTTGGCCCAGGGCGAGATCCTGGAGACCCAGGATCGAATCCCACGTCAGGCTCCCGGTGCGTGGAGCCTGCTTCTCCCTCTGCCTGTGTCTCTGCCTCTCTCGCTCTCTCTCTCTGTGACTATCATTAAAAAAAAAAAAAAAAAAATATTTAAAAGGGATCCCTGGGTGGCGCAGCGGTTTGGCGCCTGCCTTTGGCCCAGGGCGCGATCCTGGAGACCCGAGATCGAATCCCACGTCGGGCTCCCGGTGCATGGAGCCTGCTTCTCCCTCTGCCTGTGTCTCTGGCTCTGTCTCTCCTTCTATCTCTCAAGAATAAATAAATAAAATCTTTAAAAAAAAAAAATTTACCCAATTTGTGGCTTGCCTTTTTATCTGTGGGAATGTCTTTTGAAAAGCAATTTTTTTTTATTCAATGAAAAACAATTTGATCTTTTTCTTTTATAGTTTGTGGCTTCTGTGCCCTATTTAAGAAATCTCTGCCAAATCCGCAATCACCACGATTTTCTACTACATTTTCTTCTTGGAGTTTTATAATTTTAGCTGTTACATTTAGATTTGTGACCTATTTTAATTTGGTTTTAGCATGTGCTTTGAGGTAAATGTCAGGGTTCATTTTCTTGCATGAGGCTATCCAATTGTCACAGCTTCATTTTTTGAAAGATCATTCCTTCCTCATTGAATTGCCTTGGTGCTTTGGTAAAAATCGGTCATTGGGCCTATTTCCAGGTCAGAAAGAGTAAGTATCTATCTCTTCCACTGAATGTAACTATAAAACCTGGACAGAATGCATGCAACAGCTGTGTGGGACTCTGAAAAGGAAATACATAGTGGAGGATAAATGAAGAATGCTGGAATTTGAAGGACCACTGAAAAATGAATTTACCATTTTTAAAAATGCATCTGGAAACCCAAAAATCAGACCACTGTGGCCCAGAAAGCTCTCCGAGAAGGCTCTACCTTCAGCTCTTAGAGTAAGAATTCCTAACCCTCAGGGCAAGTATGAACTTCCCTGGGTTTTCTCATTCTTTCACACTCCCTCCTCAACACCCAATAAATCCTAAGGCAGTAGCAGAAGCTCTAGCAATGAGACCCTGCAAGAGCCAAATCTGAGGACACAGAATCTCTTCTTCCCATTGCTGGAGCTGTGGTCCTAGATGTGGTCAAGCCTCATTGCTTTTTTCTCTCTCTGCCCTTCTGTCTCTTGGCTGCAGATGAGGAAGTATAAAAAAAAGAGTAGATTAATTCATGTCTCAGCCTTCTGGCCAGAAGATTGAAAAAGGAAGTCCTAGAAATTTGAAAGCACTTGGAAAATCATGGAGAGGGAAGGACTTTGGAAAGTGACCTCACAAAGCTCTTTCTGAATTCCTGGATGTATACTCCTCCTCCCGCCCTCACTCCCATGCCCCACCTGTGGGGACAGATCTTTTCTTACACTGTCTAGTATATCTTTGAGAACTAAAGTAATAAATAGACCACCACCCAAGGCTGCCCCACCTCTTAGGCTAACCAACACTAAGCAGTGGACAGGGCACATGTGGGATGCATTGCAAAGACTCAGTAGAAGCTCAGACCATTGATTTGAGTTCCTTCTTCTTTTTATAAAATGCACTTATTATAAATTTACCCCAAAGCATTGCTTTGACTGCATCTCACACATTTTGATAAGTTGTGTTTTACCTTTTCAATCATCTCAAAATACTTTCTAATTCCTCCTTTGATTCCTTCTTTGACCTACTGGTTGTTTAGAAGAGTGGTATTTTGTTTCCAAATATCTTTCTGTTATTGGTCTAGAATTTAACTCTGTTGTGATCAGAGAATATACTTTATATGATATGAATCCTTTTATATTTATTGAGACTTGTTTTATGACCCAGAATATGATTATTTTGGTAAATACTCCATGTGCACTTGAAAAAGTTATTTTGCTCTTGTTGGATGGAGTAATCTAGAAATATCCATGAGATCAACTTAAGTGATAGTTTTCGCATCTTCTATGTTATCAGTGATTTTTGTTCTTTTCTTTTAATATTTAATTTATTTATTCATGAGAGTTACACACACACAGAGGGAGAAGCAAGCTCCCCACAGGAGCCTGATGTGGGACTTGATCCCAGGGTCCCAGGACCATGACCTGAGTCAAAGGCAGATGCTGAAACACTGAGCCACCCAGATGCCCCAGTGTTCTAATTGTTCCAGCAGTTACTGAGAGGGGATATTCAAATTTGTGACTAATTGTACATTTGTCTTCTTTTCCTTTCAGTTCTATTGTTTTTTACTCTATGTATCTTAAAGTTAGATAAATAGGGGGATAAATATTAAAGATAGTTATTTCCTGCTCACAAATAACCCCTTTATCATCTTGATTCTCTTTATCCTTGGTAACATTCTTTGCTCTGAAATCTCCTTTGTCTGGTATTAATATAGCCACTCCAGTTTTGGGGGGCTGGGGTGGTGGTGGTTACTGGTAGTATGGTCTTTTTCTATCCTTTTATAAAAACAAATTTGTATATTTACACTGGGTTTCATGTAGGAAACATATAGTTGGGTTTTGCTTTTTAAGTTCAGTCTGACAATCCCTGCCCTTTAATTGGTATGTTTATTAGCCCTTTTACATTTAATGTAATTATTTATATGGTAGAGTTTATTTATTTATTTTAAAGATTTTCTTTATTTATTTATTCATGAGAGACTCAGAGAGAGAAGTGGAGACACAGGCAGAGGAGAAGCAAGCTCCCCACAGGGAGCCTGATGTGGGACTCGATCCCAGGACCCTGGGATCACAACCTGAGCCAAAGGCAGAAGCTCAACCACTGGGATCCCTGGGTGGCGCAGCAGTTTGGCGCCTGCCTTTGGCCAAGGGCGTGATCCTGGAGACCCGGGATCTAATCCCACGTCGGGCTCCCTGCATGGAGCCTGCTTCTCCCTCTGCCTGTGTCTCTGCCTTGTCTCTGCCTCTCTCTGTATGACTATCATAAATAAATAATAATAAAAAAAATTAAAAAAAAAAAAAGAAGCTCAACCACTGAGGCACCCAGGTGCCCTTATATGGTTGAATTTAAATCTATCATCTTACTATTTGTATTTTAATTGTGTCCTCTGTTCTTTGTCCTCCCTTTCTTCTTTTTTCTGTTTTCTTTCTTTCTTTCTTTCTTTCTTTCTTTCTTTCTTTCTTTCTTTCTTTCTTTCTTTCTTCTTTTTTAAAATGATGCCATTGTAGTCCCTTTGTTGGTTTCTTTGTTATAACTCAGTTTTATTTCTCTAGTGATGCTGAAGGTCTGAGAATTTACATTTATAATTTATCACAGTTTAATCATGTTATACTACTTCACATATAAGACAAGAATCTACCTCCTCCTGGCCTTTGTGGTATCATTGTCATGCATTCAATTTCTCCCCAAGTTATAAATCACATGATACTTAGTTACTATTTTGCCTTTAAATTTTTAGTTATGTTTTAAAGAGATCGAAAATAACAAGTAAAAAAGAAAGTCTTAGAGTACCAATATATTTACCATTTCTGGTGCTCTTTTTTCCTTTGTGTAATTCAGGTTTCCAACAACTACATTTTCCTTCTGCCTGAATGCTTTCTTTTAATACTTCTTGTAGCACTGCTGTGCTGCTTTTAATTTTCACGTGTCCTTTTTGCCTTTCTTTTTTATTTCACCTTTCTTTTTTAAAAAAATATTTTCACTGGGCATAACATTCTAGTTGCCGGAGTTTTTGTTTAGTACTTGAAAGATCTGCTCCACTTATTTCTGGTTTGCATTATTCCCAATGAGTAATCTGCTCCTATTGTTCTCATTGTTCTCTACACAATGTGTCTTTTCATCACCAACTATTTTTAAGATTTTCTCTTTATCACTGGTTTTAAGCAATTTGATTATGATGTGCCTCACTAAATTTTTCTTGGTGTTTCTTGTTACTTGGGGTTCATTGAACTTCCTGGCTCTGTAAGCTAAAATTTTCATCAAATTTTTAAGTTTTTTTTAGCTATTAGTTCTTCTGATATTATTTCTTTTATTCTGTCTCTCCTCTCATTTGCAGACTACAGTTACACATATGTTACCATACTGGAGGCTGTACCACAAGTCACTGATGCTCTGATTATTTTTTTCCAGTCTTTTTCCCTGTCAATGTTTTAGTTTTGGATAGTTTCTACTAGTATGTCTTCAGGTTTACTCATCTTTTTTTCTCTTCTGTTCCTAATCTGCTATTAATCTTCCAGATCTCAACATGTTCAAACTTTCCTCTACTTTACTGGACATGATTATTATAACAGTTTTAGGATATTTGTCTCTTAATGTTATCAACTGTGCCATTTTGTGTTCTGTAGAAACAGATAGAATATAGAAACTGACTGATTTTTCTCATCATGGATTGTATTTTCCTGCTTTCTTTGCATGTCTGATAATTTTTATGTCATATATTATTGGTTTTATTCTTGTATGTGCTGGACATTTTAATATTCTATGAGCTTGGGGTTTTTTTCTGTGACACAGTTAAGTGATATGGAAACCATTTTTCCTTTTGGCACACATTTTTAATATTTGTTAGATGGTATGAAGGCAGACTTTAGAGCTACTTTTACCCACTCTTGAGGCAATCAATACATTTCTGTGTATTCTACTTGATGACCTTTGAATTGTGAAGTTTTTCCATTCTAGCTGGTGAAAACGAGATATTTCTGTTTCAGCTCTAGGGATTACTTCCTCTGAATCCTTGAGAGACAATGGTATCCTTGGGAGAGGATGGTATCCTTGCACATGTGTATTGAGCAGTACTCAGATGAAGACTTGAGACGTACCATCTTTAGATCTCTCTATACATCCTCTCCTCACTACTATTCTGCTTTGCAAGATCCAGTCATCTCATACTCCTGAACCCCTAACTCCATTCCTCAGCTCATAAGTACCTGTCAAATTTTGCCTGGGTTCTACCTCCCTGTACTGGTCTCTGGCAATAAGTTGGGGTAATTGCAGGGAACTCCTTGTTTGTATTCTCTGTCTCAGGGTGCTGTCTTGTGCTGCTTGATGTTTGATATTTGAAAACTGTTGTTTCTCATGCTTTGTCTGGATTTGTAGTTGTTTCAATAGGAGGCTAAATCTGATTCCTGTGACTACTTTTTTTTTTTTTTGCAAGAAGCAGAAACCTTATAACATCTTAGGTAGGTTTTTTTCTCCCCTTTATCCAAAAAATTGAGGTTCAGAGAGATTCTGAGACATTCCCATGGTCACAAAGCTGGGATGTAGGAGTACTGAGTCCATAAAACAGAATCCGTGCCTTGGAGCCTTGGGTTTTCCTAATGCTCCCCATGTTAATAACTGTCAAGAAATTGACTAGGGGTGGACATGAAAAACCAAATTTCATCTATTAGAATTATTGTTGCACAAGTCTATTTGGACCAAAGATACTTAACCCAATGGATCCTATTAAAGATTTAGAGAATGTTATGGACATTCTTCCCAGAAAATTTTGTGTATATATTCCTAATTTTGCATACAACTCTAGGAACTCTTTGATCCCACTCTGGTAGAGATGGCTGGGAGTCTATTCCGTATCTACTTCCCTTCTTTCTTTCTAAGGGCATTCCAATTTCATTGGGAGGCAGCAATGTACCTACCAGCTCAAATACAAATGCAATTTCCCATCTTTTCTTGGAGTTTGCAGTGGCCAGTGAAAACTGTGGGGAAGATCTTCACAGCAAAGATCTTAAATAGGCATGAACAAGCTGGCATGCATACATTTGTCTTTTCTTGCTGCTCAGAAGGACTTCATGAAGGTAGGGGTGGAGGACAGACCCACGAACATGGGGCTGTAGATAGTGCAGTTGAGTGGGGAGGAGGCATGAGCCCTGATGAATCCTGGATCCTGGACCAACTATTCCCAGCATTCTTGTGTGAGAAAAAAATGAATTCTTTTTGTCTATACCTTGAAAAAAAGGTTATCACATCTCACTGGACTTCTTAAGGAGAGCAAAGGCTTTGTCTCCTTCACTGTAACTTTCATGGAGACAAGCATAAGGCCAGAAGCACGGTGGGGATGTTGTAAATGAAAATGAAAGAAGATGATACCTAGAAAGTAAAATGTGACACAACATAATTATCCATCAACAACTGAAACATGAAGAAGCTGATCAGGTTAGTCCCAGCAGAGAGCAAAGCCTTGCAAAAACAAGACATGGGAGAAGTTGGTCATGACACAGTGTAGGCAACTGGGACCCAGGCTCAGATCCTCCTAGCTCTGCTAAGAGCTCCAGCAAATCACTCTTCCTTTCTGAACCCATGTTTCCATCAGACTAAAGGGACTATGGTTTTCAGCCTTCCAAGGTTTTCAACCTTGACTTTTTCCTTAGCTCTCAGATAGTAAGTCCAATGGCTTTGTTATGGACTTACCTCATCTCTATAAAGGTACATGAAAATTTTAAGTCACACTCTCCTTAGCAAAATGGAGTCAGTTTTGTACCCCTTGATTCTGTAGGTCAGCCTACTTTCCCATTGCTGATGAGAACTCACTTCTCTTGAGAGTTAAGACTGTAGGCTCCAGTGAAGAAAATGATATGATTCATTTATATGCATGGAGGCATTCTAGGTCTGGGGAGCCAGGAGGTTTGCTCAGTTAGGGAACATGCAGCCACTCAGTGTGTTCTACTGAAGAGGCAGTAAAGCATAGTGGCTAACAGTCCGGTGGACCAACGTGGTTTCAGATGCTATCACCAAGGCTCAGTATCACAGAGATACTGGCAGCACAGAGATAAAGTCAGCATCTTCCTGAGAGGAATTAGGATCATAAAGATTAAGGTATTATGGTGCACATGATACCAAGCTTTTGGCACATTACCTGGAGCACAGAGGGCCCTAAATGCTAACTATTAAAACGCTGTGTGCCTGACAGTGTGCTGAGGGATATGGAGGGAGAGGGGATTAGACATATTCCTGAATGCCTTTACCATACTGGGCAGTGTGTTGGATGTTTCACAGTCCCCACCTTTGAAACTCTTAGAGCTTATCAGGAAGATCTTTTTATTTCATCCCATTTCATTTTTTGCTATACCTCTGCCAACTAAGATTTATTACTTCCATTTTCATTTTTTATGAGATGAAGACATTGGCTGGGAGAGGTAAAGTCATTTGCCCAAGGTCACACAGTTGTTAAGTTGCAGGGCCAAGTTTGTTGGCCCTGACATGATGTGGTCCTTGCCTTTAGTGACTTGTCCATCTATTTAGTAGGAGAAGAACAGCCCAAACAATACGAGGCCCTACAGAACATGCTACTTTGTAATGCAAATGTGTGAACGTTCTGGAATGCAGATTGGAGGAGTCTGGGAAGTCTCATTGTTGGAAAAAGCATGAAGGAGGAGGAGGAAGTCATTCTAGGAAGCAGGATTTTCATGAGCAAAGTCACAGGGATGGAATTTAGCCTAGGATGATAAGGGGACATAGCAAGAGATGGTTTGGTGTGAAGAATCCAGATTTTGGAGGTCCAGAGAATAGACTAAAGGGCTTTCAAAATTTTAGCTTAGTCTCTTAGCCATTAGTGGGAACTACTGGATGTTTTCAAGCATAAGTACATTGTGATGACTATGGTGAGTTTGCAGGAAATCACCTGGTGTTGTACACAGGATGAACCACATAGGGGAAATGGTAAATAGTCGGGGTCCTGTAGCAGGAATAAACAAACAAAAGAAGCAAGTCACACTGAAAGGATGAAACTTGCATGAGGAAGTGAGGAAGAATGGAAGAAGGAGGAGTTCATAACTTAAAAACATCAGGGAGCCTGAGGAGAACTTTGCTGCAACAGGTATGATTTGTTTCTTTTGCATGATACATTGGAGAACTTTCTTTGTAGTCTAAATAGTAGAATGGATGTTTCACAGTCCCCACCTTTGAAACTCTTAGAGCTTATCAGGAAGATCTTTTTATTTCATCCCATTTCATTTTTTGCTATACCTCTGCCAACTAAGATTTATTACTTCCATTTTCATTTTTTATGAGATGAAGACATTGGCTGGGAGAGGTAAAGTCATTTGCCCAAGGTCACACAGTTGTTAAGTTGCAGGGCCAAGTTTGTTGGCCCTGACATGATGTGGTCCTTGCCTTTAGTGACAATGTGGTGTGGTGCCCAAGAGAGGGCTGGGAAGTGGAACAGATATGGAAGCTGATTCTACCGTTTAACAGCCATGTAATCTTGATCAAACCTCTGGGGGCTTCAGTTTTCTTATCTATAAATTAGAAGAAATGAAAAATATAGTTCTTTATACAACTGATGTGGGGATTAAAAAAGAGAATGTAAGGTGATTAATACAACACCAGAGCATAATAGTGATAGTGCTCAATGATGGTAATTACTATTATCATCACCTACATCATCATCATAATTTCAATAATTATCATAATCACCACCATCACTATCACTATCATCACTACCATCACCACCATCACCATCACCATCACCATTACCACCACCAGTATCACCACCATCACCATCTTCACCACTATCACCATCATCATCATCACCATCGTCATCATCATCATCACCATCACCATCAGCATCACCAATTAGATTGAAGAGCTCTTGGAGGTTCCCTAGTCCAACAGTTCTTATTTTACAAAAGGGGAAACAGATCCAGAAACTTATGCAGTGAGTTAATGGCAGGGCTGGAGCTAGAACCAGGAACTCCTAGCCCCTGGTCCAGTGCTCTTGTCCCCGCCTCCAGGCCGCATGAGAAATGTGTTGAGCAATAAGCATTCTTCACAGGATAGATGATTCTTTCCTCTCCCAAGTGACCCAACTCCCCCACTTCCTTGTGTCATCATTCCACAGTCCTCTGTCTATTGCTTTTAGACCCTTAACAGGCAGCAAAAGTGAGGATGTTTCCAACAAATTGATTGTTTTTAGTAGAAAGAATTTTTTTAATGAAACAAAAAATAAAAATAGACTGGAACCATTTTTCTTGGGGGCCTCCTCAATTCAAAAGCTGAAGTTCTGGCGCATGTGGAAGAGAGGCTAAAGCAATGGCAACTCCTATAGAAAATTCCCCCATGCATGCTCTTTAAATTCTTACAACACTCTCAAAGAACTCCTACAGAATTCCTGAGCAGTCTGCATGGGATTTTTGCAGAGGCTCCTCCTGGAATATTTTATAAACCCTCTGGAAGTCCTGCTGCACTTTCTTAGGTTGCTCCCAGTCATGCCACTTTCTCATGGAACTCCAGAAGTCTCATGGCATGGTCATAGAAGACCTGTGGAATTCTCAATGAATTTTCAAGAAAACCTCCCAGAGTTGCCATGTGATTTGTGATGAATTCTCACAGAAATATCCTGGAATTCCTACTTGAAATGCTCCCTCAACTTCCATGGCATTCTTAACTAACTCTTACAACATGCTAATAAAATTCCCATGAAATGTTCACAGAACCGGCATTTAATTATCTTAGAAACCGCAGAGAGCATTTGCAGAAATCTTGCAGAGTTCCCTGGGAACAAAAATAAACCGAAGACTCTCAAAATTATCAAGGACAAGACAGGTCCAATCTGCAGGGACCTCTGTCAAAGGATGCTCAAGACAGGGAAAGGAACGGGAACTTCTTTTTCCAGATTTAATGAAAAGTCAGGTAGGGGATGTGTCTCCAGCTGCATCTTCTGCCTCAAGCAGCAGGGGAGAAGAAGCTCATACTGAAGTAAGACAGGAGACAAATCGGGATTTTCGCATTACATATTTTTCCATTCCTCCCCGAGTTATCACACTCCAAAGGCATCTGCACCCAGGACTCAGCCACAGTTGAATGGAACATCCCCATAATGTCCTTCATATTATTATCCAGCCCCCCACACTCCCCCTGGAGCCTCAGGCTAATCATGCATGTTCTTCAAACTATTAATTAAGCCTGAGTCATTAGGAGCCTTGGATGTTGGTGTATAATGGGTGCCATCTATTGATGTAATGTGATTCTTTTCAAGGTGGAATGCAGAGCTGTGCAGGCCACGGCTTCATTGAGCCCTCCCCAGAGCCTGCTGTTTCAGGACAATACGCTGCATTTTGCAAGTCAGCCTCTACAGAAACTGGATCCCAAGGGGCTCGGCATGGGGGACAGCTGTCACACAAAAGGGATGCCCGGGGAGGTCAGGGAGGCAGCCAGGCAGCACTACCCAGCCTTTACTGCAGAGGCATCTGCCAGGGACTGGCCCACTCTCAGCCAGCCTGGCCTTGTCCCAGACTTGGGGCCTGGGAGCTGAGGCTCAATGAGCTGACCCGCTGGCCTCCATGCCCAGTTTGCGGAGCAGCACTGGTTGTGCTTTCCCTACTCTCAGCTGGGCTGACTCTGGCTGGTTCCTGAGGTCTTAGCTCACGACAGCTGCTCCCTAGGGAATCCCAGGCGAGGCTCCGTGCCCCTGCTTTATGCTTTCATGACACCTGCCATGGGCCACAATACTCGTTAATTAAGTGTGGGATGGATCATTTGGAGTCTGGGTTCCTGGCTGGGAAGACTGCCTTTTTCACTGCTGACCCTTCAGCACCAATGGGGGTGCCTGGCGCACATGGGTATCTGCTAGATGATTGTTGAATGAATAAATGACAATGATCCCCATGCTGTGATAATCTTCATACTTGTAGCTAACACTATGGAGGCACTTTCCATGGGCAGGCACTGAGTCTTCCCACAGGTTAAACACATTTCATGAAAGAATGAATACAGATAGAATGCACTCACATTTATAATAAATAAATATTTACTAAGTGCCAACTGTGTGCCAGACACTACACTTGGCACTAATTTCCTTTTTACCAATCAAGGTCCAAGCTACTGGATTAGCTTTTTTCCAGGGTGTTGGAGCAGCCCGTGGCTAGTTCTTCAGGGCAAGCGTGGCCCTGAAACCAACTGTCCCCGGAGTCAAAATCCATACCAATAACGGTCCTAGATATCAGTGCAGCGTTCTGTGCCTTGTTTTATGCTTTATTGTTCATATCTCGTTGGTGAGAACTGGGTCCCTAGGACACCTCGAGCTGCCAGAGACTGGGGGAAGTGTTTTGCCCATCTTTGCAGCCTCCGAGGTGGGGGATGGACCAGGAGGAAGCGTGTAGAGCTGGGGAGCCATGGGGCAGTGGCCGCCAGATGCCCAAGAAAGACCCCAAATGACGTGAGCATGAGCC
The DNA here is from genome assembly GCF_018345385.1 of Vulpes lagopus. Taxonomy (NCBI): domain Eukaryota; kingdom Metazoa; phylum Chordata; class Mammalia; order Carnivora; family Canidae; genus Vulpes; species Vulpes lagopus. The sequence goes on along the minus strand of NC_054827.1, from coordinate 130,497,203 downwards.
ATGGGTTTGCAAGCAGCTGCTCAGGGCCTGGCTTTTCCTCCTTTGAAAGAGGGAAGTGATGCCGCCACCCTAGGAACTCCAGGTCCTAGAGGAGCAGGGATAGACTCACTGTGGGCTGCTCCACATTCCACTTCTTACCGCCTTCCTGATTGTTACCACACCCGCATGCAACCTGGACTTAATTTACCTAACAATTTTCTTGCAATTGCCTCACCTTTTAAAAACTTTAATCTCATCCTCAGCAATAATATTGATGAAATCACAGTTTGTGTGTGTGTGTGTGTGTGTGTGTGTGTGTGTGTGGCAAAGACCAAGGTCTCTTTCGCAAAAGTGACGGTCTCTTTGTTCCCGATAGAAAAAGCCTGATTTCTTTGCCTGCCCATGGGATGCTCAGAATAAAAACTTCCTGATCTGGCCTCTCTTTCAGCTAGGTGTGGTTTTATAACTCGTCCTGGTCAATGGTATGTAAGCAGAAAGTGTGAGGTAAAGGAGAGGCATGTATTTTTTTCCTTTCCTGTTGTGCTTCCTGCCTGGAATGTAGGCATGATGGCCGGAGCTGCAGCAACTACATAAGACCTGGAGGTAGCCTTGAACCTGGAAGTCTTGCACAGCAGAGTAACAAGGTGGAAGGAGATTGAGCCTTGATCTTGGGAATCAAGGAATGCCATGCAAGCCCTTGACCTTTACCAAAGGAGAAGCACACACTTTTCTTGTTGGGCCACTGGTTTGTTATTATTTGTCGATTGCAGTGAAAGCTATTCTGAACTAACATAACGTGCTAGAACCAGGTTTGAACACATAGTAAAATAAATGTCTAAGTATTAACAATTTTTAAAAGACCTATTTACCTGAGAGAGTAGAAAGAGAGAGAGTAGAGAGAGAAGGAGCAAGGGGAGGGGCAGAAGCAGACTCCCCAATGAGCAAGGAGCCTGGTGCAGGATCATGACCTGAGCTGAGGGCAGATACTTGACCGACTGAGCCACTCAGGCATCCCAGTATTAACATGTTAAAAGGTTCATGGCCACTGCTGTCACCCTGGTTGTCTGCAGTGGAATGCTACCAGAACTTAGGAAACACTGAGATCACACAGGTTAAAAAATCTTGAAATCTGTGAAGTGTTCCACAGATCTCCTTGGTGCTTTTCGTCTCACCTGGTGCCCAGCACACAGGAGGTGTTGGGTCATCCTTCTCCAGATGGTGATAACAAAAGAGAGGGGGCAAGGGGCGTTGACAATGCAGAGTGCAAACCCACAGCCTCTCCGCTTCCCCCCCAGCAATATGCAGAACACCCCATCTCCTTTCTCAGATATGGTCAGAACCCCATAATTCACATTGAAATTAATACCTACAGGATTGTCCTCCAAAGCCCAGAGTCTTGGGTTCCGGTCTCCTCTGCTATTGGTTCCCTGTGTGACCTTGGACAAGGTCATTAATTCAATTGAAATTCAGAGCGCTCAGTTCAATTCAAGTCTTTCCTGGCTACTTAGTGTGTGCCTGTGCCAGGCTCCTCAAGGAGATCAGCATCTGGTTGCAGGTAGGCTCAGCCTTGAGAGATCAGGAGAAGGGGATTTGAAACACAGATCTGCACCCTAAAGGCAGCGTCTTCATCTTGCTTCCCGGAAGTCCCTGAGACCAGGACTTCGGGTGGCAGGGTTTATGCAGGAGGTGATCTTGGGAAGCACCCAACTTTGTGACTAAGTTCCTTAATCTATAAAATTGACTATAATAATAGCATAGCCCTCCATCCCCCAACATCAGGCTGCTGGGAGTTATTAATTATCAGTGAGAGGATTGTCTCATAAGAACCAATTCTATGTGTCTCTTCCCAATGCTCTGTTAGTGACATCATGGCAGCTTGGTAGCTTGAATCGGCGTGGTGGGAGGTGGCAGTTTACACCATGGAGATCGGCATATGCTAAAGATCGGGGCCTTTCCCCAGAGAGCTGGTTATTAAACCTTGGCCGTTGTGCCACTGATTATTGTACTGAATCTACACAAGACAGTGCCCGGCACACAGTGCTCTGCACAGCATCAGCAGTGACAGTCATTGTGCTGCATACAGGGCAGTGATGCTCACATGCAGTCCACGGACTGGGGACATGTTTACCCCAACTCTACATCTTCCATTCCAGGCCACGGAAAATCCTTTCATCTTCTTTGAACCTCAGAGCCTAGAAGGGCCTGGCCAAAGGGGAGGATGACTCTATTATGCAAAAATAGGTCAATCGTTTGCCATCAGCCAGACACCAAGGTGCAACAACAGTTTGAGCAGAGGCTAGCTTTGTGTTGCCTTCCCAGCCGGCCTAGGCATTGAAACTGGCCACCTGTCTCCAGCCTTGTGACTTTGAACAAGTCACTTACCTCTTGTGCTTCAGTTTCCTCTTCTGCAAAATGATAGTAGTGTCAGAAAGGTGCCTGGCATGTACAGTTGACCCTTGAACAACACGATTTGAATGGCATGAGTCCTCTTGTATATGGATTTTTTGTGATAAATATAATATAGTTCCTATTGGTGTATTGTCTCTTCCATATGATTTTCTTAACATTTTCCTTTCTCCATCTTACTTTATTGTAGGAATACAATATACCATACATATAACATACAAAATATGTATTAATTGACTGTTCCCAGTAAGACTTCCAGTCAATAGTAGGCTACTAGTAGTTAAGTTTTTGGAGAATCAAAAGTTATGTGTGCGGGGATCCCTGGGTGGCGCAGCGGTTTAGCGCCTGCCTTTGGCCCATGGCGTGATCCTGGAGACCTGGGATCGAATCCCACGTCGGGCTCCCGGTGTATGGAGCCTGCTTCTCCCTCTGCCTATGTCTCTGCCTCTCTCTCTCTCTCACTGTGTGCCTATCATAAAAAAAAAAAAAAAAAAAGTTATGTGTGGATTTTTTACTATGGGAGTGGTCAGTGCCCCTCATCCCTGCGTTGTTCAAGGGTCAATTGTAACAAGTGCTCAATAAAGTTCACTACGACTAATGTAATGTATTGCTAACATCAACAGTACCCTCACATCTGTGTGCGCGTCACTATTTTCACCTGTGTACACAGCTACTTAACAACAGCATCAAACAAGATCCCTTACAGCCATTTGGAAGATGCACAGCCGAGGTGCAGAGTTTTGGTGGCCTAGCCATGATAGCAGTGCAAGTTGGTATGGGAGCTGGGGAGCCTCGGGCCCTTGCACACCCCACCCCACACTCAGACTCCCTCCGCCCCTTGAGAGGCTGCTGGCCCCAAATGGCCCCAAATAACTTCAGTGTCCCCTCATCTCAGCAGGAGCTTCAGAAGTCAGTGGCTCGGACAATTGCACTTTCTTTTCTCTTTCCAAAGAGGGATCAGTCTTGCAGGCCCTTTGAAAGAGCTGTGATTACATCTTCATTTGTGGGTAATGGGATTAGCATGGCCCATGGCATAGCCTCGGGGTGCAGTGGGGATTGGCAGGCACTGCCCATGAGGGCGATAGCAGGGAAGAATTGCTCCAGGCTGCTGGGCCCCTCCCTGCTGCCAGCCTCCAGACACTGGGGGATAAAGGGAAGACAGAAGCAGGGACCAGAAAATGGAATTAGCCCCATCCCAATGCACAGAGGGCTGGCTGCCTCACCCCGGCCAGACTCCTCCACTAATCAAGGCTCTCTGGGCCCAGAGACACCAGAAACTGCTCTCCAGAATAATGATAATAAGATGAAGTGTGTGTGTGTGTGTGTGTGTGTGTGTGCACGTGTGTGTCCGTGTTGGATGAGGGTGCCTGTCTGTGGCTTTAGCCTTCAGATATCATCCTACCCTGGAGAGCTCCCCCTGGCCAAGAGATATAGGAAGAAACTAAGACAGGAGGTGGGTGAGCCAGGAAGCAGAGCCTGGGGACTCAGCTACATCCGGCTCTGCACAGACCTACTATGCGCGAGTAGAACTTACTGGGTGGCACACGACAGTGCGCCTTCCTTGTAAGCTGGCTCTGTGCCCAGAGCTACTGTGCGACCACGTCCCCGAGTCTGGGACCAGACAGCCCAGGATGGTGTAAAACTCGTCCCCATTCTACACACGAGGGAATTCAAGTTTTGTGATGACTGATGCTGGAACACGCCCTCTGCCACGGCCAGTAGAATATGCCACGGACGACAGTGTCCCCAACCTGGGGCTTTGCTGACCAGTGGACAGATTTTGTCAGTTGCTGTAACTCATGTTAATACAGTCTATAACTGTTTAATGTTTCTCTTGAGGTTTCTTCTCTTTTAAAAGTTTTAGTTTCTTATTCTCCTAACTTTTCGTTTTGAAAAATTTCAAACCGGGGCACCTGGGTGGCTCACTGGTTGAGCATCTGCCTTCTGCTCGGGGTCCTGGGATCGAGTCCTGCAACAGGCTCCCCATAGGGAGCCTGCTTCTCCCTCTACCTGTGTCTCTGCCTCTCTCTGTGTGTCTCTCATGAATAAATAAATTGAATCTTAAAAAAAAAAATTGCAAACCTACTAAAAAGTTGCTTGAAGGGATACCTGTGTGTCCTTTATGTAGAGTCTGGATTCACTAGGTGTGAGCATCTGCCCTATTTGCTTTCTCTCTTTCTCTTGGTATATATAATGTGTGTTCGTGTACATCTATGTGTATACGTATATGGCTATAGTTATAGGTATATGCACGTGTGTACACATATATGGCTACAGGTGTATGTGCATGTATGCACATGCATGTGCATATATGATTGTGTGTGCGTGTGCTGCAGGTATGTGCATACACTTTTTTGTGAACGGTTTGCAGGCATTTACTACACGTGACTTGCAACCACCTGAGAATGCATCTTCTGGAACAAGGACGTTCTCTTACATAACCACAATGACGATGATCACACTTAGGAAATTTAACATTGATTTAATTCTATTATCTAACTTACAATCCACATTCAAATTTCCCCCCAATTAACCCACCAATGTCCTTTAGAGCCTTTTTTCCTCTTTAAATCCGGGATACAATCAAGGATCACTCATCACGTTTATTTATCGCTTCTCCGAGATGTAATCGGAAGCACCGAGAGCAATCGAAGAAGGGGCTTCTCTCTCAGCCTGGCTGCGGACCGCTGCGCCAGCACCCCGCAGCAAATCATCTCTCCCGGGGGGCTGACACCGCTCGGGAAACCCTGCCCTGCACCAGATTGCTTCTGGGTCAGTACGACAGATAAAGGCAGCGTCTGTCCTTGACGGGCCCCCTGGGTTCCGTGTCCCCACTGGTCAAATGAGCATGTCGCTAAGCCTGGGCTCCGCCAGAGGCGTGGCGGGCACAGTCCCCTCGCCGCCCTCCACTATCCCAACTTTGATTTTGTTCAGAGCAGTGAGCCCATGCCCACGTGACAACGGATGAGGACTAGCGCTGACCAGCCCTTCCTCCTTTGCTCGATGCTCCCTTCCTCCCCTGGGGCCAAGACAGGCCAGTGTGGCTCAACGGCCAGTATTGGGAGATATCTGCCCTGGGTACTTTCTTCCTTTGGTAATAAAAGAAGCCCCTTCAGGAAACGCCCCTCCCCTTCCTTTCTTCCCACTTCCTACCTTGAACTTGGTTGTGATGCCCGGAGCTGTAGCAGCCGCTGGTGACCATAAAGCAACATGCACTGGAACAAAAAGACAACTGTCTTGGGGAGACAGAGCAGATAGATGGGAAGAGCCTGGTTTCATAGTGCCAACACTCAGTTCCCGCTCCAGGCCTGACCTGCCACCTCCCCTTTCTCCTTGTGGGAGAGGAATACTTGTCTTTATGGCTGAAGCTACACTCATTCCTAATTGATACTTTCAGGAGGCTTCTAAGAAACTTTCCAGCAGAAAGTATAAGGCACATGGGACCAGACACAACTGGGTACAAACATCAGAGGCAGACTCTAATTAGGTCTGTGAGCCTGGTACATCATTTAAATTCTCAGTGTCCAGATGTCTCAGTGAGCAAGCAAGCAAGAAAGGAAAAAGAAAGAAGGAAACTCCAGGAAATGCTGGAAAGCTGGAAAGACATACACACTTGTATTCAGTTGCCCGTTGAATGCATAGTTGTTGAGCACCTAGTCTGTAGCGTTCAGTCAATAACCAGTTAATGAGCACCTACTATGCTCTAAGCACTGTGCTAACTCTACAGGAATGTCCACGGTACAAAGTCCTTCCACTTGTGAACTTACACTGGGAAGTTTCCTTCAGGTTTCAAACAATTTTTTTTAAGGTTTTACTCATTTATTCATGAGAGACACAGAGAGAGAGAGAGAGAGGCAGAGACATAGGCAGAGGGAGAAGCAAGTTCCATGCAGGGAGCTCAATGCGGGACTCGATCCCAGGACCCCGGGATCACAGCCTGAGCCGAAGGCAGATGCTCAATCACTGAGCCACCCAGGCGACCCTGACCTGGGTAACCCCAGAGCTGTGCTCTCACTGCTGTCTCAGACCTGCCACGGGCCACATTCGCAAGACACAGTGACTCTGCAGCTGTAAAATGCTCCAGGAGAAGGACAATGCCATGTCCACGTCCTTTTGGAAATGTGCTTCTGATTCCGATCTCATTTTGTGAATTACATAAAATAGGTTCCCTGGAAACTAGGTTCTGTGGTGCATTAGGAGCCAATACTTTGCTCCCAGCTCCTCAGACCTGATGCAATTGCCAAACTGGGAGAGCACTGGCCGAGGCTGGCACTGGGCAAACTCTCCTGTCTATTTTTACCATCGCCTTCTTTAGCTATGTGGGGAGTCTGAGGAATCCAAGTGCAGTGTTTCCCTCTCCAAAGAGGGGAAAATAGGAAAGACCCTCACTTTCCAGAATGTGGGCTCGGGTGTGAAGTGCTGTCTCTGTCTACCTCACTCTGTCCTTATGTCGACTCTGGGAAAAAGTCACCCATCCTAGTTTACAATGGGAGAAACAGGCTCAGAGGAGTCATGTAACTCGCTCAGGGTCACACAGGCTCCGGTGCAGGGCCCAACTGTAGTGACTTGTCCTTCCCCCTGCCTGAGAGCAAGTGCAGAAGCCACTTGCTGTTTCATTTACTGGTGGACGCCCTTGGTTCAGGGCCTGGATCACTGAAATGCGCTTTCCAGGACCCTTTGTTGCCTCGAGGAAGATGTGGCAAAAATCGTCCGGCTCACATGCCTTCATCTGAGAGGAGTTGAGCGGGACACAGGGCAGACAAAAGGGAGGGCATTTATACTTGAGAATAAAAACAAAACCCATCACAGCCAGATGGCAATGAGGCTTTCCAATTGTGACCTGCGATTTGCTTCATCTGAGCTTCTATGTGTTTCCATCAAACAAATTAGCCAAAACTTGATGCCTTGTCCTGAAATTTAGAAAGAGGGCAAAACACATACGGTTGGGCGATCGGAGTCTCTATGAGCAAGCCAAAAGCTGCTGGGTAAAACTCTTCTCTTCTCTAGGCCCAATTTGTAAAATGAAGGCAGTGGGATTCCTAGACTCATTGTCTCCACTCAAATACCCATCTCAGAGCTAAGATGACTGGACCTTTCCCAGCCTCTGTAAAGATTCAGAAGTCTAGCTTGTGACACCCTCCTCTTAGGCATTTGCAAAGAGTGGGTAGCTCAACAAACCATTAGTAGCCAGCCCCATCAATGCACAGATAATAAAAATCACATGTACGCAGTATTTACCAGGTGTTTCATTGTACCCATTTAACAGATGAATAAACTGAGGCACAGGGGACCACAGCAATTTACCCAGGGTACCACAGCTCACAAGTGGTAAAACATGACTCCCACCGTCTGCTTCTAACTGCTGCCCCGAGGCTCCTTCCAATGCGGTATCTGCTCTGCGGGAGAGCTGGGGCCACGGTCCCGCACGCAGGGTGTCTCACGGACCTCTCCAGATGGGGAGATGCAGCCATCGTCCCAATCTGCAGAGACAGCATCAAGGCTGACACTCACACAGAGGCTGAGCTTGAACTAGGGTCTCCCTTGTAAGTCTTGTCCTCAGGTCCTGAAGATGGGTCATTCAGAGGCCCACTTGGGCTGGAATCCCTGCCCTAAGTATCCCCATCCCAAGCTGTGAGTGATGCAGTTCGTTTTGCTTTGCCTCCAGGCATGAGAGGCATATTCCCCTGAAGGATTATTTCCAGGGAAGCTGTCACCAGGCAGTTGAGGAAATACTCACATTTGCCTCAGGTGTTGCCCTCAAGTGAGCTGAGCCCCAGCTGGGCCCCTGTGCTTGGGTCACTGCATGCGGGGACCTGAAGGCAGTCAGTCTGCCCGCCCCGGCCCAACACTCGTCCTCCCTCCACCTTGCCCGGTGCCTGGGGTGCCACCAGTACAGCACCAGGTGCTCAGCCTCCCTTGGGCCAGCCTCAACGTGCTCAGGGAAGACCGACAAGTGAAAACTGTGGAGTTACTAATAAAACATTCACCCCATTGATGGAGGACTCGGCATGTGCCAGGCTGAGCCAAGAGCTGGGCAGGTCTCATCCTTGGAGCTAAGCAGTGTTTTTCCTGTTCCCAGTTGAGGAAACAGGCCCGAGGGATCGTTTCCATATCCCATGGAGGTGTCCGTTGTCCCGGCCACACTGCATGGCAGCAGCTGCTCGATGTGTCCAGGCTGCCGGATGTGAGGCTGTGCACTCCCAGAGAGCAGGACTGTGTTGGGTCCACAGACAGGGCTGGCACACAGTAGGTGTTCACTAAGTGTTCATCGGATGAATAAATGAATGAATGAATGAATGAATGAATGAATGAATGAATAAGGCCCTGCGTCCTGTGGCAGAGGCTGAGCATGCTCTCCACGCTCACTCCTCTCCTCCTCGCCAGCCTTCCCTGCGGTTCTGGCCCGAGGAACACGGGGAGACGTTACGGCACCGTTTCCAAGGCTGGTCCATCCATACAAACCTTCTGTACCATCCTCTACTCTTTCTTTCTCCCCCTTGCCTCGCCGTATGCCGAGGATCCAGCAAAGAATTCAGAGGTCGGAGGGATGGTGGACCCCCAAGACGGAAGAAGTCTTGGTGCCTGAGTCACCTCCTGGAGGAAGAGTGGTCCAAGCGGCCGCATCGGGCTGTTACTTGGCCAGGAAATACGCTTGCACCGCGTCAAGCGGCTGAGGAGTGGAGGTTGTTTGCTGCAGCGTTAGACCACTGTAGCTGACAGAGGAGTTTGGAGAGAAATTCTCCTAGAGTCAGAAGCTCTCAGGGTTGAAAAGGACCTTGAAGATCCCAGAGGCAAAGTTCCCATGCGGCACAGGCAATCCCATTACAGCGTCTCCACCTGCAGTTCTCCCAACCAGATTTGCACACCCACCGTGATGGGGAGCTCACTCTCAGGAGGTGGTGTTGTCTATCTTTGGACGGCTCAGGCTGTGGGAGATCTCCTTACCCCGAGCCCTGCCTCCTTGCACTTTCCCCATGTTGATCTGCCTCTTAGCCTCCACGCAGAGTGAGCTGGCTCTTCCTTCTTACGCACAGCTGAAGGTGGAGACAAGGTTCTCCTGGCTGACTTCTTTCTTCATTCCACGAATGAGCGCTGAGGCCCATGACTGGCCAGGCGGTGTCCAGGCCCAGCCCCACCATCCATCCCTTTCCTCCTGGGCATGGTTTGTAGAGCTGGGCCCAAGTTTACATTTCACATGACTACGAGGGGGCCGATTCTCTCCAGCCCTGTCCCTGGCACTGGCCTCCGTGGGAGGTCACCACAGTAACATTTCCCAAACCGCCACCCACCCCGTCCCCAGCATCCCAGCTTACTTCATCCTCTCAGCTCCATGGGACGCACATCATTATGGTCCCATTTGACTGCAGGGTAACTGAGATTGGGAGAGCTGACTCCGCGTGCCTGGGGGACTCTAACTAGAAAGTAGCAACGCAGGGCTCAAATCCAGGCATGTCTGACACCAAAGCCCAGGTGCCACCTTGCAGGCGGTGGGGAACAGGCCCCAGCCCCCGAGAGCCATGTGAAGACCAGGACCAACAGCGCTGGCCCACAAATGGTAGCATGGGCCTGCCTCCTGGGATCCGCTGCCCAGGCTCACACTTTGTCTACCTCGGTCAGGCTGGCTGGGTCCCTGGAGGCCTGTGGCTCCTCCCTGGGCACCTGGGAGCTGTGGGTCACGGGACGAGTGGCCGAGGTCTATGCTGCAGCCGTTCCCTGTGTCCGAATCGGTTAAGAGAAGCCCAGAGTCTGGCAGGGCCAATTGCCGGGCAGACCTCTGCTGACTGGAAAGTTGCTAACATATGTCCTTAATCCGACCTGCCGGCTCCTTGCCAGGCGCTGGAATGCATGGCTGCTCGGCAGGCCCGCCGAGTGTGGACAGCAGGCTCCCGCCGGACGGGGCCCGGGTGCCTACCGCGTGCCAGGGACTCATGCAGGCCACTTTATTTCATCCCCACAACAGGCCAGAGAGGTAGATGATTCTATACCCACTTTCCAGATAAGGACATAGAGGCTCAAAGAGGCAAAGTCTTTTGTGTTCACAGTTGAGAGCAGGAGAGATGAAGTGTGTTTACACACAGGCAGACCTGGGCTTAAATTGTGTGTCAGGGATCCCTGGGTAGCTCAGTGGTTGAGCATCTGCCTTCGGCTCAAGGTGTGACCCCGGGGTCCTGGGATTGAGTCCCACATTGGTTTCCCTGCAAGGAGCCCGCTTCTCCCTCTGCCTGTGTCTCTGCCTCTCTTTCTGTATCTCTCATGAATAAATAAATAAAATAAAATCTTCACAAAAAAATTGTGCATCCATGCTGTGACACAGTCCCCCAGGGTTCTGGGTGGGGAAGGTTTATGGATGGTGTCTCGCCTCTCTCCTTGCACCTCCTACATCACTTGGCCCCGTGTGGATGGTGGGTCCACAGGGCAATGGCTCGTGAGCTTCATCAGGGCGAGGATTGATCCGACAGGCCCATTAGCTGAGCACAGGAGGGGCTCTGGACACGGTGGGTGGAAGGGTCTAGAGGACTTGCTATGGGGAAGTTGAGAGAGAAGGGAAAGGGACGGGGGACATGACAGCAGAGGAGGAGCAAGAAGAGTAAAAGGGCCAAAGAGAGAGTCAACAAGAAGGACGTCTGGAGGGGAAATTGTTGCTCTAAAAGCAGGAGAGTCAAAAGAAGCAAAGGTAAGGCCCTCAGCAAAGGGAACAGCTCAGCCTCCACAAGAATAGACAGAGAGCCCCAGAAGCGCAAGGAGCCATCTGGAGAGGTAGTGAGCTCACTGTCCCTGGGGGTGTGCAAGCAGGGCTGCATCCAGAATGCAGAGGATTCATGCCTCCAGAATGGCCATGCAGGCATCTCCCATCCCCAAAAGGCAGAGGCTCTGACCATGGTGACTGCCCCTCTGACACCTTCTCGTTTACGGTGCTCGTGGAGGGAGGAAGACCGGAATTGTAAGCTCAGAGCTGCTCTTCTTAGGTAATGTGCTAAGGGTGCTCTGTCCTTGACTCTGAACTCTCTGAAGCCCATGTGGGGGGCCAGCTACCATCCTGATGAAGAGCTGCAGGGCCCCCATTGAGGGGAGGACTAAGCTCCTCTGCTATGATCGGGGCCAGCTCTGTGGTCCCGGTCCCTCCCCAGCATCCTGTCCCTGTGCACCCCCACACCCAGAAAGCCTGAGTTAGTCCCTGCCAGTACCCTCCTGAAGCCAGGGCTCAGCATTGGATGCAGGCTGACCCGAAAAGGGGCATGGCTCTGAATTTAAGAGAAATTCAAGCCCAGGGGTCCCGTTCTTTCCAGTGGAGGAAGTCCCCAAAGACGCTTGCAGCTGAGGTCTGTCTTCTGGCAGCAGGGGGCCTGGGCAGTGCATCACGGGATTCACCATGTTGGGTGAGCTTCCAGCTCACCTCAGCCAAATGGCCTCATCTCTCTGAGCTTTGGTTTCCTCAGCTGCAAAATATAGCACGAAGAGCAGTTCTTGACATTTTTGGTCTCAGGAACCCTTGCTCTCTCTCTCTCTCTCTCTCTCTCTGTCTCTCTCTAAGACTGGGCATGGAGCCCAATGAGAGGCTTGAACTCATAGCCCTGAGGTCAAGCCCTGAACTGAAATCAAGAGTCAGATGCTTAACCTACTGAGCCCCCTGGGCACCCCCCACCTTGTTCTCTTAAAAAGCATCAAGGGCCCCAAAGAGCTTTTGTGTGTGTATGTTATCTCTACCAACATTTAGAAGTTAAAATATTTTAGTTATTAATTTATTAAAAATGAAAACAGATCTTGTACATGTGAACATAAATAATATGTTTTCAGTTTAAAATAATCAGTGAAAAGAGTGGCATTGTCCTATTTCTGCAGATCTCTTTACCGTCTGGGTTAATAGATTCAATCTGTTGCAATAGGTTGTTTGCTGGAAGTTCATAAAGAAAACTGCACTTTACAGGTATGTAGCTGGGAGACGGAGGAGGACTTAGTAGGCTTTTCAGATCATTTCTGATACTATACAAAACCCAACAAGTGGTAGCATTTGAACAGTTTCGATGTGTGATCTGAGAATGCATCAATGAGCTTTTTTTCCCCCTTGTTTCCAGAAAATCCATTGGTCTATCTTGCATTTCATTCCTTTTTCTTTTTCTCCTGAAGTGTAATTAGCACAATGTTATACTGGTTTCAGGTGTACGACATAGCGATTCAACCACTCTACGCATTGCTCACTGCTCACCACCCTGAGTGCGGTAACTTTGGATGGGTCTCTGACCTGCCTGTGGTTCTGAGACACTGCTCATTCGTCATTTGGAAAATGCTGGCTTACCAACTGGTGAGATCTCCCAACTGCTGACACACAGAATCACGCATCAAAACGTCACTACACTCATCTTACCACCAATCCCAAGTCTTTAAGAATGGGGAAGGAAGCTCACAATGGTGGATGCAAGTTTTCCAAAATTCTACATTTTGTCAAAAGCTCAATCTTCTTACTGGCAACAAGTACTGTGAGTTGTTTATACCCATGTGAAAGGCTCATTTCATTCATTTTCAGCAAATATCTGCCCCGGATCCAAGTCTACATAACCACGCTTAGCCTGTCAATCACTCTTTCAACTAAAAATGGTGCTTCGTGAAAAAAAGCAGTTGGTTCAGCTCACAAAAGGGCAATTGTACAGTCGCTTTTCCTCAGGGCAACAACCACACTTTGGTCTGCAGAGGAAGTGCCTTGGCTATACTGCTCATTTTGTCACACAGAGTATTTAAAAGATGTGTACTTGAGGGTGGAGATTTAATAAAATTAATGATTTTTTAACTGTCAGGTGCATAGCAGTGGACAATGCAATGACTATTAGTACAGTTTGGGGCCAGCATATCTGTTCCAGTGGAGGATTCAGAAGTTTTGCTCACCAATGGTTCTGTATCATCAGTGCAATGTCAATACAGTCAAACACAGTTTAGTATTAGTACTAATATTAATATTAGGGTATTATATAGTATTAGTGTTACTATGAACACTAGTTTCTACCCCTCAGACCTCAGGGAACCCCTGGGGGTTCATCAAGTCCATTCTTTCAGAACCATTGATGTAAAAAAAAGAAAAAAGAAAAAGGGTATGGTATTTGGAGTCAGTTGATCAGAGTTAGAATCCCAGATCATCGGCTATGCAACAATCAGCCACTTGCTTAAATTCTCTGATTTTCAGTTTCCTCATCCATAAAATGAGGATGATGTTATCTGCCTCACAGGGTTGTCTTGGAACTCAAATGAAATAATGTCTATGATAGTGCCTGATATAATGCTGGATATATAGCAGCCTCTTCATGAATGTACCTTCCCCTCTGTTATATATTGAACTGTGTTCTCCAAAATCCTTATGTTGAAGTCCCAACCTCAGTGTTATTCTATTTGGAGATAGGGACTTTATGGAGGTAATCAAGGTTAAATGGTTTACAAAGTGGAGCTCTAATCTGATAGGACTGGTATCCTTGCAAGACAAGAAAGAGAAACCAGAGAAATCTCTCTCTCTCTCTACCTGGCCTTCTAGGGTCATTTAAAGACACAGCAAGAAGGTGGTTGTCTACAAGCCAGGAAGAGGGCTCACAACAGAAATGTGCTGGCACCTTGGGGCACATGGGTGGCTTGGTCAAATAAGCATCCAACTCTTGGTTTTGGCTTAGGGCATGATGTTGGGGCTGTGGGATTGAGCCCCACTTCGGGCTCTGTGCTCAGCATGGAGTCTGCTTGAGATTCCCTGCCTCTCCTTCTCCCACTGCCCCTCCCACTCATGCTCTGTCTGTCTGTCTCTCTCAAATAAATAAATCATTGGGGAAAAAATAAGAAATTTGCTGGCACCTTGATCAAGGACCTCTAGCCTTCAGAACCATGAGAAAATAAATGTCTATTCTTCAAGCCCCCTTGTCTGTGTTATTCTGTTGTTGCAGCCCAAGCTGACTAATATATCCTCCCCATTCTCTACTCCCAAGGGCCTTGTATTGTTGGTTTGTATGGTTTGAAAGTCCTTTGTTAGCTGGAAAAAGCTGGGCATGAGCAGATAATATTAGCGTTAGAAACTCTGTTCCCAGACAGACCTTGGGTAAAACTCGTGGCCTCAAGGATCATGCCTTGATGGATATTTCTGATGAGAACATTCCAAAATGCCAGTGGAAAACCCTGATCCTGGATATTTGGGAACCACACTGGAAAGAAAACAATTTTTGAGTTGATTTTCTGAAACAACAATACATAGTAAAAAGTTGTCAGGGTGGTACTTAGCTACCATTAGCCAAAGAGAATCATCTTAAGGTCCTAAAGTAATCTAGCAGATTCACCAAAGCAGCCAATCTGATGGTGATGGTGGTGGCGGTAATGATGGTGCTGATAGTGGTGGTAATCATGGTAGTGATGATGGTGGTGATGGTGATAAGAACAGTGATGATAGTGGTGGTGGTGAGGATACTGACACTGATCATGATGATAGTGACAATGCCATTGATGATGGTAATGACAGTGATGGGATGATAGTGAAGGTGATGACTATGGTAATAACAGTGCTAAAGATGCTTATGTTAGTTGTGATGGTTGTGGAAATGGAGTGCTGATGATAATAATAACTACAATGATGATGATAGTGATGATGGTGTTGGTGTTGATGGTGATGCTGGCAATGGTGATGATGGTGATGATAATGGTAATGGTAGTCATGATGGTGGTGATGATGATGGTGATGGTGGTGAGGGGGTAATGGTGGTAAGGATGATGACAGTGATGATGGTGATGATAGTGGTGATGGTGGTGATGATGACAATAAAACAACTATTACTCTTTTGAGCATCAACCATAGGCAAGAAACTGTGTAAGTGCTTTATATGTGTCAGCTAATTTGATGAGAAGTAGTACCTGATAGGCATATTATACCTATTTTAATGATAAGGAAACTGAGCCAATAGAGGCTGAGAAATTTGTCCAAGGGTACATGGCTGATAAGTGGCTGAGCTCTATTCTTTCCATCTGTTCCTAAAGTAATTTCTTTTCTCTTCTCTTCCTTAGTTTGATATATTTTTTAAAGATTTTATTTATTTATTCATGAGAGACACAGAGAGAGAGAGAGTGCAAGAGGCAGAGACACAGGCAGGAGGAGAAGCAGGTTCCATGCAGGGAGTCCAATGTGGGACTCAATCCTGGGTCTCCAGGATCACACCCCGGGCTGAAGGCGGCGCTAAACTGCTGAGCCACCTGGGCTGCCCCCTTAGTTTGCTATTATGACTATACCTAGATTAGCAGTAGACTGAAATCAGGGTTTGGGTTTGCAGGAAAAGGAAGCTAAGTGACTTGCTGAAGGTCACATAGACTATAAATGGCCAAACAGGGATGCGACTGGGACTGTGCTCTGAGGCTATGTCTGGTTTCAGGAGCTTAGGGCTGATGTGCAGGTGTATGACCTCATGGGAAGTGTCTGCCAGTTTGACTTCCAGAATCCAAGAGACTCTGTGTCTCTGCCCCCTCAGAGAGCCTTAGGAGAGCGAGACAGGTTAACTGGCCCTGAAGACACTAAGCTAAGTATCTGGGCTCCACTATACCTTCTACTTAGCTCCTGTCACCCCTATCCAGTCCAATGCCAGCTTTCTGAGATGATCTCAGCCAAGGGCTGACTGTAGCCTACTCAAGTGGAGGCAGACTTGATCCCGAAGAGAATCTCATGTGCTGGGTATCTGTGTTGGGGTAGGGGGTGTCCAATGGGGAGGCTCAGCTGGGACCAGCCATGGAGCTGAGGAAGGTGATCCTGCAGTTGGCAGCACCCGCTGTCTGGTTTAAGCCCACCTTGGCTCTGTGGGACAGGTGTTCCCAACAGGGACTGAGGCTGAAACTCCTACCCAAGCTTTCACAGCTGGAGAATAGAGGAAATAGAATTAGAACCTGGGTCTGTGGTACTCTCAAACCGAGACCCTTCCCATGACACTGCTTATTTTATGGTTGGAGAAGTCAGATTTTTCTGGACAGTAGGTCCTAGAGATGGAGAGGAAGAGTGGAAACCTCTACCCCTAGACCACATGCAGGAAAGTCATGGGCAGGGAACTGACTGACCCCTTACTATGTCCCAGGCCTTGACCCGGGCTCCTGGCTCCTTCCCATGGCCTCTGAGACAAAGGAGATGGAATTATTAGGCCTTTGTGACCAATGGAGATGTTGTGCTCAGTGAGGTTAAGCCACTAGGCAAGATCCCACAAACACTGTGTGGCCATGCTGGGCATGAAAGGGTCTAAGGCAACCCTTCCCCGTTATAACAATGCAACACTTATGTACTCTGCTCCAACTGCTATGTGTTAATCCACCTGGCCTCTCAACAACATCAGATGATGGGTTATTATTACCTTCAAGGTGCAGAGAGACACACTAGGAAGTGGGAACTGGGGGTTGAGCTCAGACCATCTTACCCCAGGGTCTGTGTCCCTTCTCTGTACTTGCCCACCCTTCTGTCTTCTTTGATCAGTCCTACAGTCCTTTTTAGGTCATGCTTTTTATCCCCAGGGCACAACTCCATTTCACAATGGGGATACCGAGGCACAGAAAGGTTAAACAAAGTTCACCTGGCTGGTGAGAGGCTGGGATTTGAACCCAGGCCAGCCAGCTCTGAGCCCACATTCTTAACCATCAAGCAACTGCCTCTGATGAGTTCCTGGGACATTTGGACTGGAATAGCTTCCCAGGCCCTCCCAGGTTGCCCCTGCCCACTCCTGTGGCCTTGATCTCTACCATATTCCATTTGCTCTCTGCAAACCAGACAAGCCTGTTCCTCAGTCAGGGCCTTTGCACTCGTTGTTCCCTCCACCTGGAATGTGCTTCCTCTAGACCTTCTCCCTGTGGCTCTGGCTCTAGCTCACCATTCTGGCCTCAGCTCATGTCTTCTCCTCATTAAGGCCTTCTTTGATCCATGAGATCCTCTCAGAGGTCCCCTCCAGAGTCTCCTAAGACCCTGCTTGGCCCTTCACAGCATCATCATTGCCCAAAGACACCTTGTCGCTGTTCACTTAAGGGCAGTCTGTGTCTACCTCTCACCAGGGCAGGTCTGTCTTATCCATGAATTCCCACAGTCCAGTGCTATGCCTGGCACATAGTAGGTGCTCAATTAACACTCATCAGGTGACTATTGAATTTGGAGAATGCTGTGGTTTAAATGTTTGTGTCCCCCCAAAATTCATAGGTTGAAATCCTAACCCCTAAGGTGATAGTATTGAGGAGGTGGGGCCTTTGGGTGGAGGTCTCATGAATGGGGTTAGTGCCCTTATAAAAGACACCCCAGGAAGCTCCCTCCCCACTTCTTTCCTGTGAGATCACAATGAGGAGGTGGCTGTCAATGAGGAAGGGGGCACTCACCAGACAATGAATCTACCCTGGCCAAGATTTTGGACTTCTGCAAAGACGAATTGCCCCCCAAATACACCCACTTCCTGAAAATTCACAGCTCATTTCTTGCCAAAAAAGAGATGTCAAGTCACCTCTCTGGTTTGGAAAATTTCTCTTCAACATTATTATCTGAAATAGAATTTGCCCGAAAGGAGCATCTGTCAGAAGAGAGCTCCTGCCCCAGGAGTGGTGGAAACACAGCTCCTTCTTATCGATCCCAAGGTGGCTATGTCCCAGGCAATGGAAACCCATGACCACAGCACCCTCCTCTTCATCCAGCAGCAGGTATCCTGGGAGGCTCACCCTAGGTAGAGCTATGCCCAGGGATGGTTGCTGGAGTTTAAACCCCCAAGACCATGGATCATTACCCCTGGGCAAGGCATCCCAATCTCAGGCCACCTGAGATCCAGCCACGATGTAAAGAAGCTCAGACTAGTCTCCTGGAAGAGGTGCAACCACATGGGCTGGATGAAGCTCCAGCAGCCCCCAGCCAGCCCAGCCACCCCAGATATGGGAGGGAGGCCAGCTGGAATGTGCTGGCCCAGCCCAGCTCCCAGCTGAACACAGCCAGCTGAGCAACACCAGCCAACAACTTAGGAGCAGAAGAGACACCCAGCTTGACCCAGCCAACCCACGGGATCATGAGATACAATCAGTCATTGCTGTCTTAAGCCTCGATGTTACGGAATGATAACAGATAATAGAAACAATCCAAGAATACTTCTGCGTGCGTTTCCTAAAAATAAGGGCCTTCTCTCACATAATTCCCGGCAGTTATTAAAGTCAGGAAATTTAATATTGGCACAATATTATTCAAATTTCATCTGTTATCCCAATAATGCCCCTTACAACATGTTTTTCCCTCCAGCCAAGAAGCCTTTTAAACAAATTTGCTTCTGTTGGTGGGCATATCCACATACAACAGAAGAGCTGTAGGGCTGTCAAAGATGAAATACATCACTTACCAGAGTGGTTCAAAGGAAATTTCCCCCAAGCCCGGGACCCTGCAGCTCCCCAAAGGTGGACAGCTCTTGGCAGGGAAGCCATGGTAAAGTGGAGAGAAGTCACTTTGCAGACTCATAGAACTGGGTCAGTTTCCTGACTTCACTCCAACTGGCTCTGTTGCCCTACACGTGGGACCCACTCCTAGGGCCTCAGTTTCTCACCTGCAAAAGTCATCACTTCCCAGATGCCTCGAGCAGAGCTGGGCAGGAGGCAGATGCTCAGTAAGCAGGGATTTTCATCCTTCATCTCCAAAAAAAAATGTATATTTTTTTGGGTGAGCTCCATACATTTTGGCTCAGGAAAGGCTCAGTGCCCACAGAAGGAAAAACAAACTTTTAGTTCTAAAGCAAACTGCACGTTCCAGGGACCACATTGGCTTCCTGGTCTAAACGTGGTACACGAGGCCCCAGTGATTACCACTCCACTATGCCCAGAAACGTTTATTGACCAAAATACAATTTCATTAGTGGTTTTAGAGAGACACAGAGGCCAAAGTGGCTAATGCAAACTCCTCCAGCACATAGCCTTACAAATTACGTCCCTCTTGGAATCTGACTGAGCGGTGCTTGTGGCCCACTCTCTCCCCTCCTTCTACCTTTTTAATCCCGGATTTCCTCTTATAAGTGCACTTTGGGATTTGGCCCCTCTATCTGTCCCTCTCCTGCACGGTACCCTGCAGAATGCATCAAGGAACCCACAGGCCGCCCACTGCACAGCAGGGACACGGGGGTAATTACAGGGCGCGCCTCCATGAGCAGGGCCCTTAGCGAAAAATGAAAGGCCCTGTCCTTTCATTAGTGGTCACTGCCTAGAGAACCCTCAGGGATGGGCAGGAGCCCCCCCAGAATGCTGTTTAAAGGCACACTGAGCCCGGAAAGGGACCTGTGCGGAAGGGGTGGCCCTGGTGTTCCTCCTCCAGGAGCTCATCCCTGCCACCTTGCAGCAGCAAGCGCAGCTGGCCCCATTCAGTAGGCATGACGTCAAGGCTCAGAGAGCTTCTGGGCCTTCCCCAAAATCTGAGTGCTAGGTTCACACCCAGGTCTGCCTGGCATGGAGGCTTCTCTCTTGTGCTTGAGCACAGTCCTCTGGAGCTGGACTGCCTGGTTCAAACCCCAGTGGCACCACTCCTGGTTTGACTTTGGGCTATCTACTCTACCATCTGGAACCTCAGCTTTCCCAGCTCTGAAATGGCAATAAGAAGAGAGCTTTGTGAAAAGGTTGCCATAAGCAGGGCTTACAACAGGGCCTGCCCTACAGTTAAGTGCTGTGCAGTCACGCCATCTCGTCTTTAACCAATGCAAATGTCCAAACATCACTAGGCATAAACAATGTGTTTTTATTTTTACTGAGGTAAAATTCACATAGCATAAAATTAACCATTTTTAAGTGTGTGATTCAGTGGCATTGAATGCATTCATAATGCTGTGCAACCATCACCACTAACTAGTTCCAAAACATTTCCATCGCCCCAAAGGGAAATCCCATCCCCATTAGCCAGTCATTCCCTGCTGTCCCCCCGCCCCAGCCCCTGACAACCACCAATGTGCCCTCTGTTCCCGCGAGTCGACACATTTCTCAGGAATGGAACCGTACAGTATTTGTCCTTTCATGTCTGGCTTCTAGCACTTGGCATCATGTCTCACAGGTGGATGACCTGTGCTTTACCCCCATTTTCCTGAGTGAATGATGCTCCCTCGTGTAAATATGCCATCTTTTGTTGATCCATTCATTTATCAGCTGAAGGACCTTTGTGCTTCCTCTTGGTTCTTGGGACCACCACCACCACTATGAGCACTCACAGACACGTTTTTCTGTAGACATCTGTATTCCTTTCTCGCGTGGGGATACCTAGCAGTGAAGTTGCTGGGTCAGGTGATAGTTTTATGTTTCACTTTTCAAGAAGTCACCAAACTGTTTTGCACGGTGGTGGCACCACATTACATTTCCACCAACGCCGCACATGGGTTCTGGTTTCTCCAAACCCTCAGCAACATTTACTTTCCATATGTTGATTACAGCCATCCTCGTTGGTATGGAAAGGTAACAACGTGGCTTTTAAACGAT
This sequence comes from Vulpes lagopus, assembly GCF_018345385.1. Lineage (NCBI taxonomy): Eukaryota > Metazoa > Chordata > Mammalia > Carnivora > Canidae > Vulpes > Vulpes lagopus. The sequence goes on along the minus strand of NC_054827.1, from coordinate 130,476,377 downwards.
GCTAAGATGTGATTTTTTATTTTTTTACAGGAGCACTGACAGCACTTGGGGCAGTCGTGTTAATGCTTTAAGGCAGACCCCCCAGCCTTCCTGGCAACCAAAAAGCTCTCCAGCCAGATCAGAAACATGGAAAGTGCCCTCCTGCTTGGCAGTCCAGGCTTCTCCAGCCACCACCATTGGCCCAAGGGGACTCCAGAAACCCCTGAGGCCACCAGAACATTCCAAGCCCTTCTGTTTTCATTTCAAGTACATGTCTATTTCTCACTGCCACGCTTTTGTTCATGCTGCCCAGGGCACCCTTCCCCACTGTCTTCATTGATCCTATTTCTACAAATCTGGGAAGATAGTTCAACACCTCTTCCTCCAGGAGGCCTTCTCTGATGCCCTGCCTGGATCGTGGGTCCCTCCGCCATGTGCTCAGGGCCCCCTCTGTCATAGCACTCCTTACCCTGTTTCAAGCACTTTTTATTTAACCAGATTCCTCCACTGGGCTGTGAATTCTTTGAGTAGGGACTGTGGGATTCATCTCAAGGTCCCTTGTACTCAATGAGGCCATGTCTGGGAGAAAGTGCTGATAGAAGATGATGTGTCTGGGCTGCCAGAAGCCTTGCACCAAAGTGTCCTCTGAGATCCAGTCTTTCCCTATCATATGCAGTCTCAGCGTTCAGGCAATCATGGTGCCTGAGCTGATCTGGCCATGACCTGGGCATACGACCCACGCTGGGCTAATCAGACACTCTCCCCAGAGAATATCAAGCATGGTAGAGTGATACAAGGCAGAAGGACTGACACTGCATCGTCTGACCTCTCCTTACTGCCTACTACCCAGAGGCCCAGGGTTCCTGTCTTTCTGAGTCCTAGTGGTTCAGTGTCTCTTGCCTTCTGTAACTACCCTGAATTTGGAAATAAACAGATTTTGTTTTCCATGGTTTTCCAGAGTCTATTTCTGTTGCTTGCCTCCCGAGAACCCTGGCAGATTCAACACATCCATGTTTGTTTCACAGAGACAAGGATGGGTGAATGAGTGAGCCCAGTCTGGAGGGCAGAGATAGCCAATAGGATGGGAAGGGAAGAAGGAAGAGATGACTGTCGCAGGCAAAGATCCCCGGGAATCCACACGCTGCCTGGAACATGGGGGTGAAGGGGGTAGGAGGACTCCAGATGGCAAAATGAAGCCCGAGACTGGCCATCGGGCAAATCCCCAGCACCCACCTTGAGGTGGAAGCACACTCCATGGGTCCTCCATGGAGCATGGACCTCACAGAGCTGCTGGAGGGATGCAAGCCAGAGGCCAGCACCTGTGGAAAACACACATCCCCAGAACACTCTTCCATCATCTTGGATCCCTTTGCATTTGTGTTCATTGTGGTTTGATACAAAATAGAGAGATGCCCAAATGTACCCAGGAGCTTCAGGTGGGGGAGTAGAGAGAGGAGGGAGCTGGGAATGGGACCTTGGGTGATGCCCCTCTTCCCAAGTTTTCAATGGAGAACTTGGGGTGCAGGATAGTACCCCCATGTCAGGTTGAGGCCTCTGCTGAGAAACCAAAGGTCCAACTCAGCCCACAACATGCAGGGCCACAGTTGTCTTACTTGGGTGAAAATTGACAATCTCTTGCTGAAGCCTTTCAAAAGGTGCACTCCAGATGGATTAAAGCCTCAGATGTGAATGTTACAATAAAAAGGCAATCAGAGAAAGCCCGAGATATCAATCTTTGGGCCGAAGGGAAGACTGATTCTCCTCCGAAAGGCATGAAAAGTACAAGACAGAGAGAGATAAAATGATGGATCCAACCTCATGGAGATGCATGAGTCCTGTCGGTGGAAAGGTGGCACACACCCAGCTCCCTGGGTAACAGGACAAAGGAAAAACCCACAAGATGTGGCCAGTTCCAACATACAGGGAATGCCATGGAGGAGGAGAGACAGAGAGCCTAGAGAAAAAATAGACAAAGGGGCAGCAGAAGAGAGGCCTCCATGGCTGACAAGGGATGTTCAAACTCATTGAGAAAGGAGACATGGTGACTTTCAAAGCAAAGCAGGGCTTCAGACTCATGAGCAAGGTCACAGGTTCCTCAGTGGCCACACTGATGTTGGCTGGAGTGTCTTGGAGAGGTGGGTGCACTCAGGCAGGACCCATGGGCCAGGCCAGTCCAGCTGAACCCCAGGTCCCTGACACCCCAGTCTAGGGTACAGAATCATGGATGCTGAGCACTTGTCTCATTGGTCCCCAGGCAGCGGGGTGGGAGGGTAGGACACAGAAGCCCCGGTGGGACTGGCCATGGAAACTGGGGATGGGGGCAACTGGTGCCTGTCCCTCACTGGGGAACGTGTGGAAGGCTGGACAGGGACTCCAGGTGCACTGTGCCTCAATTTGGGGCAGGAAGCCAGGGGAACAGAGATGACATCTGAGGTCACGAAGCGGGATTTGCATTTCCTATTTCACACCATTTTTGCCACTTATTAGTTGTCAAAAATAGGGGAAGTGAACCCCCTGAGCTGTATTCTCATCAGTGCTAAGGAGCAAGCCACCACGGTCGCATGGGGGCAGACTGGGAGATCAGGTGAGTCCTGGCGCCACAGGAGCCCCCTGCCCAGCCCATAGTAGGTGCTCAGTAAACAATGCTCACCAGTTCTCACAAACATGACATCTGCAGCCCCGAAGGCTCATGCACAGGAAAGCACCGGCCCTCACTCCACGGAGATTGCCAGCCTCCACCCCGTGTCCCCGGAACCTCGTGGGCACAGAGTTCTTGATTTTGTTTACGCTCCTCCAGTTGCCTGCACTATCCCTCCTTGAAGCTGCAGCCCCAAGCCCTGTCCTGCCACAGGAAATGCAGCGGGCTGATCCGGAGGCCAAAGTGGCCCTCTGCAGCGCCTGTTCCTTCCTGCCCACCCCCACCCCTCCGCTGGGGCCCTGATTAGCCTGGGTATTGGATGACCCCCTGCTCTTCTTCCCCTACCCCGCAAGGGTTAATCAGCCTTCCTGCTGGGCGGCTGGGCGGCTCGGAAGGAGGCAGCAGGGCGGCCTGGCGGCAGGAGGCTTTCATTACTTTGATGGGATACATGTGCTCCGCTTTATCTCCGGCCCTTTCTCCGTAATTCAGCGCTTGAACGTCTCAGCTGTCGGCCAGATCTGCAGACAATTGCTCGGGGTAATACTATCCGGAAAAAGCTGATAAAACGCAGATGTGACGAGGCCTCTGAAATTTGCGGTTTGCTAAGTGGTTTGCTGCGATGCTTGCCCGTGGCCAGGGCGGCTTCCCTGCGAGGCTGGGAACAGAGGGGGTGGGAGTTGCATTTTTTGTAAGTGAAAGGTTGAACAGAGGAAGTGACTGCAGAATTTTTTTTTTCTAGAATTAGGACGATCGGCAAATAGAAAGTGGAGGGTAATGCGACCATACCACGGGACCTGTGAGTTCATTGGCCCCTCTGGTCCCAGCTCTGCAGGGGCACCTCCAGGACTGGGGCGGCCAGGGCTTCCGCTGTGCGGCTTGGAGTGGGTGTGGTGTAGGGGTTCCTGGGAGGAAGACTGTGGGTCCTTGGGCAAGTCACTTGACCTCTCTCCTGCTCAGCTGACTCAATAGAAAAACCAAATCACCAATAACTTCAGTCACGTGCCACATGGGACGCACCTACAGGATGCCAGGCACACAGTAGGTGCTCAATGAATGATAGTTCCTTGTCCTTCCTTTTACTCACCTAGATTCCCAGATGACCCTAGAGTAAAAGACCATGACATTGACGTGAAGATGTTGGGACCCATTTGGGTGGTAGGCTAGCAGGAGCCAGGCCCTTACTTCCTTTGCAAAATCATGGCTTCCCCAGCCACGGCCACTACGCTGGATGCCTTGCATGAAACAATAATCACTGAGATCTGCTGGTCCAAAGGGAGGTTTAAACGGTGCCCCTCAGCCCAAACCATGTGCCCAAATTGCCGGGCTAATGTGCAGGTTTCCATTCAGGAGGTCGGAGAGGGGGGCAGCTTTTCTCACCAATGCCAGCCATGCTAACACCACTGGTCTTGGGACTGCACCGTGGGTATAGCAAGAGCTGAGGGGACTGCAAGAGCTCTCTGCCCGCAGGAAGTCTCTGCTGACCAGAGAGGGCAGGCAGTGTGGCTGGTGTTGCCCAGCACACCAGGGGCAGAGTCAGGCTCGGTGGGGGGCAGGGAGCGGGGGTGGGGGGGTGGGGGACGGCCTCCACCCCTGGCTCAGGGCTTTCCTTGAGATGCTTCTGGTGACCCCGGCTTCCTTAACTGGCCAAGAACTATTGTGTACCCACTCAAAACTGTCCCAAAGGGAGCCCACTTCATCGCACCCTTCCCAAATTGCTTCTATGACAAAGGGAGAAGTATACAAATTGATACCAGGAGGTGCTGCCCTGGAGTGGACAGGCCTGCCCACAGCAGCAAATGCCACCGTCCAGTCATGGACCTCAGGCACCCCCGGACATGGGCAAGCATCTCCAAACAGACGGAGAATCCCACAGGAGTGGAAAGAAGGCCACTTTTCAGGGGGTAGGGGGGGTTAAGCTCTTTTATACCAATGCTAAGGCAAGAAAAGCCAGCGCACAGCAAGACGGGTGGCTGCAGTCTGCCCTGTGGAGGACAGAAGAGCCATCTCCAGATGAGAGAACCACAGGCCCCGAAAGGTTAAGCCATTGGTCCCTAGTCACCTGGTTGGCCCCGGGCAGAGCTGAGACTCAAACCCAGGTTTGTTTAGGAGCATCCGGCCCCAAAGCCCGCACCCTGCGTCTGTCTGTCCCACGCCGCCTCTGGACAGACAAACGTGACCCTGGGGTCAGCGGGCAGACACTTGCGCATCAACTGCAAAATTCGGGGCCGCACCCCAGTTCTTCCCTGGAGAAGGGCGGCCGGCAACCAGAGGGTCCCTTTGCAGTTCCCGCCTCTCGGAGAAAGAGGGCGTCCCTCCCCCTGCCGGGCGTGGGCAGAGCTGGTAGCAATTTTCCCACAATGTGTAAATTAGTCAATCTCCGAGTCTGTAAACGGGGGGCCTTTGAAGCGACCTTTAATGAAGCACTCCATTAGAGCTTAATGATGACTGCCTCCAGCATTACTGGACCGAGTGCCTTTTGATGTCTCGGGGCCACGGGTTGGAGGCTCGACTTATCTCCGTGCCCCGGCAGGCTTAAAAAAAAAAAAAAAAAAAAAAAGAATAAGAAAAAAAAAAAAAGGCAAAAGCCCCCTTAGAGAAGTTGAAAAATTTTTAATGAAAAAAGTTAGTCCTGGCCTCACTGATGTTGGCACTTCAAAGCCAGTGCACACTAAATTGCCTGTAGACTGCTTAATTCAAAAGTGCTCCCCGGCCGGTGACAGCCCAATGGTGACAAAATACAATTGGCAACAGGAGCCAGGCAAGATCAAAGGCTGGCTATTGTAACAGTTTTGTTCCATGAAGAATTGCTCATTGTCAGGAGTTTTTAAGCCTTTTTCTCTTCTCTTCTCTTTCTTTTCTTTTCTTTTTTTCTTTCTTTTCCTCCCCCTGGTTCCAGCATCATCTCAGGATCCTCTGGTGCAGAATCGGTGTGCACAAATGCTTGTAATCACACCCTCGGATGCTACATCTCAGCTCACAGGGGCGGTGGCTGCCTGTCCGTCCCTCTGGAGGCTCGAGGGCCCGTGCGCTCAGTGGCACTGTAAAACCTAACTAATGTGTTTTTGTTACAAAAGATCCTACAAGGCACCGGAGGGCAAAGCAGAGCTGGGACCCTCTCCTTGGCCTGGGAAACTACTTTAGGATTGATTTCAGATGAAACTGCTGCCCGCCTGAGCCCGGTGGGGTGCAGGGGTGATGGTGGCATCAGAGGACTCTGCCGTGATGTCCCTCTTGCTTACATCTAGCTTCTCCTAGGCTCAGTTTCCCCAACTGTGAGCCTGGGGTCTCCTTTTCTCACGCAAGTATTTATTGGGCTCTGACTTCGGAGAATACCGCCTTGTAGGGCCGTTGAAGCGACCAGAGACCGTGAGTCTCAGAGCACTTTGTATCTGGAAATGGCTCCCCTCCTGCCTGCTCTGCACCCCTCACCCCTACTTTTGGAGGCTCTGTTCTCAGACTCCGGGCTGCACCTGGCTCCTTAGGCCATGGTCACTCTCAAGAAACCAGAACCACGAATGAGATGGTCTGGTGAGTTATTTTTGAAGTTCTGCTCGGAGGGAGTGACAGGTGGAGGGACAGCGTTTCTAGGCCTGGGTGTGGGTCCCCTGTCTCTTCTCAGCGGGATGACCCAACCCAACCACTTTACCCCCACCCCACCCTCAGACCCTTAATTTCTTTCTCTGTAAAAGAGGGATAATCCTCCCCACCCTGCCAAATCTCATGGTTTTGTTCTGACCTGACCCAAGACTCAGACAAGGAAAAGGATGCAAATCACTTTATAAATGGACAGAAGGCCATAAACATCCCCAGTCGGTCCGTGCTATTTTCCAAAACAAGCTGGAGGGGGCTAGGACTGTTTTGAGCTGGGTCAAGGCCGGGAATGACTGGGGACGATTAGGAAGCCAGAATGCTCCGGTTCCTTTTATTGCTTCAAATATTAGCCACCAGGAAGCCGCCCCATGAAGCATACGAGCCTCGTATCATTTACTCGTCTTGAATTAATTAAGAAGACTGGTATGGGGACAATTAGAGAAACCTTAGGCTGATGACATCTCCTTGGGATGGAATTTGCTTCTGCATCCACTTTGCCTCTCTCACATTCCTCCAGATATTGGCAGGTTTGTTTTTCTCCAAACCAAGTACCTCGGATCCATGGCAGGACTGCACTGGTGACTCTGCAGACATTTGAGGGCACACAGCCCGAGAGGGACGGGTTGAGGGTCATCTGTTTACTCGGACTGCATGTCTTGCTTTCTATTTTCATTTCCTTTTAACCACACTTCTCCTGCCTTCCTTCCCCACCCTGGCGGAAGTCTCTGTCCGTCCTTTGTCCTTAAATTCCATTCGCACTGAGCGTTCTAAGTTCCCAAACATTCAAAGCAAACACTCTAGGGTGGCACCGTCCTAAGGTCAACGTTTGAAGGGGTTCCGCCCCAACTTTCTAAGGGTGCCATCCAAATGTCCACGAGCTTTGCAAGGTCCACAGTTGACTCCAAGACCAGCCTGTTCATCAGGAAGGGATGCACCACTAGCCACAGATCAGCCTGTTCACCATAATCACGCAGAAGTATGCATAAACCCAGCTGAGCAATTATGAATAATTAAATCAATTAGAGACAGTCTAGCACCAGGGATTATGGCTGCTCGGGTGTGGGCCTCTGTAATATTTTAACAGTAAATGCAAGAGCCCCCGAGAGCGCTGGCAGGGAGAGAACAAAAGCGCGTCCAAATGCCAAGCCATGTTGCTTGGTGACCCTTCCCCGCAGTATCGGCGGCCTTCCCAAGGAAAACAATGGTAATGAAATGCCAATAAAATATTTTGGGGGTAAGTATGAAAGCTTCAAAATGAGTTAATTAAAAACGGATAAAACATGAGTCTCTGAAAGTATGTTGAATAAATTTGGTGCCTGAAATTTGACAGAAGGAAAAGGTTTTCCAGCACGAAGCAGAACATTTTAAAGTGGCAGAGCCGGGCCAGTGGGTCTTTTCTTCTAAAACCAACCTCTCTCGGCTCACGCCATGGAATGAAGGTCGGGGGAGGGCTTAAGACAGGAACAGCTGTCCATGTTTCCACACAACAGCCAGTGCACCTCTTTTAGGGTTGTTTTGGTGAGTGGGTGACTGAGAAGCCTGTGGGGGGCATGGGCAGCAAGCAAGGTAGTCAGGTTCCAGAAGGAAACTTTGCACCTTGAGACCATTGGCAGAGCAAAATCCTGACTCTGTTTACTCTTGCTTAGCACCAAGTTAGCACCCCAGAAATTCCCAACAAGTGGGGGACCGAGAGAAAGAAAAAACTGTCAGGACTCAGGTCCGTGGAAGGGGGTCAACGCATCCAGCCCGAAATTGATGGGGGCTTCCTTCCTTGCACATCTTCTCGTGGACAGAGATCCATCCTCGCCGCTTAGGTGGCTTGAGAGATACTCTCAGAGCTGCCAGTTTCCCCAGTTCCACTGTCCCAGTAGCCTGCCCATGGCGAGGATCTCACTGGTTAACTGTGGACAGGCTAGGGAATAATTGGGGATATGATGGATTTATGAAATCAATAGGAACATAATCTCTTTTCTGTTTTCTCAGTGTCTTGAGCCAGAAGCGTAAATATAGCCAACTCTGTTCCAGCAGAGAGATTTGAACTGAGCCCTTCCAGAGACAAAGGACAAGTATGAGTGACGATTCCTCCCGACTCGAGGAAAGCATAGGCACGCCAAGGGTCATCTCCAACAGGCACTGCGCGTACAGGCATGAGACAGACGTCTTGCCTTCCATCCTCTGTTCTCCCAAAGTACTGGTTAATGTTTTGCACTTGTCACTCCTCTCTATGCCAAGTTTGATATTCTTGTGTTGTACATGAGGCTACTGACGCTCAGAGGTCAAGGGACTTGCTCAAGGCCCATGTAACAGGGTGGGCCAAGATTCCATCCCCTGTTTTTCTGGCTTGTAACCCTATGCACATAGCTCCTACTCTATGCTACATCTTGGTGCATGCATGAAGAGTATCGTGCTAACATCCCAGAGGATAAAGATACCAATGACAGCCTTTCCCAAATGAGTTCAAAGTCCTCATCTGTAATCTTGCAGGATTGACCCCCATACATATCTAATTTTTCCCAAATCCCAATGATCTGGACATGCGATTTCCCACTCCTTAATACTCTTGAGCAGCAGAGGATTGTCATTGTCATTAACCTTCAGATGGCATTAGCTTCTCACCCCCATCTTGAGCTCCAGTAGTTCTCGAAGATTCCATCCTCCAGTGGCCTTGCAAGAGACCCCAGCGCTTTCAAGAATCTTCAGGGGATGTCTCAGGATCAAGTTCTCTTCCTCCAGGTGCTGCTAAAGCTCACCTCACCCACACTGGCTTCGTGCCTCTGTGTCCACAGGTGGTTCTGGCTTGTCCCTTGAATGTCCCCACAGAAGCCCTGGGTTCTCAAGGCCCCCACACAGAGGTTGCTCCATGGAAAGAACTGGAGCAAGGGGGATGACATTCTCACTCCTCCTGTAGGCTACAGTGTTAGGATTCCCTTGCGGTTCTGTCCCTGTCTTCTCTCAGGACTGGCACGTGGGCTGTTGAGGGGACACATTTGAGTGAAGCTGCTAAGTCCTGGTCACTCTCTTCTAGATAATTTTCTGCCATCTGCCACCCATGAATAAGCAAATAATGGCTCCTCGTTCTTCCGCAGTGGGCTCCTTAGCTGCCCAGACACCAGTCTTAGTATGCTCCTCAACCGCAAGCCAGACATACCCGGAGAGGCTTGCCCATCATCAGCTGTCACCTCGTGGGCCCATGCCAAGATCTTTTCTGCACACACATGACACCTGACAGACAGAATGTCCCCAGTTCATGTGAAGCATGAGATTAAAACATGCTTATTGCTTTAAAAAAAAAAGAACAGAGGCTTGTTGACTGCGAGTTTGAACTCTGGGGTGTGATGAGCAAGGCTGCCCTCCTCCAGCTGAACCCCTGAGGACAGTAAGGCAGATCAAAGCACCCTTAGGGGGCCTGGGGATGAAGCAAGTCCACTGTACCCATTTAATTTGGCGGGTCCTTGGGAAAGTCCCGGCAGAGGGGGCTCCGAGCGGCTCTCCAGCCACAAAGCAGAGGGAGGACCCTCTTCCACATTCTCATGGCAACCAGGAGAATGAAGAGTGGGGAAGGAGACCCCGGGTTGGCAAGCCTCCCCAAGCGGACTCTGGCCCTGCTGCAGGAGGGAGCGGGCCACCTTCCCTCAGGGCAGTACCATCCCACCTAAGCCTTGCTAAACCCAGTGAGTTACGTGACAGGCGTCGCTATTTTATCAAGAATACCGGGGAATCAGAGAAGTTAAGGTGCTATATCTTTACTGGGTTTGCCTGACATGATAGTGAGGAGTGAGCAAATCCCAAGTCCATATTCCTGCAAATATAGTCATTCCCAGCTGTGCTTTGCAGAACTGAGGGTGGGGACAACACTTTGGGGCCGCTTGTTGGGGGGAACGGGGGACATGGCCTGAGAGGACAGATCTTGGGTCCACCAGCTCAGCTCTGCGCCTTTCGTTCAACCCAGCTTTATCAATTGTGAGATTTGGGTCCAGGAAGGTTCTAGTCTTTGGCAGAGAGGTCTGAAAGTCACAGCACGACAGCACACAGTGCCACTGGCAGACTTGAGGAGGACAGAGCCCCATAAATAACCCCAGGCAGGGCAACAGATGAAGAAGCCAAGCTCTTTGCTGAATAAAAAGGAAAAAAACAAATCCCATTTTCCCAGGGTATGACAATGCCACACTGGCCTCCTGGGATTCCCAAGAGAGCAACAGCTCCGGGAACAGGAATGCTCCTTGCATCTGATTTGCTCAAATCCCCCTGAGCCCTCAGCTCTCCTGGCTCCAATCAGAATGGGTGACCTTGATCAAGTCAAGGGCCTCGGTTTCCCCCATCTGCCTCCTGATGGGGTGGACCACATGGTGGCCGTGCTCCCTGTAAGCTCGGCCATCCTAACCCTCATTCACCAAGGTCCGCTTCCTGCCAGCCCCTGGTCACCCTCTCCGGGCCGTGGCTCTGTCTGCAGATGCCTCCAGCACCCCCACCTCCGGCCAAAGCCCCTACAAATCCAGACTTCCCCTCCTCCCCCGTCATTTCCCTATAAGGCCACCGCAGAAAGCGGCAGTGTGGACAGAAAGCAAGGATGTTTTAATTTACTCGATTAAATCGCCATGTGGACAGAGGCTCGCAAAGGAATCTGCTCTACAGAACTTTTCGTTTAATAGAATTAGTTGAAACCAGATCAGCCGAGCCCCTGTTCCTGCAGGCCATCTGCCCAGACGGGGAAACGGCTTCCCTAAATAGAACCCCATGCTGCCGGGAGCCTCCTCTAAACGGCCGGCAGGGAGCTGCCCCCTGCACCCTCCTGTCTGTTCAAATGGGTTCAAAGTCCTTCCCTTTGGGGCCAGCCGGGCCGGCACAGCTCACGTCCACTTTCAGCTAAGGCTTGGGAACTATAATCAGACTCACGTTCAGCTCCACCTGCAGAGGACTCCTGCCAAAATCGGGGACTGCACAAAGGCGATGCCAGCACAGCGCGCTTCTAATCCAGAAAAGAGGTCTGTCAAGTTCCTCGCCTGAGCTCTTTAAGAAAATTAGATAAACTAACATTTACTCAGCATTTTCGGGTCTCCCAGGAAGTTTCCCACATGTTTTATTTAATCCTTGTGACAAGCCTGCCGTAAGGCCCTGCGCTGTCCTTCTGCAGATGAGGGTCTGAGGGGTTGAGAGATCCGCCCAGGGCCACACAGCTGGGAGCGGGGCCCCAGGCAGCTCTAAGATAGCAGTCAGAGCACATGCCACCCAGGCTGCCGTCGAGGCGCCTGGCACACGGGAACCACTACCTTTCTGCCCTCCTGTCCCCTTGAGCTCGGAGCTGCCGGTTCGAATCCCGCCCCTGCCCATACTAGTTAAGTGACTTTGGGGAACCCACTGGGCTTCTCTCAGCTTTCTCATCCATGGAACGAAAAAGGGAAATGACCCCTCTCTCTCTCTCTCTTTCTCTCTCGCTCTCTCGGGGTCAAGGGAGCTGCTGTATGGGACACGGTCTGGCACGCCCGTGCTGGGAATCCCCGGTACCCCCATCAGTCCCACAACAAGCTGTCAGCGCCCAAGACACCCAAAGAGGAGGCCGCGCCATTTAGAGCCGGTGTTAGCTGACTCCGGCCCGCAGCCCAAATCTGGCCCATCTGCTTTTCTAAATAAAGTTTTATTGGAACACCGCCATACCCATTAGTTTACATATTGTCTATGCCTGTTGTAACAGAAACCACACGGCCCACAAAGCCTAAAATATTTACTCTCTAGCCCCTTACAGAAAGCGTTTGCCAAACCCTGCAGTAGAGTAAGACGGTTGCACAGCGGCACCCACGCCCCACCCCCAAAGAGGCTGTGCAAAGGTGAGGGGAGGAGAGAGGAAGTTGCTTAGGGAACATTTTATCCTAATTGTTAATGAGCTTGCTTAACCTCCCAGGGCCCCACTCCCTGATCCTCGAGAATGGTTCGGGTCTTACGTGTTTTGATGTGGCATTCCTGTTTAAAAAAGAAATGATTCATGTGCCCTGATTAGTCTGTCTTGAGGAGTTTAAAAGAAGGGAGGTGAAGGGGGATAAATTGTTCTGTTATCAACGGCCACTTTATAAGTCTGGGACTTCCACCGCAGGGAGTGGCTGCTGTATGGAATTGATACACATGGAGATTTATAAGGTCAAGTTTTATGAGCCTACAGATTCTCGTGGTGTATTACCACATCCTTATTACAAGCTCATGCTGCTGTCCAGTTAAACCAACGGAGCTAATATATTACTCCTGCCTGCCCGAGCCTCAGACTTGAAGGAAACAGTACAAATAAAATACTGCCTTTGGGAATCGACCGCGTCCTGGTTTTTTTCTGCACAAGTGACTTTGGTTGTTTCTTGCCTCTTCCTAACCCACAAGCCGAACCACCCCTCGGGGGTGGCCCTGGTGGGACACCTCTCCAATAGGAGGGGACAGCTTTAGGGACCTTTTGCAGATATTGCCCAGAAGGGATGTCTCTTCACTTCTGTGGCGCTAACAGGATCATAAATTAAGGCTGGGTTGTTTGTCTTTTGGGCCAAAGCTGTGTTAATGGAAAGGAGGAAGACAGCCTGAACCAGGACGGCCTAGGCTGGTTTAGTGTCTATTCCCTCTGCTCCTGGCCAGGAGTGGAGCTCTGGGGAACAGAGGCAAAGGCACTTCACGGCCTGTCCAAGCCAGGCAGCAGGACCTCACGGTCTGGTGGGAGAGTAGGAGGGGTCCGGGCCCCACCTCCACGACCAGAGCAATACATGCAAGTGATTTCCAGTCCCTATCAGATATAGCTAACACTGGGATGATCCCTTGCCCAAATATGCTTACTTGCTCTCCTTTTTAATGAAAGAACTGATCCACACACACTCAAACACACACACTGCTTCTGAAGCCAAGGCAGATGCTGACGGCCAACTGGCTGAGATGATGCCCAAGAGTCTATAGTCCCCAGAGTGGAGATCCTGGCATCTCCTCCATCCTCCTTTGGCCACCCTGAAGCCACCGTGGTGCTGTCAGAACCCAGATGCAACAAAATCCTAGCTCCACTCCATGCCAGTGGCCAGCAGCAGACCAGCACTAGCCAAAATGTCAGCATCACTAGGTTCTTGCCCACTCTGTTCCCACCGTTCTGTGACCATGGGCAGGTCACAGCCCCTCCCTGGGCCTCATTTCTGCATCCCTAAAATGAGGGTTCACCTCTAGAAAGCAATTCAACTCTCTGTACAAAGAGTCTTAGATAATGTTGATTGTGGAATTCTACTCCTAGGAACCTATCTTATGGAAATAACTGGATATTTGGACAAAGATTAGAAATAAAAGTGTCCATTGTGATGTTATTTATATTAGAGGCTTACAGGCAACATTAACGTCCAACCATGGGGACTAGTTAAACAAACTTAGGGTCATCTAGTGAATGGAATGCTAAGCAGTCATTAAATATTTATCTTTGTAATGAATTTGTAATGACATGATAAAAGCATGCTATCGTGCTCATGGATAGAGCAGACATGAGGGCTGTCTCAACACCGACCTCACAAAGCTGGGGCCCAGTTACCAGAAATCAAGCCCCCCCTCCATCCTATTGTCCCAGCAGGGCTACGAGGGTGGTGGCTGGTCCACCCAGACACTGGGTCCTCATGGTGTTAGTCAAGAGATAAGTGAAGTGGAGCTTGGAAACTTCCTTGGACAAGGGGAGGCAGGTGTCCTGTCCAGCTTGAGGAAGAACCCTTATCCAACCAAATGCTAAAGCAACCATGGGGACGTGGACCCTTTTTACCTGGGTCTCCAGCAGGAGTGGTTGTTGGGGGAGGCAGATGCAGCATGGAGCACAGTGGCTCCCACCAGCTATGACCCCGCTGGTTAGTGAGGAGAGCAACAGACCTCACCCCACCTGTCTCCATGACACCCTAGAGGGGGCTTTGCTTTCACATTCATCGGGGTTCAGCCAGGAAGCAGAACTGCAGGAGCACTGGAGGGAGAAGAGATTGAACACAGGGACTGGACCATACACAAGCGAGGACAGGATGGGGAGGGCGTCTGGAAGGGGATCAGAGAGACCGTGAGTACTAGTGTGGCTGCACAGCGGCAACCAGCAGAAAGATCCAAGAGGCCCTGTGCCTTTGGCTGCTCAGCAGGACGCGGAAAGGGAAGAGGGCTGGGAGCCTGCCTCCTCCAGGGCACCTGCTGTCCCTGTAGAACAGGCTGGCAGCACACCTGGTGGTGGGCTTGGGGCCACTGTTGGCCAGCAAGGCCATCAGACGGGAAGATGAGCTGGATGTGGAATGCAGAGCAACAGGGACAGGCTGGGATGCACCATATGCCTCTGAGCCTCTCGCCATGATCTTTTGGTATCCAACACGTTTACTTTGCTCCTGCCTTCCACATCCCCCAAGAGCTTCTCTCCCGGGCAACTCAAACCCAGTAGTACATAAGGGAGGGGGCTCTGGGAAATGTAGTTTCCACCCACAGATGGGAGCAATAGGGCCAAGCTGACAGCACACACTTCAGCAAAGCCATAATTCCGCAGACAACAGAGACACAGAGAGGTGATGCGACTTGCCCAAGGTCACACAGCAAGTCTGTACTGCCTGGACTGGACCCCAGGCAGGTCCATCCTACAGAGTCTGAGGCCCATGAACAGCAAGGTCTTGCTCCTCTGGGAACGGCTGGGCATCTAACATAGAACATTTACGGGGCAGGCCATTTTATTGTTGATCTTTGATTCAATCCCTCAGTGAAGGATGACATTAAAGGCTGGAGAAGGGAGGTGTCAGGGTGGAGGCAGGGAAGCAACAGCTGTGCAGACTTCGGGTGTGTCAGGCACTGCACTAGACACTGCACGGGGAATAGAAGGAACAGGCGTCGGGTTTTTCCCATCTAGGAGGACGCTAAACCCTCACAGCACTTCCACCCAGCAGCTACTATAATGATCCCCATTTATAGGTGGAGAAACTGAGGGCACATTCGTTTCCCCAGGCATAGACTAGGAGTTGGCAGGGCTGAGATCCAAACCAAGGTGGCCAGGCTCCAGAGCCCGCTGTCACATTCCCACTTAGTCCCACAACGGGGAGTGGGCTGAGATTTTCCCTCGCTCTGCCTCGGTCCCCACAGGATTGGCTATGGTAAGAGACCAAGCCCCAAGTCCAGGCAGCCCTTCCACGCAGGGGCTTGGGGACTCAGTCGGCTGCCAGCGGGTGTCTCTGCAGGAGGAGCGGGGAGCTGTACCTGCTTGGACCCGCGGGCAGGGGCGTGGCTCAGCCATGGCCCTTTCCACTCCTGCCCTATTGGCCATCATCAGACACATGGCCACATGCCCCGAGGCCCAGGAGGGGCTGGAAAGAGGGGTCCCTGTACTCACCGAGGAGAGGGAATGGGGTGTTGGTGAGGATTCCCACGGTCCACCTTTTCTGGACACCAGGTGTTCTATAAACGGCTCATCTCAAACTGAGAGCAAAGTCTCCTTTCTCGGCAAGGGAGAGCACCCCAAAACCCACCGACCCCACCATGTCTTTCTGCCTGGGGTCACAGAGCTCCCATGCCTTCCGCCAGAGATCCAGCATCTCCCCTGACCTGCTCCCTTCTCCCTGACGGTGCCCAGACAGGCTTGACTCAGAAAGTTGCCCAACTTTGAAAAATGGGCTGGACGCCAAGGTCAAGCCAGGGTGATCCCTAGACTGGGCGGGCTCCGCATCTGGGTAGTTGATGACGCACAGTGCCTCTCCTGGCTCCCTGGTGCTCCAGGCCTTCCTCCTCCTACTTCAGCCCTCCGCATGCAAAGGAAAGAGAGGCCTGATCTCCCAGCCCCTCTCAGCTGAGCTGGGAGGCTTCCCTTTTTGCAAACCTAAGGGAAATGCCTTCTCACATCTCTACCAGGAACAGCTGAGCTTTCCCTGGGAAATGTCCGTGTCTTATAGACCCTATGAACCTGGCCCCTGATCACATTTACCCCTTTGCTTCTGCAGGAGGAAGCACGGTCATCCTGGACAATCAGCTGTGGCAAGTACACACCACCTATGGCATATCCTCGGAAGACCCAACCTAGCTTGGATCCATCTGTTTTTCCTCCTGTACCCAAATGCCCTCGTTTCTCCTGCTTTTCTTAATGCATCAAGTATATCTTAGTACAAAGTATCAGATCCTCCTCAGTGTGAGGCAGAAGCCTAAAAATAAATATAATATAAATAAGTCAATTAAACCCTCCTGCCCTAACATTCTGCTTCCTGCACCCTCCTCCACCCCATTCCCAAAGTGGCTCCGACAAATTTCCTAATGAGACATATTAGTTGGTTAAGCATTCAACATTAAGCCAGACACATGGAGGGACGGAGAATGCAGAGAGCCATATTGCCCGGCCACAGTGATCACCAGAGCCCACAGGGTCACCCAGAGGGACCTCTTCACTTTTCATTTTACTTAGACATAAACATACACTAAGTGCCCTGAAGGAAGCACTCTTGCCCTTCCATTGTGTTATGGCCTTATTAAGAGAAGACCATGTCTGGTACTAAAAATGTCCCCATCAGAGTGTTTCCCACGGCTCCGCAAGCCCTGCCCTCCTCTGGCCAGGGACTGGTGGCAGAAGCATGGCGTGATGCCCTTGGATGGCTCATCCATGGCTCAGCCAGGGCTCCTGACCACATAACCATTATCACAGGGATGAGGAAACAGGGCTCAGAGGAGTGGGCATTCTCCTCATTGACCAGTTTGGGGGGATTTGAGAAACCTGCCTTGGATGTCCAAGGATGTGACAAGGATGTCCTGGTGCTTCCTTCTCACTGACACTCATGGGATTATTACAAGTTAGAGTAGGAGATGAACACAAAACCGGGCCAATTTCCACTAGAGGTGTGGCCTTAGGACCGAGAATACAAGATCCCCTAGGAACCCGGGTCATAGAACAAGCGTTGAGATCTGAAGCAAAGGCTCCCAGTGGTCTCACTGCGTTGCAGGCTGGGATGCTGGAGGGTGTGGGACGACCATTCAATAGGATGGGAAGACCATTTGCACTCCCTTCTGGAGATAGGAAGTGTGTGATGAATTCACTTTGCACAAGGGTGGACACTGTCAGAGAGCAAGAGCCCCAGACTGAGGAGGTGGAGCCCCAATTCCGAGGAGGTGGAGCCCCACTTCATCTGAGGTATGGCAACCCCAGCCATCATCTCAGGGTCCACGGGTGAGCAGCTCTCAGCAGGCTTGTGTTGTGAAAGGGCAGCTAAGGGGTACTTAACCTGTAAAGCGTGGAGAGAAGAGCAAAAGCTCCTTCCCCATGATCCCCAAGACCCTGCAAGGAGTAGCTCAATTTCCCTCCTTCCATGAGTCAAGGCAGGAACACAAGAAGAGAAATATGGTGCAAGATTGCACCAATGGTCCTAATTTTCCTCCCCTCCCCATCTTCTTTGCCACGTGACTTCACAGTCCCTCTCCCTACCCCTGAGTTCATCCACGTGACATGCATTAGCCCGAGGGATGTGCCTGGATGTGATGCATGCACAAGCTTGATAAAGTGCGGGTGTGTTTCCCTCCTGTGCTCCTCCCTCTGCCTTTGCTGGGAGAGCACACTGGGCTAGCCTGGGGCAGGATGAGAGGCCACCAACAGAGACCAGAAGAAGCACCCAGCTGAGCCCTGCTTGATCCCCAAGCCACTTATGACGGAAAGAAATGCTGACGCGTGTTGGAATGGCGGGTTATTCTGCCCAATTATGGCAATAAATAACTAGTCCCCTGACCAGGAGCTTGTCCGAGTGGGGAAGGACCCTAGTAAAATCTCACCCCATGATTTTTAAAGTGTTTTTTTAAGGAATGTTTCAGATGCATGTTTCATATTCCAATGCTTTAATACAGTTGTTAACTATTATGGAAATGTAATAAAAAAAAAACACAGACTCAAATAAGATGGAGAACCAGATTTTAGCACTCTGGAGGCCACCACGAATGTGTTATAACTTGGACGGCCAGTTAACTAGCTTTTGTTCAGACTTAAGATAATTAAAGGGGGAGTTAGGCGTGGAGGGTGCTCTCTCTCCTTCCTCCTTCGGGTGATGAATGACGGGAGAACAGAGGCCAGCAGAGGAGGCGTTTGAGAAGCGTTGCCACTGCAACTAGTCTGTGAGTGAGGATTACTTTCATTACTGTGAATCCAAGTGGGCTTCAGAAATCAGAAATAAATCAGCTTTGGAGGCAAACAGAGCAAGCGTCAGGTAGAACTTATTTGAAACCATTTCCTCGTCCTCACTATGTGGCCTCATGAGTAAATGTTACTGTGGACTAATGAGCTGCCCATGACACCATGTCGTTCTGTCCTGTTTGTTTACCGTTGCTCTATATCTGAAGCACTGGGCAGGAATGGCCGGCTCTTGTCCCCCCCCGCCCCGGGCCCTGCTGCCCTGATGTGTGTTCACTGCCTGGAGTTGGGGACCATGGCCTTGAGGGAAGCTGGGCAGATCCTAAAGGTGATAGCACCCCAAAGCCTCAGCCAACTCACTCCTCACAGCCAGGTCCCTACCATCAGAGTGGATGCCCCCAGAGCAGCCAGAACTTTGGGGCATGGTTCCGTTCAGAGAGAAAGTCCCTTTGCTGTCTCCTGGGGGTAGTAATCAGGAGCCTGAAGTCCAAAAATCAAATTCAGAACAGAGCAGGAGAGGAAATTCGGTCTAGAACATCAGTGCTGTTAAGGAACTGAAGGTCTTCATTCATTCATGCTCATTCACGCATCAGCCAACATTTACAGATGGCCTATGCTGTGCCAGGTGCTACTCTAGTGCCAGGGATTCAAAGTCTGGCCTGAGCCTCATGGAGCCCTCATTTTAGAGGGACAGAAGATGGGGGGGGGGCACCTGGAACAGAACGTGTTCTATTACTATTTCCATTACTGATCCCCACTACCAATCTATAAGGCAAGATTATCACCATCCCAATGATTATAAGGTTGGGACTATTACCATTCCCATTTTACAGACGAAGAGACTGAGGCACAGAGAGGTTAAATTACTTGCCCAAGGCCATGCAGCCCATAAGTGGCAGAGGCAGCCTTCAGACTCATGCGATCCGGTGCAAATCCCTCCTAAATACTCCTCACACTGTCTCACAAGGCTGTTGAGCTCTAAGGTGGGAATCCTTCCAAAACAGCTTCCTTCAGTCCCCTGTCATTTGTTATTACCAACTGCAACTTCTCTCCTATTTCAGGGATGAGAAAGTTGGAGGTGCAAGAAAGCAAAGTGACCCACCTGTGACTGCAGGGCTGTGACTTCTCAGCCCACATGGGTGTGGTCCCTGAAGGCTGTGACCCCCTGCACTGCCCATTCTCCTGTGGGCTCCTTATTTGTCCAACACAAGCTGGACGGCAGCTTCTGCTCCTGCTGACACGCCAGGCCTAGGACCCAGAACCAGCTCTGTAGCTGCAGCTGCTAGAATCTGCTTTGTATTTAGTGCAGTGAGCTATGCCAAGTACACCAACCCAGAGCCATTTAAAATTCCCCGGGGGCCCTGAGGACAGCGCTTGGGAAAAATGTTTGCCTTGCCATTTCCCTGGTATGGTCCTTCAAGACCCTGATGTGTCCAGAGCAGACCCATTCCCTGGGGTAAGGCCTGAGGAGCCTGGGGACTACAAGGCAATGCTGTCCTCTTCCCCCTCACTCTGTCCCCTCTTCATTCCCTAAAGACTTAGAGGGGAGTTTAGGCCATAACACAAACTTGAGATTTGGCTTTGGTCTAACCCACTTGCAGCCAAGAAGTAAAGTTCCCCACTTTTCACGTAAAATATTCTACATAGGCCTGCACTCTAGGTCCTCAATGATAAACTCATGCTCCAGACCATCAAAGATGGTATCCAGGGAGTGCGACCTCCCAACAAGTTCTGAGGCCGTGAATGGAGCAGGTTCCTGAAGCTCCAAGTCTTCTCTGAGGACAGGAACCCTGGGGCCATGAGGTACGAATTCGTGAAGAATGCCCATAGACCCAGCTAAGAGAGTTACAGACTCAAGGCCCCTAGGGGTTATGTCAGAAATATAAGTGAGCCAAGTGGGGTCTGCATAAGACAGTAGGGAGTGGTGGGGACTGGAGTGGAGTGGAGTGCCCAAGCCTGTCTCCAAGGCAACCATTCTCAGCTCTGCCTCAGTGATGTTAGGCAGAAATGCAGGCTTCATATGCCCAGAGGTTTTAATCTGTCAAGGGAAGCTGAAAGTCCAGACCTTTCAGTAAAACTTCAATTTTTTTTCTAGACTTTTTCCTTGAATTATTCCATTTTTCAATGATGGTGATTAATTCAGATTCTTCAGAAAACACTGTGTAGTTTGACAAAACACATGTCCAGGCTCTTTTACAGGCCTTGGGCCACCACTCTGAAGTCAAATGAGGGGTGTTGATTCCACTGCTTCTCCTTGCCCTCAATTTCTCAGGAGCCAGTGATCCGTGGTGAACTCACAAACTCAACATTGCACCCCTTTCTCTTGGTCTTGGGTGTACTTCAGTATCTTCTCTTCTTGTCTGTAATCCCTTACTGACTTCACTCCTTCTCATGCTTTAACTACCAGCAGATGCTCCCCAAACTGGTATCTTCAGGTGTGTACTCTCCTCTGAGGTTCAGGCTACTTGACGCCTTTATTTGGCTGTCTAATACCTCTCTCATACTTAACAAGTACTAACCCCAACCACCAAGGCTTCCCTTCCCCTCAAATCTGTTATTTCTATTGTCTTCCCAATCTCACTAAATGCCAACAGTATCCTAGAACATCCAGCAGAGCCCAGCCCTGTTCAACCAGCCTCCAGTCACCCTGGAGGTGCATGACAGCTATTTGTCACCAGCAACTTGTAGGCAATTTATTACACAGCCATAGCTGGCTGATACACTTCCTGTATGACAGCATCTTTTCTTCCACCATCATCACTTTTCTTGCCACCATTCGCAACTTTTGAGGGTCCATATTGTTCAACTCTAGTCAAAAACAAGGACATGATCCTAGCAGCACTGCAGACAAGCACACAATGATACAGAATGGCTCACCATGAGAAGAATCTAGAAGGCCTCTTTTAGCATCAGCATTATTTGAAATATACTCTCTTTTTGTTGATATGTACGTGTGATTCTGACATGCTGTGGATTTTATTGGGATGTAATTGGAAACTTTTCCACTCATCATTTTATTTAGGAAAAATGTTATGTTATTTGAATTGTAAATATAATTTTTTCTTCTATAAACACCAGACCAAAAAAAAGGGGGGGGGGACGTATTGTGAGACATAGATAGTCTATGAAATTTGGGTTTTAAAAAAACACGAAGCATCTTTCTGGGGAAACACTAATTGGGTGGTGTTCTGGGGTGGGGGGGAAATCTGTGTTTCGTCAATTCAAAGACAACATCAATGATTAAAGGCATCATTGATTTCGGAACAACTTTCCTGGAGAGTGAAGAAGCAGAACATTCCATGGAGGCTGAGATTTTGGCATCCCAGATGCAGGAGAGTTTAACAGGCACAAGAGGATGCCAGAGTTGAGGATACACATACGTGCCCACAGACACATGTGTGCACAGAGACGTGGCAGCTGTTCCCATTGAAATTCCCAGCTGATGCTGACAGCAGTCTGGCCAGACCAAGTATGTCCTTCCAAAGCACCTTGGATCCCTTTAACTGAGCCGACAAAGCATGGTGCGGCCACATCACTTTGATCTGTGTTGGACTCTAAATGGAAACACATCTGAGCTTCGTGCCAAATACTCCCCTGAACCTCAGACTGGGGGCTGGATTCGGTCCCCATGTACACAGTCTCATGGGTCCTGGATGGAGGAACACAGCTGTCTTTGCGATGAACTCAGAGAGACTTCCAGAAGGCTATCGTGTCCTCCACATACTTCCCTCACTGCCTGTTCCCATGTCTGAAATTCCACTATCAAACTCATGATTTTTTTCTTAATCTGGAAGAAGCCTTAGAAATTGTCAAGTTTTAACAGAAAAGTAGAAGTCACTTTCAGACTTGACAAGGGAGTGAATGTGTGAGGTAGCCCAGAGATTACCAACAGCAGGAGCAGCTGGCATCCCTAGGTTGGAGGACAACGTGGGGGTGCTAATGGAGTGGGGGTAGAAGCAAGAATACCCAATGGGGCCAGGGCCACAGTGGGCTGGAGCCAATCACATGGTGGAAACTGAGTCATGCAGGAGGCAAGGCTGCTTTTGGAGATGCAAGAGGCAGAGAGGGAAGAAAAGATACTCTGCATCAACCTCCCTCTCCACATCTGCTCTCAAGACTCCCTCCAGAGACTTCCATTCATGAACCCAGCCAGAATCCAGCTGATGGGGGCCCTGGGAATTGCTTCCCGTGGAATCATCTCATGGTGATGCAGACCAGAGCAGGGATGGGTGAGGAATGAGTCTGAATGAAAACGGACCCCCAATGGGCATGTATCCGATCTGAAGCCACGATGGCCTATCATTTAGGATTACTAACTTGTGGCTACTGTGGGCTCCGGAGGGGCAAGAGACGGAGTGCCATTCATCCTTGTATCCTAGGACCCTACTCTAGTGCCTGGGACATAGAATGTGTGAAATAAATATTGATAGGGGGAGAAGAGGAGGACAGGGAGGCTGGATGAAGGAACAAACAGAAGGATAGGTGTGGGATGAAGTCACTTTCTATCTCTGGGCTTCAGTTTCCACTTCAGGAAAAATATTAGTGAGAATTGACATTCACTGTGCTTGGCATCAGGCTAGGTTTGTCTTTATTATGATAAAATTGACATGTGATGAGGGCACAGATTTCAAGTGTACAATTTGATTTTGACATATTCTTATACCTGCGAAATTATCCCCATAATCAAGGGAGTAAACATATCCAAGACCCTCCAGATTTCCTGTACCCCTCCTGTTCTCTCCACCCCCAACTCAGACAACTGCTTTTTGTCACTATAGGTTAGAGTGCATTTTCTGGGATTCCATATCAATGAAATCATATGTGTACTCCTTTCAGGCAGAATTTTAGTTCAGTTAAATGCTTTTGAGTTTCATCTACGTTGCTGCATTCATCAATAGTGCATTCCTTCTTATAGCTGACTACATTCCACTGTATGGATATACCACAATCTGTTTATGCTTTCACCTGTTGATGGATATTTACATTGTTTCCAGTTTCTGGCTGTTACAAGTAAGGCTGCTATGAACAATTGTATACAAGTGTTTATGTGGAAATATGCCCTCATCTCTCTTGGGTAAATATCTAGGAGTCGAATGGGCAAGTAATATGCCAGGTGTGTCTCTAACTTTTTAAGAAATTGCTGAATTGTTTTCCAGAGCACTTGTCCCCCTTCACAGTCCTACCCACTAGTGTGTGAAGTGCCAGTTGCTTTCCATCCTTGCCAGCACTTGGTGTGGTTCATCTTTTCAGTGGGCATGTGGTCATGTATCATTGTGGTTGTAATTTTGTGTTTCTTTAATGATTAATCATGAGGCTCACTTTTTAAAGATTTTATTTATTTATTAATGAGAGACACAGAGAGAGAGAGAGAGACAGAGACACAGGCAGAGGGAGAAGCAGGCTCCATACAGGGAACCCGACGTGGGACTTGATCCCGAGTCTCCAGGATTACATCCTGGGCTGAAGGCGGCCCTAAACCGCTGAGCCACCCAGGCTGGTCGGGGCTCATTTTTTAATACATTTACTTCCATATATTTTCTTTAAGTGTCTGTTCAACCATTCTACCTAATTTTTAAGTTGTTTTCTCACCAATCTTTGAGCATTCTTCATATATTCTAAATACAAGATCCTTACCAATATGTGGTTTACAAATATTTTCTTTCACTCTGTGGCTTGCCCTTTTAATCTATTAACATTGTTTGAAAACCAGAGTTGTCGATTTTAATGTAGTACAATTCATTAATTGTTCTTATATATACTGTGCTTTTGGTGTTATAGTTAGGAAATCTTTGCCTAGGTCAAGGCCACAAAGATTTTCCATGATGTTTTGCTCTAGAAGTTGCAGAGTTTTAGGTTTTACATTTAGGTCTATGAGTTAAATTTTCTATGTGGTACAACTCAGGATTGAAGCTCAGGTTTTTGCATCTGGATATTCCATTGTCCCAGCCTTATTTGGTGAAACTGAATTACTTTTTTTACTCTTTTGTTAAAATTCATCTGTGTATATGAGTAGTATGGTGAGTCTATTTCTGGACTTCAGATTCTATTGTTGGCTTTTTCAAAATCTACTTGTCTATTTTTATGCCAATAGTACATACTTGCTAATGTAGCTTTATTATAATTCTGAAAATCAAGTACTATAGGTCCTCCAACTTCCTTTTGAAAGTTGTTTGGGCTAGTCGAGGTCCTTAGCAATTCCATATGAATTTTTGAATCAACTTGTCAACTTCTACCAAAAAAGTCTCCTGTGCTTTTGCCTGGGATTACACTGGATCTATAGGTTAATCTGGCAAGAACTAACATCTTAGCAATATTGAGCCTGCCAATCCAGACACAGTATAGCTCCCTATGTATTCATATGTTTTTAAGTTTCTCTTAACAATGTTTTGTAGTTTTTAAATGTATAGTCTTGCATATCTTTTGTCGGTTGTATCCCTAGGAATTTTTATATCTGTTATCCTATTGTATATGGCAAGGGTTGACCAACGGGCTAAATCTCATCCACTGCCTGTTTTGTCATGAGTTTTATTGGAACACAGCCATGCCCGTTCATGTACATATTGTCCCTGGTGGCTTTTGCCCTGTAACAGCAGCTGTATGTAGCTGCAAACTTAAAAATGCTATTATTTAACCCTTTACAGAGAAAGTTTGCTGATTCATGTACTCTAATTTTTAAATTTCAATTTCTGGGGCAGCCTGGATGGCTCAGTGGTTTAGCGCCGCCTTCAGCCCAGGGTCTGATCCTGGAGACCTGGGATGGAGTCCCGTGTCGGGCTCCCTGCATGGAGCCTGCTTCTCTCTCTGCCTGTGTCTCTGACTCTGTGTGTGTGTGTGTGTGTGTGTGTGTGTGTGTGTGTGTCTCATGAATAAACAAATAAAATCTTAAAAAAAAATAAATTTCAATTTCTGATTGTCCATTGCTACTGTGTAGAGATACAATGTGTTGATATGAATTTATCTTGTAACATGAAAACTTGTGAAACTCACTTATTAGCTGTAGTAGCTTTTCTGTAGATTCCATAGGGTTTTCTGCATAGATGATGCTATTGTCTGAAAATAAAGACAATTTTACTCTGGCACCTGGCTTACTGAGTTGGTGGAGCCCATGACTCTTGATCTAAGTTGTGAGTTCAAGCCCCACACTGGGTATAGAAATAAAAATAAAATAAAACTATTAAACTCGTGAATTTTTTCTTAGTCTGGAAAAAGCCTTAGAAATTGTTTGTCAGGTTTTAACAGGAAAGTAGAAGTCACTTTCAGACTTGACAAGGGAGTGAATGTGTGAGATAGCCCAGAGATTACCAACATCTCATTATTCATAAGAAACACAGAGAGAGAGAGGCAGAGACATAGGCAGAGGGAGAAGCAGGCTCCCTGTGAGGAGCCTGATGCAGGACTCAATCCCAGGACCCCAGGACCATGACCTGAGCCAAAGGCAGATGCTCAACTACTGAGCCAGCCACCCAGGTGCCCCACAAATAAAATCTTAAAAAAAAAAAAGATGATTTTATTCCTTCCTTTCTAATCTGAATGCCTTTCATTTCTCTTTCTTGCTTTATTGCAGTAGCTAAAATCTATCATATGATGATGAATAGAAGCTGTAACAATGGTCATCCTTGTCTTTTTCCTGATCTTAGAGGAAAAGCATTTGTTATTTCTCCATTAAGTATGATGTTAGCTATAAGCTTTTCATTGATGCACTTTATCAGTCTGAGGACAGTCCAATCTATCTTCCTAGTTTACTTAGATATTCTAAAAGTTTCTCATGTATTAAATTACCCAGTCCTACCAACCTTATGTGGTAGGTACTGCTATTACCAACATCATACAGATAAGGAAACAGGCAAATATAAGAAACTTGCCCAAGGTGCCATATGAATTAAGGGGGTACCAGAAATTGTAATCCAGAAACAAGATGGACATGATGAGCTTCCTTCCTACACTCAAATTCTGGCAGTTTGTATCAGTTATAAATGTGTTGGGCTCCAAGTAATAGAACATCTATATTGGGTTAAGCAATAGGGACCTTTAATAGTCTCCCATAATATTAAGTCTAGAGGAAACAGTTTTGGATTGATACAGCAACTCAAGGTAGTTATCAAGAATCCAGGTTCTCTCAACCTTTCTTTACTGCTATTCTCAGCTTATTGACTTTTCATCCTCTTGCTCCTCATCTCAGAGCTGCAAGCTGGCACCTACCTGCAGTTGTGAGGTACAGACATTTCAACTGTGGTTGAAGATTGGAAGTACAGCATGTGTATATGGATATGTAGAGGTATGAAGAGGAGAGGGAGACATTTGACTCATGCCACTCTTGTTTGCTTTCAAGGAGCAAAAATATTTTTATTGTTTCCCCAAGCAGATATCTCCGTCTGTCCCATTGGCTAGCCCTGCTAAATGAATAAGTAAATAGGTAAATAAATAAATATATATATATGCTAGTAGAAAAATAAGTAAATAGGGATCCCTGGGTGGCGCAGCGGTTTAGCGCCTGCCTTTGGCCCAGGGCGCGATCCTGGAGACCCCGGATCGAGTCCCACGTCGGGCTCCCGGTGCATGGAGCCTGCTTATCCCTCTGCCTGTGTCTCTGCCTCTCTCTCTCACTGTGTGCCTATCATAAATAAATAAAAAAAAAAAAGAAAAATAAGTAAATAAATATATTTAAATAAATAAATACTATATAAAATATATAAAAATATATATATAAATTTATTTATATATAAATAAATATATATATATATGCTAGTAGAAAAAAATACAGATTTGGGAGCAGTATCAGGTTTGAATCCAATATGAATCCCCTTGAGCCAATTACTTAACAACCTGGAGTTTTATCACCTGTAAAATGGAGGGTATAGTACTTGCCCCAGGAGGCTCTTGCAAGGGCCAGATTTAGGAAATCACTGTGAAAGTATTTCGAATCAAAAGCCCCTGATGAATGTGTGAACATTGGTTTAGATGGTTCATCTTCCGTGTTAATCTCCATTCGTGGGGATAGGGACATTGTTTAACGTTTTCACCCCTGTACCCTGAACCCCAGAAGTGTCTGGATCCTACGGAAGCATAAATAATCGTCAGACAGATGAATGAATGAATGTTTACATACAGACCCACCATGTGCTTAACTAATTAAGTGAATTGTGGGTTGGTTTGCTTTTTCCCTTACCAACCTATAAGCTTCCCCAGAGGGAACAGTAGGTCCCTTCTAATTTAGGACCATTCATGCCGTGTCCTAGTCTCTGCGGTGAATTAGAGACCTTTGGTGGTTAAGACAGAAGACGAGGGGCCGAGGGCGCGGGGAGGGAACTGACCTAGGAGCTACCCCGTTGCTTGGTCCCCCAAGCCTCTCCTGTAAAAAAAAGTCAGTAAATCCATGCTGCTCTCCCCGGAGCATATGCACGAAGAGGCCCCCTCAGGTCCGAGCCCGCCTGCCGCACCCAGGGGTACCCGGCACCCCCAGAGCTTCCGAGGCAGAGCACGGAGCTGACTGCACGCCCACCCTCGTGTGGGCTGGAAGCTGCCCCAAGTCTTCGCCGGGGCGTTATTAAAGAGATTAAGGGGCGCTCTTTGCATCAGAAGCAGCAGACACCCATGAACCATTTTTATTTTTTTTAAAGATTTTATTCATTTATTCATGAGAGACAGAGAGAGAGAGAGAGAGAGAGAGACAGGCATAGGGAGAAGCAGGCTCCATGCAAGGCGCCCGACGTGGAACTCAATCCTGGGTCTCGAGGATCATGCCCTGGGCTGAAGGCAGGCGCCAAACAGCTGAGCCACCCAGGGATCCCCATGAACCATTTTTAACGAAAAGCCTGGAAATTTAAAAAAAAAAAAAAAAAAAGAACAAAAGAACTGTGCTGCCTCGTGAAAGCCAACAGAAACACTGGCAACCTCCACGGGCAGGGCAGCCAGGGCTGGGAGCGTCCTGCAAGCTCCGACCCTCTCCTCTAGGCCCTCGCGAAAGCTCCCACTGGAGACCGGAAGTGCCTCTGACGCCTTCCGGGTTTTGCCTCTTGAAATAGAAACCACAGGCAACAGCGGCCACGCGTCGTTCAAGAAAGCCCGGTTTCAGCAGCTGATTGGCTGAGCCTGGTCACGGGACAGGTGTGGACCAATCAACAACCAACCGGCTGGGTGGGGGAGAGGAGTCATGAGGGAAAATGGCTGCCTCCAGAAAGCCCTCGCGAGGGGCCTGGAGCGTTTTCCGGAAGTAGAGAGCCGATGCCGTCCGCGCCTGCGCACGTCGTGCGTGCCGTCAGAGGCGCCTGGACGTCGTAGCTCCTCGCGTATGGGTTGTCCGTTCCTTTGCCACGTGCTGCCTTGCGGAGCCGGCCTCACGGGACCTGCACGAAGTGATGTTTGACTCATTTTCCAGTGGAGGGAACTGAGCAGAGAGGCGACACCTCGCGCGGGGCGCGCTCTCCGGGTCCCCGTGCACGGTACCGAAATAGAAAAGCTTTTCTTGTTCTTCCAGGCTCGCTCTCAGCTGGCCGTAGTGGTTTTTTGTTGTTGTTATTGTTGTTGTTTAATTTTCTGTTTATGACATTCTAAGTTTTTTTAAAAAGGCTTTAAAGAATTGTATGTTATTAGCCGAAGTTGTGCCCTTCATCTTCAAGGTGTGCAATGTCAGTTTTAAATGCAGATAGAAGCACTTCACTGCTAGATGAAATCGCGGGAGCTACACACTCGTGTATCTCATAGCTCATGCACGTGTATTCCGCTCTTATCAGGGCAGTGGGAGCATTGCACAGAATTAGGCAGCTGTTGCCAATTTCTTAAAAAGATTTTGTTTATTGATTCATGAGAGACACACACAGAGGCAGAGACACAGGCAGAGGGAGAAGCAGGCTCCATGCAGGGAGCCCGACGCGGGACTCGATCCCGGGATCCCGGGATCCCGGGTCATGCCCTGGGCTGAAGGCAGGTGCTCAACTCCTGAGCCACCCAGGGATCCCCAACTCGGCTGTTTTTACTTCACTTCCTGACACACACACGTTCTGCTGCCACTTTCTGACTTCCGCTTGCTCACCAATAAAGAAGGAGTAGTACATGGATAAAGAACCATGGGTTGGCCTGGCTTTCCTTTTCCTTCAATGCCATCGCTTCCAGCAGCAGCAGCATTTGGCCAATCTGGGGAAGCGACATGAGTAGGAAAGGATGTCGCAAGTTGTTTGTATTTCTCAGAATGCCAGTGTCTTCTTTCTGCATTTGAAGCAAGTTCTGGGGGCCCCTGGGTGACTCAGTGGTTGAGTGTCTGCCTTCCCTTCTGCCCAGGGCATGATCCCCGAGGTCCTGGGGTCGAGTCCCACGTCGGGCTCCCTGCATGGAGCCTGCTTCTCCCTCTGCCTGTGTCTCTGCCTCTCTCCGTGTGTCTCTCATGAATAAATAAATTCTTTAAAAAAATTATTTTTTAAATGAACTAAGTTCTGGTTGGGAAAAAAAAAAGTGGCTCCTTGGAGCTATCAGTACTCCCCCTAAGTCTGTCCGTAGATGTGATAAGCTTACCTTGTCCTTGCTTTGAGTCATCACGGACCTTGCATGCAGGTGCGTCCATTGGAATTCTGGACTACTGCAATGTGGGGGTGCTATATGCAAAGGGGGCAGCAAAGAACAGCAGGAAACACTTATTATACATGTCGGTTCCTGCGCATGCTCCATTCTCCCGTCAGACTTCACTGGCAAAACACACGTTCAAAATAAAATCAGGACTTCACATAGCCCAGCCTCAGTGACAGGCAGAGCTGCTTGGGGTTCCCCTGCCTGCTCCACTCCCCGAAACTTCCACTGCCTCAGCCTCACCAAACTCTGCTCAGGTTCCCAAACACACAGCTAAGCCTCCACCCCTTTGCCCAGGCCATTCCCTCTGCCTGGAATGCCCTCTCCTCCCCTCTGTTGGGTGCATTCATCTGCCAACGCATGGGTGCCATACCACTACCTCCTGGGAGCCTTCCTTGACCTCTTCAAGCTGAGTTGACCCTTCTTTCTTCTGTGCCTTCTCCTCCTTCTGTGCTTCTCGCTAAGACAGCTGTGTGCAGCGATGAGGGCTGGGTTCTGGAATCTATGAGGTTCAGCCTCCCACTTACTAGAGGGTGTTAGTCAATGACTTAGCTTCCCAGAACCTCAACTAACTCGTCTGTAAAATGAGGCCAATTCCACTACTGAAAAGGGTTGGGTGCCAATGAGATGGGAACCCACTGTGGGATGCTCTCATCCAGCCCCCGTGACCGGGAATGAATTAATTCCATTCTGCATCTGCACTCGCTCCCCCAGATTGGTGTCCATCCCTGCCCTTCCTCAGCCCAGCCTGGGTGCTTCCCCATACCGCGTGTGGACTCTCCCCTCCTCTTGGGAGTGACATCTCCAGCAGGAGACTTTCTCCCCCACACTCTGGACTTTCCCACCCCCACCCCCATCCCGGACCCCTGAAGCCAATCTGCCTGCAGAATTCAAAGCAGATTCCGACCTCCTTCTTCATTTTCCACCCACCCCAGCTAGAATTCCCTTCCTGCCCATCCCTCAAGTCTCTGTCCTGGGCTGATTTGCTGTTTATGCTCCTGGTTCTCTGTTTACATTTGCCCCCCCTCCCAGGACTCCAGCCGCATTGTTCAGTGCCCAGGCCGGCTCCAGCCCCCACTTGCTCAGCCCCCTTAGGGCAAGCACCAGTTTACTTTCACAAACCTTAAGAAGAAGAAGAAGGAAAAAAAAAAAGCGGCCACAAATGCCAAAACCTTCCCCAAAGCCCAGACACCACACCATAATCATCTGGGGCTCCTCTACATAATCATGGGTCTTGCCAAGTCTCTGGTTTAAGGGGGAAAAAATACAATGTAAATATACAATATATTAGACTATTAGGAATTTTTAGTGTAGATTCCAAGTTATTTGCAGCCCTGAAAAGAGGCAGACAACCGTGAGCTGACATCCCTTCTCTCCATGCACTTCCTGTCAAGCTCTGGGAGTGGGGGTCGGGGGTGTCACTGAGAGCCTCCATCTTCTCATCTGTGAAATGGGTGCCTCTGAAGGAGCCCCGCAAGGACCAAATGATTGAAGGTAAATGAAGGCTGGAATCCCTCACCTAGGACCAGGTAAGCACCAAGTACATATTCGTCTCCTCCTCTCTTGAACAGAATTGCAAAAAAGAGGGGGAAAATGAGCAAGAGTTTACAAGCAGCCACGGGGGCGGCAGTAAAACCCAAAGGACGATTATTTCAAGCAGGAGCATAGATGCTACTGGAAGGTCTACGGGGTTAGGTGAAGCCAGCTTCTGAGAATCTAAGCAGCTCGGAGGGGGAAAAAATAAATTAAATAAATGGTTTCTCTAATATGGGGCCATCTGGCGATTTGATAAAAGTATTGGGTTTCTCAAGGCAGTCCGCGAGTGCTCCCTGGGCGCCACCGTTTATGGCTTAAATATGACTCGCATGTGGAACCAGCATTACAAATGGGAAACAGCAGCTCCTGAGCTTGTTCCGTAATGGGGGCCTTTCATCACCCAGTTACCCTTAAGCGTCTCCCTTCCCATTGTAATTGGCCCTAAATGAAAAGCATTAGTCCCGTCAATAAAAACTAATGGTTCTACTTACTAAAAAGAAGGGGGTGGGGACAAGAAGAGAGGTCTCTTTAAAAGACAGGAAGGGACTGGCGTCACCACCCTTCCGGAGTTTTGGGGTTTGATATTGGGGTGCGGAGGGCCACAGTGGAGGAAGTGCCCCTCCAAGAGCCGGATGCTGGGTCCCCATTCTGGCTGTGCTGTGCCTTGCTGTGTGACCATGCCCCAGGTAGCTCTCCTTCTCTGGGCCTCCTTGACCCTTGTTAAAGTGGATATAATGAGGCCACTCTGCCCAGCTCACAGTAGGGCTGGTTTCCAGGATCAAAGGAGAAGCTGAATGGGGGGGAAAGGCTTTGAAACTGTAAAGGGCTTGAGCCCTGGAGGAGTCGTGGCAACTTTATCCTTCCTGGAGATGGGAGCTGTCCCTCAGGCGTTTCAAACCATCTTCTGCCAGGATCCAAAGGGAAGCCTGTTTGGGGTCCCTGTGCCCCACATGGCCTCAGGCTGCCAGGCCCACAAAGAGGGGCTGTTTGAAATTAAACTGAGAAGACATTCTCCATCGAGTGGCTTGGGGGAAATAGTTATTTATTTGTTTGCTTAAGACTTTTCAGAAATGGTCTAATCCTTTCTTGGCCACCAGCCATCCCCCTGCTGTGCCCCCTCAACCTCTGTGCACGTAAGTGGGAAAGGTGTGTTCTCCAGGGAGCACGATTATAAGAGCCTAGAGGTGACATGTCCAGGAGCCACCCAGCATTCCAAACAACACTCGTTTCAGACTTGTCAGGTAGAGCTTCTGTTTTGCTATCCAGCCTTGGAGAAGAAAAAGTATGGTGCAACTTGACGGGATGAGCACTGCGTGTTATTCTGTATGTTGACAAATTGAACACCAATAAAAAATAAATTTATTTTTTAAAAAAAGTATGGTGCAATCCTGCTGGAAGGCACGGGCCCTCGGGGCCAAGAGGTAGGAAGCATACCCTGGCAACACTTGCTGTGGCCCAGACCCCTGCCAGGAGCTGAGCCGCTGGCGTGGCGTGTGATCCTGCCAGCCACCCTGCAGGTGTGGCTTGCTCTCCCAGGAAGGTCATCCTGGTAAAGTGACCTAAGTGAATTCACAGAGTGACAAAAGAGGCAGTAGATTTAGATTGGGTGCAAAGCAGGTGCTTCAGTGGGGAACACATTAGGATCACATTTGGACTGTGAGGCAGACACCACAGGCACCACATCTACATCCAGGAGCCATTACCATCCTGGAGCACCCCATCCTGTTTCCCAACACCTGCACTCTTCTTTCCTTGCCTTAGGGCTTTCTCTGGCTGCCACAAGCACTGGGGTTCATGCCTCCTCAGGCCAGCAGGAGTAGGCAGCAGTGCCTCAGGGAAGCTGGGGTGTAAATACCCCAGCTCTCTCTCCCTTGGATGGGGTAGCTCTGCATTGCCTATGCTCTGTCCCAGAGTTTCCAGGGGGCGTGAGCCCTAACCCATTTTATAACATTTTCCTCATTGACAGGATTTCCCTCCAGTGTCTCAGGCTCTGCCTCCAGGAGAATCCAAATGAACGTGTGCAGGTGGGGGCTGGGGGAGCTGACCAGACAACCAGGTCACCCAGGGCCAGGAGGATGGGAGCCCAGACCGAGGCTAAGACACAGCCTTTTATTCATTCATTCAACACATACTGCCTTAAGAATAAAAGGGGAAATAGGGGAAATACTGCCCAAGGTAGTGGATGCAGTTTGGGGGACAACTGGAATCGGGGATCAGTTGGTGCTCTTACCCCCTCTTGGTTGGGGCCCCCATGTTGACTATATTCATAGACCAGCTTTCCCTTGCAGCTGGGGAACATTTGCCAGATCTGTCCAAATTCCCAGCGAAAAGGCTAGAAACTCACTCATAGGGTTCCACCTAAGAGGCTCATCCCAAATCAGTTAGCACCAGGGCAAAAATGATGTGATGTGTTGATGGGCTTAGCCCCGGGCTTAGTTGGCCAGAGCTGGTGAATGGAGGCTGCCACGGGAGCACCATGCTTTCCCCGACAAAGGGGAAGTAATTGCTGAAACGGAGAAAACACCACAAAAATGGCTGAAATTAAAAAGACTGACAACACCAAACATTGGCAAACACGTGGAGCAGCTCTCACATGCTGCCGATGGAAGGCTGGGGGTGGTACAACCGCTTAGGGAAAGTGCTCGGCATCTTCTACCAAAGCAAACTATGTGCCGGCAGCCACACACCCCAGTGCATATGCCCAGCAGAAGCGAGTGCTTCTGTCCCCCCAAGGGACACGTCCAAGAGTGTTGGTGGCAGCTATCTGCATGACAGTCAAAGAGTGGGAATGACCCAGTTATCCATCACCAGCAGAACGGATGAGTACATCCCGGTATATTCCTGTGAGGAAATAGCACACGGGTGTGAAGAGGGACACCTGACAGTCCTATGTCCCAGTGCAGCTGAATCTCACAGATATTTTAGCCAGAGAAATTGGCCAGCCCCAAACAAGGGAGCCCACCAGGATGCTGAAGCTGCAAGTTCCCCATCTTGATCTGGGTGCTGGTACCTGGGTAGGTCCACAAGCAAAAGCTCATCAAGCCAAGCTGTACACCCAAGATTTTTATTTATTTATTTATTTAAAGGTTTTATTTATTTATTCATGAGAGACAGAGAGAGAGAAAGAAAGGCAGAGACACAGGCAGAGGGAGAAGCAGGCTCCATGCAGGGAGCCTGATGTGGGACTCGATCCCGGGACTCCAGGATCACGCCCTGGGCCAAAGGCAGGCGCCAAACCACTGAGCCACCCAGGGATCTCCACACCCAAGATTTTTAAACTTAATATATGGAAGCTATACCTCAATTGAAAAATAAAATTTAACCCTTTTTTAATGCCCCCTAGGGTATCATATGCTTCTCTGTGTTATCTTTTCTCTGGCTTCACTCTGTTGTCCTGCCGCTATTGTTCTTTCTCCCTGATTTCTTCATCTGTTTATCTTTATCCTACCATATTGTGTCCCTGAAACGATTTCCAACCATTTTCTTAAGGGGAGACGTTAAAAACTGAAGAAGAAAAAAAGCTCGAGTAGTTGTCTGCTTTTTTGCTCTAATGAAAGTGATTCTCTTTTTATTGCTTTAGCTTCATTGCTTTTTGTCCTAAATCAAGATCTTTCTCCGTCTGCCAATTTGCAAATGGACCAATTTCTACCAATTGGCCTTAACATATACAAATCAGTTTCATAAATAAAAACAAAAGTTTTCCAGCCGACACAGCTTTGGTTTTCCATCCGCAGGCCCCTGCCCCACGGGGTTCTCCTGGCAGTAAAACAAGAACACTATCATTCTCTTCGACACAGCATAAATTGCCATCTTTCCCTGGGTAAGTCTCACATGCCGACTGCCAAAATCAGGCCTCTGATTCATTCCACCGAGATTCCAGAGTAATCTGCCTCGCGGCCTGCAACCAGAGATGCCTTCAGCGGACCCTATTATAAATTAACATTTAATCCTGGCCCAGGGAATGCTGGGGCTGGAACAGGCCATGGGGGCGGCCGAGCCCACCCCTGGGAAGCCGAGGAAGGGGCCTCATCCTAGCTCTGCGCCTCATGGACCCCCCACAGTCTGGGGAGAGATGTGATCTACAGCTTGGCTGGAAGCAGGGCTCCACTGATGACATCATGTGATCTCGGCGTGGGGTGGGGGGGTGCGTGGATCACAGCCTCCGCAAGCCTTAGTTTCTTCCTCTCTCTGCTCCCATTACTCGGGGTACCCAGTGTGCTTTATGGACACAGCAGGCTTCTCTGTGTCTCGACCCCCCAGTGCCCAGGACGGTGGTCTGCACACGGCAGAAACTCAGTCAATGTCTGTCGAACAATTGAGTGAGGACTGACCCGAGAGATGCCGTTGACCAGTTGGATATAGAGTGTCAGAGAGGACAGAGGGTCAGACAGGACAGCAGGACAAGGGCTCAGAGAACTGGTCCAGTGGTGGTGCCATTCAGGAGAAAGCAGCAGCACCCACTCAGCCAAAGGCCGACACTCATCCTCTGGCGGCTGGGCTCAGGATGGCGCAAAAGGGAACTCAAGGGTGAGACTCCTGCTGTGGCATGAATCCTGTTTTCAGAGAGAGGGGTGGAGTTTCACACTGAGAGGCTTGGAGAAGGAACCAGATTTGGGGCCAGAGAAGAGGCAGTGGGGCAGGGACGAGGCAGGGGCAGGGGCTCCCCTTCCAGGAAGATCCAAGTCCTGAGCAACATAAGGGAAAACCCAAGTGAGACCAAATATCTGAGTGTTGTCCCTGCCAGGACAAGGGGGAATGCTGACCCCACTGGGGCCAGAATCCCCCAGAAGACAGCCCTGACAGCCCACAGAGAGCCCTGGCCAAGCCTGTGGGCCATGTGAGGGTGGGTGGGGGGCCTCCAGGGGCCCAGGGAGCAGGGGAGGCGCTGGGCTCTGTCGCCCTGCCTTCCAGCTGTCACACAGAGAGCGACCTGGCCCTGCCATGAACACTGAGCAGGGGCTGTGGAGGGATCGAGTGACAGCAGAGCTCTGAGCCACGCCGTGGAGGGAGCACCGCCAGAGCAGCCTGTGCAAAATCCGCTGGCTCAGCGTTTACGATGTGCCAGGATCTGCACCTCATGCTTTGCTGACCGAAGCTCTTAATCCTCACAACAACCCGTGGGGACCAGTCCGTCCTCACCGTGGCCAGCCTCATTTTCCTGATGGCCCGGGCACCCGGAGGTAAACATCCACTGCCCCAAGTCACACAGCTGGCAAATGGCAGGGTTGGGCTCAGGCCCCAGGAAGGTGGGCTCAGGAGACCACGTGTGAACCCCTTCTTATGGCCCGCCTTCTGACCACATAGGATTTTGGAACGCTGCCCCAGGGTGGAGTGGGGATGGGGGTCAGGAGCCTGGGGCACCCCCAACGGAAACAGGTGCTCAGTGCAAGCCAGTGCCTTCAGCATTGACTCCAATTGTCCTTTATCCGGGAATTCTGCGTGCCCACAGGCCATGAAGTTTGTGACCTACTCAGCCAGTTCCTGGCTGAGTCACCCCCATGAATGCTGTAACCATGAAAAAAATAACGATATTCCACGTGAGTTCAGCTCTTCACAATGTCACCCCCATGAATGCGATCGACCCCCACAGCGACTGAGTGCAGACAGTATCAGGGGCCCCTTCCAGGGCTGAGGAGGAAACAGAGGCTCAGAGAGGTTAAGCGACCTGCCCAATATTGCACAGTGCGAGTGTCAGCCTTCCATCTCAAGAATCTCTAAATCCAAAGCCTGTGTAAGCATTACTTTGTGAAGAATAAGACTTTTATTTGAAGGAAGAAATATCTTTGAAATAATATTTTATGATGGGTAGGAAGCAGTTGAGTGCTCTTAATACAAGGAACCTACCCAAAATTGTACGGTATTTCCTTTCCCAAACAGACTAAGCAGTTTTGCTGTTTTTGTGTGATTCTGTGTGAGGAGGTCCTCTAGTATATTCCACTGGGCGGGTCTGTGGCCCTGAGGTGGAGACGGGTAAAGCCCACTCTTGCTGCTAAGCCTGGTCCTCAGAGAGATGCCCAGGATGTGCTCCAAGTCACCACAGAGTAAGAGGAGACTTTCCCACCATCTTGTAATTGCAGATTGCCGGGTAACCGAGCCATGAAAAACGATCGTACCCATGTTCCTCCACTGGCCTCAGAGAAAAAATCCTGAAAGCAATTTGTTGTGGTGGAAAAAAGACTGTCTGTGTGCCAGGGAGTTCTGGGGGTGCGGGAGAGGGAGCATTCTCATGCTTCCTAAGAAAGTCTGTGCAGAATCCGTCTGTCTCTGGGAGTGTGGGTGAGGGACACCATCTCCTTTCCTGGCTTCTGCAACCTGTGGGCTTGGGACCACAGGTAAGTTACTGTCTGTGCCTCAGTTTCCCCAGACATAACATAGGGGCATTGAGTGCCCCACCCCAAATGCCAGGGAAGTTTGAGGAGATAAGACATGCCAGAGGTAAAGCACTCTACCCCTTGACAAGTGTCATTGTCCCACATACACACCCCGGGAAGCATACCCCCTCCACACACTCAGGCGATACCTACCATCCACTCCAGAGCAAGATACCTACCTTCCACTCCAGAGCAAGGCTCTTCCACCAAGAGCCTCTGAACATGTGGGCACTTGCTCGAGGATGTGAAACAAGACTCAGAGTGAAGCCGCCTCATGGAAAATGCCAGAAGGGAACCCGTGAGAAACTGCAGGTCAGCTAAAGTGTGGGAACACCTGTGGGGCTCCCCAATCCTGTGTGTGTCGGCAGTAAGGCACAAGGCAACCATTCACTCATCTGACAAGGCGGCCTGCATGCTCTGCTTCAGCAGCTCAGGGCGGGTAGCCCACCCTCTGCTTTTCCAGCAAATCACTGAGGAATTCTGTGCTTGGTAGCAGAAACTGCATGTCTCGGTCTTGAGAACCCCTTCAGGCACCCCTGAACCTACCCCGCTCACCACCCCACAACCGTTTGGATCCTGGGGAGGCATCCTCAGTCTGGGATGGGTCACTGCTGCCTCTGAGGTTCCTTTGGAGGAGCGGAGTCCGTCTATCCACCATTGTCATTGCTCCTCGTGGCCACAAGATGTCACTGTTGAAGCCGAGCTTGGTGCAGCTTGGGTAAGGACCCTTACCCCTGCCGCTGGCAAGCTCCGCCTGATCCTGATCGGGGCTTTCACGTGCCCCACTGTCAGCACCAACAATACAGGTCTTGTGATTCATGTTCCCACATTCCCAAGCTCAGCCATTGCTCCCCCAGACATAACCACAAGGGTGACTGGGTCTAGAAGGATTTTCAGAATAGGTCCTGACTTCTGCCCAAACCAGCTCTCTCTCCGGCTAACCTTAACCATCTGTACTGGCTAACTTTATGTGTCAACTTAGCTGGGCTGTAGTGCTGATATTTGGTTAAACGTTGTTCTGGATGTTTCTGTGAGAGTGTTTTTGGATGAGATGAACATTTAACAGGGGTGGGACTTTGCATAAGGAGGATTATCCTCCAAAACTTGGGTGGGCCTCCTCCAATAGTTGAAGGCCTGGGTAGAACAAAAGACTGACCTCCCCCAAGCAAGAGAGGGAATTGTGTCAGCAGACAGCCTTTGGACTCAAACTGCAACATCAGCTCTTCCCTAGGTCTTAGCCTGACATTCCACCCTGCAGATTATGGGGCTTGTCAGCCCCATAATCATGTGAAAAAATTCTTGAAAATAAATCCTCTTCCATATATACATGTATCCAATTTGTTCTGCTTTTATGGAGAACCATGACTAATACATCCTCCATCCCCATGTTGACCAGGCCATTAGACCCAACTCCCCTGACTGCCATCAAGTTCTCTATTCCTTTTCCTGCTTGAGGATCTTGATTGGAGTGATCTCCATCTTTCCGATAACATTCTTCAGTGTGGACTCTCAGAGAGCAGCCACAAGGATCTGGGTACCCAGGCTGTGCAAGCAAACCAGTACCTTCCTCCCTGTTGTCTGAGCAATGCAGGTCCCTCCTCCTTAGAGTTACAAACTCACAGAGGCCCCTCGAAGACTTACTGCCCCATCTCCCAGAGGCTGAGAATCCACACTAGCTTCTGGCAACCCGAGGCAATCATAGCCAGGACATCTGTGGGCCTCCCGAGAACACTTTCCACACCACTTCCTGAGCTACCCAGATTATCTGCTAATTCTGGGAGGTGGGTGTTGTGCATTTTACACTGAGCAGGAGGCTTTAATGCAACGAGTCATTTCTCCAAGGTCACACTACTGGTCAGCAGCAAAACTAATATGCCCCTCAGAGTCCATAATGTTTTAATAAAAATATTATTTTTAATAGAAAAGTAAAATTGGATTTGTGCCTTAATCTCCAGCCTACTTTAGCCATCTTGGGTCCAGACTACACTCCAAGCTTTTAAAACCATTTTTGGGTTGATTAGCCAAGAGAACAAAACAGCTTCTCGGGAGTGTGCTAAGCAATGCCAAGCTGTTAACTTCCAGCAAAAGTTAACCATGATACTGATGAAAATTTGATAATATCTTGTATTTATCATATTGTTCCCCCATCATCCCTTTATGAAGAATGGATGGAGGCCCAGAAATCCTAATTGCCATGCTTCTTCCAGATGGGAGAAATAATAATTTTCTCTGTCCTGCTGTTTCTGTAGTTGAATAAAGTTTATAGAGAAATCAAGGTTTATTCTATCTGGTTGTTATAGAAAAGCAGGAAGTTCCGACTGTGTCCCAAATCTCTGAGATTGGTCTGCCATGAGCTAGACATCTGATGTTGTGAAGTCACTTCATCTTTCGGGATTACAATAAAAACCAGAGACATAACTGGAGTACTCTAAAGTCTCTTCCAGGTCCTGCAGTCCACCAGGCTTTGTCCTGCAACACCCCCTCGGGGGCTCCCCACCTTGGAGGCAGAAGGCTGCTTTGGAGACACCAATGTCCTGAGGCCTGCTGCTGCTGATACTGCTAACGCCTTCATCATCGGAGCATTTATGAGGCCCAGATGCTACTCCTGGCTCTAACACCATTGGTTATGAAAATCTTGGACAACTCATTTAAATCTTGGCATTTCCTTATCTGCATTTTCCACATTGGTAAGGTAGAGGTGATGACGCCAGGCCAAAGCCTACCATCAAAATAGGAAACAGCTTCTTTTAAAGCGTTACAGAGCTACAAGGTGGAGCAGTCCACCCTTTGAATACAAGGTCTGGCTGCCCCCTTGTCACTCCCCCACCCTCCAAATCCAAGGCCATCACAAGGTTTCTGTGCAAACACTGCCCTCTGAGTAAGCCAACCCCAGCCTGTAGGGGGAGGCTTCTCTGATTAGGATCCTTAGCATCCTGGGGGACTGCACCAACCCTTGTGTCACTGAGGGAGAGGAGGATCATTTGATCAGCCAGAGAAGGACACTATCTCATGAAGTTCCAAATGTTTGCTCTCCAGGAGTGTGGGGAGTTCCTTCTAAGAGATTCAGGAAAGACTAGAGCTGGCAAAATTTGTTAAGATTGGTCCTTCAGGGGCACCTGGGTGGTCAGTGGTTGAACGTCTGCCTTTGGCTCAAGTCATGATCCTGGGATCAAGTCCTGCATCGGGCCCCCCACAGGGAGCCTGCTTCTCCCTCTGCCTATGTCTCTGCCTCTCTCTGTGTGTCTCTCATGAATAAATAAATAAAATCTTTAAAAAAAATCAGTCTTTCAGATCCATTTGTATTCTCTAAACTCACATACCTTCCAAGCTCCCAGAAAAAAAAGGAAAAGCCACATGTTCAATGATGTTAGGTCCAGGACAGCTGTGTCCAGGAGAGCATGAGGCCTGGTTTTATGACTAGCAGTGGCTCCAGCAGAGAAGTGAGGATGCCAACAGAATGCATATGCCCACTTGCCAAGGGCAAGACTTTGTCTGAGCCCTGGAAAATGGAACTTGTTTCAAAAAGAGGAGAGATCTGCTCTAAAGTTGGGACAAGGGGTTGCAATAGTCACCTAAAGATTCATCTCCTTCCATCCCAGATGTCTTCTCCCCAGGTATGACCCAGGTGAGCACTAGTCAATCATGCATCTCAAATATCTCACAAGGAGGTCTACACAAGACATGGATGTTTGTGTAAACAGGTTTACAAAAAGGTTAGTCCGAACATGTGGCTGTCTCTCCTGTTTCGTGCACTGATCCTCAGTGAAAATCTTTACTGAGGGACACCTGGGTGGCCCAGTGGCTGAATGTCTGCCTTTGGCTCAGGGTGTGATTCTGAGGTTCTGGGATCAAATCCCACATCAGGCTCCCTATGGGGGCCTGCTTCTCCCTCTGCATATGTCTCTGCCTCTCTCTTTCTGTGTCTCTCATGAATAAATAAGTGAAATATTTAAAAAAATAAAAATTTTAAAAGAGAATCTTTACTGAATAGCTCACAGATTTTGCACTAATGAAAGGGAAAGAATGAATACCAACACAGGTGGGAACCCAAGGGCTGACTCCTAAATCTGCCTCCTAGCTTCTGGCTTCACCCCCGGAACATGGGAGAAGAATTTGAAAGGAAGGTAAGAATCCAGAATTGATGGAGAACTGGCCCCAGAGAGACTGTTTTAAACCAGCAGTGACTTAGTCACCTTGAAATTGCTAAGAAAACATCACCACCAACTGTGGAGCTGGGAGATTCATCTGACAAGCCAAGCTTTGTATGAGATACTCTGCCCTTGAGCCCATCTTTACGGGAGAAACAGGGAGAGGCAAGAGGGTCCAGAAAGTCACCAAATATTGCCACTAAAATGGAGGTAAAAATGTCTCCCTTTCTCACCCCATAGAAGAATAGGTGACAATATGGCACCTTGACACTCAAACTTTGAAGGCACTTTGCAAACTCAAACACACATCATCCCCCCCACACACACACCAATTAGTGAAATATTGTCATTGTTTAGAGCACATGTTTGACTTTGGAGCAGGAGCTTCTAGACCCTCAT
Organism: Vulpes lagopus; assembly: GCF_018345385.1. NCBI lineage: Eukaryota > Metazoa > Chordata > Mammalia > Carnivora > Canidae > Vulpes > Vulpes lagopus. Next base: position 130,434,065 of record NC_054827.1, on the reverse strand, counting down.
TGGAAGATGTTCAGCTATAAGTTCATCTTTAGGGCAGGAGTCTCCAAATTGAGGGATCTAGTGCGCATTTAGTAAAAACAGATCTGCACTATGAATATACATTGATTAATTTCCTTATAAACCCAATACGCATCCTACTATTATTAGCTGATAGTCAAAGACATTATAAATAACTTAGGGCGAAAATTAAAACCATGAAAACAGTCAAAAGAAAAAAGAAAAAGAAAAAATCAATGTTTGCCAGGGGTTTGGAGGGAGAAGGGAGAAATGGGCACAGCGAGGTGCAGAAGATAACAGGCCAGCAAAACTACTTCTTCTGATGCCGTGTCAGTGGATACATGACTGACATTTGTCAAAACCTTTAGGATGTACACTTGACCCTTGAACACTGAATGGTTAAAAATTTGTGTATAACTTTCAACTCCCAAGAAACTTAACCCCTAGTAGTCTACTGTTGATGGGAAGCCTTACCAACAACATAAACCATCGGCTAACACGTTTGTATGTTATACGTATTATATGCAGTGTTCTTACAATAAAGTAAGCTAGAGGAAAGAAAATCATAAGGAAGAAAAAAATACCTTTACAGGATTGTACTGTAAAAAATCAGCATGTTAAGGGGCACTTGGGTGGCTCAGTCGGTTGGTTAAGTGCTTCAGCTCAAGTCATGATCCCAGAGTCCTGGGATAGAGCCCCTCACCCCTCATTGTAGGGCTCTCTGCTCAGTGGGGAGTCATCCTCTCCCTCTGCCTCTCCCCCCAGCTGTGTGCACGCTCTCTCTCTCTCAAATAAATAAATAAAATCTTTTTTAAAAATCTGCACATAAGTAGACCCATGTAGCCCAAACCTGAGTTGCTCAAAGGTCACCTGTACAACACAAATAATAAACCCTGCTGTAAATTACGGATCTTAAGTATTACTAGCCCAACAATATTGATCTCATCCGTTGTAGCAAATGTCGCACGTCCATGCAGATGTTATATTAGGGGCACCTGCGGTGTGTGTAGGAGGGGTGTATGGGAACTGTCCCCATTCTGTCATTCTGTAAAACTGCTCTAAAAAAATAAGTCTATTAACTGAACAAAATATTTTGCTGGCAAGTAATTTCATTCAAGAACTTTGCATTGTTTAGAACCATTTAAATTTCCTCCTAAAAAGATTTTTTTTTTACAAAGTCTGGTGAAATGCATTTGACCGTCTGTATTCATCCTAAAGCAAAGCAGCCTGGTCTAATCCTTGTGAAAATCCATAGGCCAACCCCATTCTGACATTGTGAAAATCCATTTCTTAGAATCCTTTCTATCCCAAAGTGAATTCGATCTGCTTTCCTTTCATCGACCGCAGGGAGTTATTCTAAGGGGGTGGTCTCCTGGTTCTTTTTGTTATTTCTGGAGTTTAAAATAAGCTCCGTGTTGTTATGGAGGAGAGGAGGTACATGAAAAGCTTAACGGGTTCCATTTCATGTTCCAGAATTCAAATATTTCAAAATCAATTATTCAGCTCTTTGCTAGAGTCTTCAAAATGCATCCTGTAAGTCATAACAGAGCTGCCTGCAGGGCAGGAGGCCTCGAATGGCCTCTTTGTTGTCATTCCGAAGGCTGCTTACATGTTCCGGGCTCCTCCATCTGCTAGAGTCCAAGTCAGCTTTTCGCCTCCCGACTTGTGTTATCTATGCTCTGTCTCTGTTTTTCTCTTCCAGCTAGCCCCAAGTGCTGTGAGTGTACTCATCTCTGCACCCAGATGGCAGCCCCCACCCCTCCCTAGGCAGTTCTGTTCTCAGGGACGCCCAGTGCACAGATGCATGCAGTTGATAGCCATGGGAAGAGCTACTGGGGCTCACCAAAGCGCCTGCAATGTGCCTGACACTGTTGTGAGTGTTTCACATATTTTGAAACAATAAAAAAAAGAAGAAGAAGAAGAAGAAGGAAGAGAAAGAGGAGGAGGAAGAAGAAGAAGAAGAAGAAGAAGAAGAAGAAGAAGAAGAAGAAGAAGAAAAGAAAGAAAGAGAAAGAAAGAAGAAAGAAAGAAGAAAGAAAGAAAGAAAGAAAGAAAGAAAGAAAGAAAGAAAGAAAGAAAGAAAGAAAGAAAGAAAGAAAGAATCTCAAGAGGTGGATATTATGATTGTCTGATTTCCAGATGCAGAAACTGAGGCCAGAGGTACTAAGGAAAAACTGAGGGACTTTGAAAAACTGAGGGACAAGACTCCATTGTGGGCCCACATTAAGCTCTGCTGTGCTGCTGAAGCTCTGGGGCAGGCAGCTGGGGGCCCCAAACCCTGGCCTTAGCCAGGGACAACAGCCATGGTCACTCTTCAGTTGCCTCTTAGCCAATCATTGATGCCATTTTCCTGAGAGCCTGTCATGCGCTTGGAGCTGTTTGAGAGGATTGGGATGTGTCCACGAGAAAGAGAGAGAGACAGAGAGAGAGAGAGAGAGAGAGAGAGAGCACTGCCTTCGAGGAGTTTCTGTTCTTGTGGAACAGACAAGACACAATGGGAAAGAAGTCCTTAACTATATCAGAGGGTATGAAGTGCTCAGGACAGGGCTCACAGGTGTGTGGCCTGCACACTCACACAGACCCCTGGGCTTAGAAGGGTCCCAGCAAGGGGCACCTGGGTGGCTCAGTTGGCACAGCATCTGACTCTTGGTTTCAGCTCAGGTCATGATCTCAGAGTTGTGGGATGGAGCCCCATATCAGGGGATCAAGTGCAGAGTCTGCTTGGGATTCTCTCTCTCTCTCCCTCTCCCTCTGCCCCTCCTGCTTGTGCTCACTCTCTCTCTCTCTATCAAATAAGTAAATACATCTTAAAAAAAGAAGGGCCCCAAGCTTAGTTCAATACTCTACTGTCACTACCTTGAAGTCCTAGATAATTTTTTTATTACTTTCAGAGATAGAATTTAGTGATTTATCAGTCTTATATAACACCCAGTGCTCACAACATCACATGTCTTCCTTCATGCCCATTACCCAATTATCCCTTTGCCCCATCCCCTCCTCTTGGGTAACCCTCACTTTGTTCCCTATATTTAGGAGTCTTATGGTTTGTCTCCCTCTCTGCTTTCCTCTTATTTTGTTTTTCCTTCCTTTCCCCTATGTTCACCTGTTTTGTTTTGTAAATCCCACATATGAGTGAAATCATGTATTTGTCCTTCTCTGACTGACTTATTTCATTTAGCGTAATACCCTCTATTTCCATCAATGTCATTACAAATGACAAGATTTCATTCTTTTTGATGGCTAAGTAATATTTCATTGTATATACACTATAATTTCTTTATCCATTCATCTGGGCTCTTTCCACAGTTTGGCTATCGTGGACATGACTGCTATAAACATTGGGGTGCAGGTCCCCCTGTAGGTCACTACTTTTGTATCTTTGGGGTAAATACCTAGAAGTGCAATTGCTGGGTCATAGGGTAGCTCTATATTAACTTTTTGAGGAACCTCCATACTATTTCCACAGTCACTGCACCAGCTTGCATTCCCACCAACAGTGTAAGAAGGTTCCCCTTTCTCTGCATCTTCACTACCACCTGTTGTTTCCTGACTTGTTCATTTTAGCCATTCCGACTGATGTGAGGTGGTATTTCATTGTGGTTTTGATTTGTATTTCCCTGATGCCCAGTGATGTTGAGCATTTTCTCATGCATCTGTTGGCCATTTGTGGGTCATCTTTGGAGAAATGTCTATCCATGTCTTCTGCCCATTTCTTGACTGGATTCCTTGGTTTTTGAGTGTGGAGTTTGATAAGTTCTTTATAGATCTTGGATACTAGCCTTTTATCTGATATGTCATTTGCAAATATTTTCTCCCATTCTGTAGATTGCCTTTTAGTTTTGTCGACTATTTCCTTTGCTGTGCAGAAGCTTTATATCCTAATGATGTCCCAAGAGTTCATTTTGGCTTTTGTTTCTCTTGCCTTTGGAGACGCATCTAATAAGAAGTTGCTAAGGCCAAGGTCAAAGAGGTTGCTGCCTGTATTCTCCTCCAGGATTGTGATGGATTCCTGTCTCACATTTAGGTCTTCCATTCATTTTGAGTTTATTTTTGTGTATGGTGTAAGAAAGTGGTTCACTTTCATTCTTCTGCATGTGGCTGTCCATTTTTCCCAACACCATTTGTTGAAGTCCTAAATAACTTTTGAACAAACAACCCTATAGTTTTATTCTACATTGGGCCCCACCAATTAGGGAGCCAGTCCTGGCTCCAAAAGCTGAGAGAAATTACCAGTAGATACAGGGGACAGAAAGGTGCTGGAAGGGGAGTGGGGTAGCCTGCAGCATTGACTAGGTGTTCTGCATGGACCTCCTTGAAAAGGTGTTGAAGAGGTGGGGTATATTCATTTTCAAGGGCTGCCATAACAAATTACCAAACTTGGTAGCTTCAAACAAGAGAAATTATTATATCATTATTCTGGAAGCTAGAAGTCCAAAATCAAAGTGTGGACAGAGTTGGTTCCTTCTGGAGACTAAGTGAGAACTCCCTGTCCTTCTGTTCCATGTCCCTCTGCAGCTTCTCATGGCTGCCGACAGTCCTTGGCATTCCCTGGCTTGTAGACACATCACTCTAGTCTCTGTCTCTTTCTCCAATGACCCCAATTACTGGATTTAGGACCCAGTCTAATCCAATATGACCTCATTGTAAGTAAGAACATCTGCAAAGATCTTATTTCCAAATAAGGTCACATTCACAGGCACTGGGGATTAGGACTTCAAATGATCTTTTGTGGGGGGACACAATTCAACCTACAACAGGAAGTGAATCCAAGTATATTGAGAGAAGGGTATTCTAAGCAGAAAGAATAGACAGTACAAAGGCCCTATGGCAGGAATGTGTCTTATTTGTTTGAGAATTTTATCCATTGCTGGACGCTTAGGTGCTCCAGAGGGAGACCTGCTGGACCCTTAAGCATTCCAGTGGGAGACTTGCTGGACTCTTAGGTGCTCCAGAGGGAGACCATAACCAACACCAGCCTCTTGTGGTAGCATGATGGGAGGCCACAAAGCTATCAGACAGTAACCAGTAAATAGATGCCTGGGTTTACATGCAAAGGGGTCATGTGCTCATGCTCAGGAAGAGAGACTCAATATGTAGATACAGAACAAGTATGTATGTGATTAAGAGGGTGGCTTGGTTTGGGGTCCTCTGGCAGCAGACCCTGAGGTAGGTGCAAATGTCTTTGGGTGCAAATGGGTTTATTTGGGAGTGGTCCAGGTAAGCTAGGTGAAGGAGGAGACAGTGAGGCAGGGAAAGAGGAAAGTCACAGCAAGGGAGTTAATGAGGGGTCATCTCTGTGGGCAACTGGGGTCAGTCCTGGTGGCAGACACCTGAGGAATCAGGAGGAACCCACATCAGCACTGGTCCAACAAGTAATGAGGCTGCTGGGCTATTTCTCCACCAACTCCCATCTTTCCTCAGGAGGCATCAAGTCTCCAGTAGAGAAATAGAGAAGACCTCAGGGATTGAGGTGGGCAAGGGCAACTGGAAGCTTCTGGAAATGTCCACCATGGCAGTAGGTGGGCTCATAGGGGCCCAGGGATGGGCCTTGGGCACCAATGGCCAGCCACCCATGGCTTGTGGAAAACCTGTGCTGAATGAGGACAAGAGCAGAATCACTACTTGAGTTGTCCCCAATGAGTGAGCACCCACCTATCCGACAGTTGGTGCAGAGGAGGAGGGGTAGTCCACACAATTCTATGAAAATTGCCACTTTCTGGTGACCATACACACGGGAAGCCAATTCCAGAGCTCAACTCATTAACCATGCATGTGACCCGATCAGTCTATACTTCCTAAACACCTCATGGTTGTCAGGCCTGGCTCTGAGCAGCAGAAAATGGGCAGATCCTGTGCTCCCAAGTGTGACAGAGAAATGAAGAGATGGTTCAGAGAAGTACATGTCATGACAGAGGAAGGCTCAGGCTGTGCCAGATGGAGGCCAGGCCCTACCCACTGTGCATGCATGGAAGAAGCAGGCCAGAAGGAGAAGACAGGGGAAGGGTGCACCCAGTGGAGGAACCAGTCTGTGCAATGTCAACGCCTCCAAGTAAAGTGACTTCACTGCATTGTCTTTGCCAGACTGCAGTGGAGTTACAGCTGTGAATGTTTATTTCTGTGTCCCTACCTGGAGCTCCTTGTGGCAGGTCCAGAGCTAGTGTACATCTCTGTCCCCAGCATCTAAAACAAGGCGGGGGGTGGGGGGGACATCTGCATGGCTCAGTGGTTGGGCACCTGACTTTGGCTCAGGTCGTGATCCCGGGATCCAGGATTGAGTGCCACTTCAGGCTCGCTGCAAGGAGCCTGCTTCTCCCTCTGCCTATGTCTCTGCCTCTCTCTCTCAGTCTGTGTCTCTCATGAATAAATAAATAAATCTTTAAAAATATATAAAAAATAAAATAAAACAAGGCCAGGCCATGCTGAAAACTCCCTGGATTCTTGGCCCTGAGAGATAAGGTTGGGGATCCATCCAGAGGAGGAACATAAATGCCCCAGGAGGCCAGCCCCTATCTCAAGCTGAGGATAGTGGATGGCCTTAGAACACCTTCCTGATAAGGCCGAGCCATCCGTGCCTGTGTTTCCACACCAGCTGTAGGCACTGGACTCCCCATGTATCCTTTGGTCTGTAGGAGAGGAGTGAACATCACCCTCAGAGCTCATCTCATAGAGCTGATGCCCCATTATGTGTAAGAAGAGTGCTCAGCACAGCCCTCAACAGAATCTTTGCACAAAATCAGCCAATCTAGAGAGAGAGAGAATGCACAGTAGACCTGCCCACAGGAGCCATGGACAGAAAGTGTAACCTGGGATCCTAAATTCTTTGTGTGTCACAGGGCCTTTGACATCTGGGCCAGGCCTTGGCATTCTTCTTGGAAAAAGGGGGAAAAAAAAAAAAAAATATATATATATATATATATATATATATATATATATATATATATATAAAATACAGAGGATTACTGAGGATTATATTATTATCTAAATTTAAAACCACACTTGTGAAGCGGTAATATATGTGCTGCTTTATTAACACATTAAAAGACATGATCTAGGGCAGCCCGGGTGGCTCAGCGGTTTAGTGCTGCCTTCAGCCCAGGGATCCTGGAGACCAGGGATCGAGATCCACGTCAGGCTCCCTGAATGGAGCCTGCTTCTCCCTCTGCTTGTGTCTCTGCCTCTCTCTCTCTCTCTCTCTTTCTCAAGAATAATAAATAAAATATTTTTTAAAAATAATAAAATAAAAAACATGATCTAGGGGTACCTAGTGGCTCAGTTGGTTGAGCGTCTGTCTGCCTTTGGCTCGGGTCATGATTCTAGGGCCCTGGGATCGAGCCCTGAGTTGGGTTCCTTGCTCAGTGGGGACCCTACTTCTCCTCCTCCCTCTGCCTTCATGCCCCCTGCCTGTGATCCCTTTCTCTCTGTCAAATAAATAAATAGAATCTTCAAAATAGAAAAAAGCATAATCTAGTTTCTGACTAGTAAGACCCTAATTTCTTAGCAATACCATTTCTGGGTATGTATCCAAGGAAATGAAATCACCATCTCAAAGAGATGTTTCTTACAGCATTATTTACAATAGCCAAGGCATAGAAACAACCTATATGTCCATTGCAGATGAATGGATAAAGGAAAAATTGTATCTATCAAATGTGTCATATATATATGGAATATATATATATATAATGGATATATATAAAATGTCATTTATATATATAATGGAATATTACTTAGCAATTAAAAAAGAAGGAAATCCTGCCATCTTCTAAAACATAGATAAAACTTGAAAGCATTACACTAAGTGAAAGAAGCCAAACAGATAAAGACAAATACTGTGCAATGTCACTTATGTGTGGAATCTAAAAAGGCCAAACTCAAAGAAACTGCAAATCGAATGGTGGTGGCCAAGGGCCAGGGGGTAGAAGAAATGGGAGGAGCTGGTCAGAGGGTACAAACTTCCGGTAATAAAACAAAGAGGTTCTGGAGGTGTGGGTTACAGCATGGTGATCACAGCTAATAGCACTTTATTATCTACTTGAAAGTTGCTGAGAGCAGATCGTAAATATTCTTACCAAACACACACACAAAAGGCAGTGTGTGACAATGTGAGGTGATGGGGTGTTAACTAGTCTTATTGTGCTAATTGTTTTATGAGATATGTGTTATACCAAATCATCAGGCTGTGCACCTAGAACTTACACAATGTAATATGCCAATTATACCTTAATTAATAAAAGTAATAAATAAATAAAGCTAATAAAGCAGCACATATATTACCGCTTCACAAGTGTGGTTTTAAATTTAGATAATAATATAATAGGGTAGAGGAGGCCCTAACTTCTTAATAGTGAATACTTAGTGGTAAAAGCCGTATGATGTGAACTATCTCTGACTTCTGTGACAAATTCAAGGTACTGCTAACACTACTGTGGTTTGATGTCTAGATTCATAAGTGAAGAAAATACTAAAATTTCAATTCGAGGTTAGTAAAACTCAAGACATAACTTTCTCTCCTGCAGATCCTGTCCTGAGAACAGGTATTTCTCTGCCTGGATATTTCCGTGAAAACACCCCCTTCCTTGCCGTCATTCCAATAACACCCCTTTGATCCTTGAAGGAGCCTGCAAGCTCTCTGTTACTTGCAACTAGAAGAAAACAAGTAAAAAGTTCAATCTACACATCTGGCCCTTGCGAGGATATTGGCACTTGTAGAACATCGGGTTCTTTCCCCCTCCACATCATGACCATCAGAAAGATCTCTTTCTGTGCTGGTCCGTGAGTGCCTATGAAGGCAGGAAGAGAGCCAGGCATTTGTGAAGCCCTCCTTTGGGCCAGACATTCAGTTGGAGGCCTCATGGTAGCCCTGCAAGCCAAGTGGTCCATTTTGCAGATGAGGAAACCAAGACTCAGAATGGCCCAAGACTTGTCTGAGGTCCCATAAGAAAAAGGAATGAAGCCAGGATTCCATCTCAGGTCTGACTCAAGTCTACATACTCTCCTTGCATTTTATCAATGGAACAAAAGGATTTTACACTGTGTATGGTTTTTACGTTCAAGCATGTGATTCCATTTAGAAAACTTGAACCCCATCATCTTGTAATAATTGTATTGTTTTGAGGGAAAAATGATACATACCCAGCTATTTTCTTTGAATCTGAGAACCTCAGCAGATTGTTACAGATGAACTATTTCAGTGGTCTGCAAAAGCCTCCAACTATAAAACATGAGACTATGCAGTTGGAGCCATTCTACTCTCCAAATTCCCTTCTGATGCTGTGTAATGCCACACTCCTCCTGCCCTCCCCAGATTTGCTAAGCAAATTTGCAATGTCAGGCTTGACTCAGCTATAATCCAACAGGCTGTGAACCCTCTGGTGGGCTGGATGGTAAGCCCTGACCACCCCCCCACCACCACCACCACCAAAAAAATATTTCCACAGCCTAATCCCTGGAATCTCTGAATATTACCTCATTTAGTTAAAAAAAATTAATATTATTTTACATGTCAAAATATGTGATTACATTAAGGGGTTCAAGAGGAGATGTTCACATAGATTATCTAGGTGGGCTCTAAGCCCAAAGACAAGTATCCTTAAGAAGAGCGAGGCAGAGGGAGATTTGACACATTGGAGAAGGGCAAGTGGACCTGAGGGAAGATTAGAGCCATGTGCCTGCAAGCTCAGCGGCACCACACAGGGTAAAATCCATCAGGCTGCCATGAGGATTCAATGAAATGCCACAGAAAATTTGTGCAACAACACCCAGCACATAATGAAAGCTCAATATGTATGTTATTTTCATCAATAATTACAAAAAAGGGAAATGAGCAGTATTATTTATAGTAGAAGAAAATCTGGATTATATACCAGAAAACCAAGTTTTCTATTCTTTTCTCTTTTTTTAGAGAGATGAGAGTGATGAGGGGGAGTGGGAGAGAGAATCTTAACTAGGCTCTTCATTGGGCATGGAACCCAACACAGGACTCGATCTCACAATCCTGAGATCATGACTTGAGCCAAAATCAAGAGTGGGTCGCCTAACTGACTGAGCCACCTCTGTGCCCCAGCACATTTATTTTCTATTTTAAAGTAATTCTTACTCTTACTTGTACTATTTCTTTCTTTCTACATTTTTTTAGCTTTCTGTGGGGGTCCTTTTTCTAACTTATGTAGTTGGCTATTGTTGTATAATGTGTTTCTTCCGAATAAACTCCAGGACAAGGACTTGTATATAGGAGGTGTGGAGGGGCAATTGAAGAATCAGCGGCTTTGAGGGAGCAGAAAGGCAGTTTGGGCAGAGGAAAAGCTGACCTGCAGTGCACTCCCAGAAAGGGCTCCGTCAATCCCAAAGTCTCAACCACCTGAGCTGTGAGGAGGTCTGGGACAAGCCGGGCTTCTGTGTTGGCAAGGGCTATTCCCCAAAGGAGACTCCACTGAGAACTGTCCCTACCACCCTTCTCTACACCTGAGTCATTGAGTTCTTCCATCCCAAGGGAGACTCTGGAGAGTACAGTGTCTGCTGCACGTACTTAGGTCTTTAACCTTTCTTCTTTGCTAATATACACACTTAAGGCTAAAAATCTGCCTCAAAGTGTGTCTTTAGCTGCATTTCACATGTTTTGATGTTTGTTTGTGCTCTTTGGATTTTCTAAATTTCATTAATTTTTTTTTTTTACTTTTGGATTATATGATGTAATTTCTTGAAAGCTGTGGATTTTCCAATTACCTTTCTGTTATTCTATTCTAGGTTAATTCTACTGAGGCCAGATAACACACTTTCATGTCAATCTTTTGAAATTTGTCAAAACTTTCTTATGGCCTAGCATATGATCAATTCTGTAAATTTCCCATACACACTGGGAAAGTACTGATATTTTGCATTTGGGAGGTATAAGTGTCTTATGTTTGTCAGACAGGTTGAATTTTATAATTCTGGTATTCAACTTTTCTATCTCCTTATTGAATTTTTATCTGTATAGTCTATCAATCATTGAAAGAAACTCAGTAAACTCTTCCACCATGACTGCAAATTTCTTTATTTCTCCTTCCAGTTCTTCCAACTTTTGCTTTACATGCCTTGAAGTTATGCTACTAAATATGCTTGTAGATATAGAATTGCTATATATTACTAGTAAATTTACCCTTTCATGAAACATCTGTCTTTATTTTTAATAATGCTTCTTGCCTTGAAGCACCTGGGTAGCTCAGTTATTAAGCGTTTTACTGTTAATTTTGGCTCAGGTCAGGACCTCAGGGTTGTGGGATCGAGCCCTGCATCAGGGTCCAAGTTGGGCGTGGATCCTGCTGAAGATTCTCTCTCTTTCCCTCTGCCCCTCCCCACTTTCTCTTCTCTGTTTCTTTCCCTCTCTAAAAATAAAATGCCTCTTGCCTTAAAGTTTACTTTGATATTATCTGATTTCAGAATCACAATCACACTAGCTTTCTTTTGATTAGTGCTGTGTGGTAGATCTTTATCCTTCTTTTACTTTCAATTTTTTTTGAATTTTTGTTTAATGTGTGACTCTTAAAAAAAAAAGAATGTATTTGTTTATTTGACACAGAAAGAGAGCAAGCAACCAAAGCTGAGAGAATGGCAGAGGGAGAAGAAGAAGTCTCCCTACTGAGCAAAGAGCCCAATGTGGGGCTCTATCCCAGGACCCTGAGATCATGACCCCAGTCAAAGGTAGAGGCTTAGCCAACTGAGCCACCCAAGTGCTCTGTAATGTGTGCCTCTCATAAGCTGTATATCATTTGGCACTATTTATTTTCTTGTCTGACAATCTATTCTATAATTGGAATATTTAGCTCATTTGCATTTAATGCCATTACTGATATGGTTTAAATCAAATATCTTAGTTTTCTCTTTTTATTCCAACTGTTCATACTCTTTTTTCTTTCTTGTCTGCCTTTACATTAATCAAATATTTTATTATTCCATATACCCCTCTATGCATGTTTGTCATCCATTCTTTTGCTGTATTTTTAGTGTTTGTTCTAGACATTATCATATGCATTTTGTACTTATTAGAGTCTAATATAAATTTGTATTTTTACCACTTCCTGGATAATAAAAGGAGCTTGGAACACTTTTGTTCCATTAATATCCCAAACACACTTTCTGTGTTATTATGTTTTAATTCTGCATATATTCTGCACACCATGAAACATTGCAATTATGCATACATTCAACATTCATTTACACTTGCATATTTACCCTATCCACTGCTCTCTATTCCTTCTGGGATTTCAGCTCCCATTTGAGATCATTATTTTTTTGCCTGATGAACTCCTTTTAAAATTTCCTTTGGGGGGCATCAGGGCGACTCAGTCAGTTAAACGTCTGCCTTTGGCTGGGGTCATGATCCCAGGGTACTGGGATTGAGCTTGGCATCAGGCTCCCTGCTCAACAGGGAGCCTGTTTCTCCCTCTCCCTCTGCTGCTCCCCCTGCTTGTGCTCTCTCTCTCTCTTTGTGTGTCAAATAAATAAATTAAATATTTTAAAAATAAAATAAATGAAATGAAATAAAATAAAATTTCCTTTGGTTTAAGTGTTCTCAGCTTCACTTCTCACAATATTTTTTTTGGTCTAGAAATGTTTTTATTTTGTATTCATATTTTCCCTGAAATTATCAAGCTTAGCTTTGATCATTCAAATATGTTTGTTTATTTTCATAACATTTTTAAGACCCTCGCAAGGCTTATAGTACTACTATATTTTGATTGAATCATCTGTTTGATTTTGAGTTGAGAATATTTAATTATTATAGCTTTGAAATATAAACTTACATACAATAAAATTAAACCTGTTTTATATGTACAGTTCAATAAACTTTGATCAGTGTATACAGTTGTGCAATAGCCACCACAATCAAGTTTAAGAGGGTGTTTATTATCCCTAAAAGTTCTCATTTGCCCCAGTATGGTCAATCCTTTCTATGTCTTCAGCTTGATGAAATTACTAATCTGCTCAGTCACTATAATTTTCCACTTTGTAGAATTTCTTATGAATGGAATCACATAGTATATATTATTTTGTGGCTGGTTTCTTACACATAGTTTTATGTTTGGGGGATTCAAGCACATTGCTATATGTATCAGTTCATCTCTTTTTATCACAGACTGGTGGTATCCCATTGTATGAACATATTACATCCTGTTTGTTCACAGGTAGGGTGAATTTGGGTTGCTTCCAGTGTTGCTTTCATTTTTTAAGATTTTTGTCAGCTACAAAATTCAAAGTTGGCAGACATTTTCTTGCAATGCATTATTTTTTAATTCTTTCAGTTTTTACTTGCTTTTAAGTCTATCTCTCCTTCATTTTTGAGCAATTGTTCTCTGGGTTAACATGTTTTTCCCCCCTCCCCCCAACATTTTAAAGATGTTATTTAATTGTCTTCTGGCTCACATAGTTTCAGACAAGACATCTGCTGACATTCTTACCTTTGTTCCTCTGTGTGTAATATGACTTTTTCTCTGGCTGCCATCAAGATTTCTCTTTTTTCCTAGTTTCCAGCAGAGTGAATATGGTGTCCCCAGGTGGTTTTGTTTTAATTTTTCTCCTGCTTGGAGGGCTCTGGGTTCTGTGGGTTTCTGGTTTGTTGTCATTTATTACTTTTGGAAAATTATCAGCCTTTATCTCTTCAAATATTCTTTTGCCCTGATCTGTTTCTTTTCCCCTTCTAGGGTTCCAATTACATGTATGATAAATCACTTGATATTGTTCCTCAGCTTTCCAATGTTCTGTTCTGGTTTTCCCACTCTTTTTTTTCCTGTCCATATTTCAGTCTGAGTAATTCCTATTGGCCTATATTTGTGTTTACAGATTCTTTCCTCATCGTGTCAAGAATCCTGATAAGCCTCTAAGGAAGCAGTCTTCACCTATCTTACTAATATTTTTATTTCTAACATTTCCTTTGATTCACACTGTCAGTCTCCCTGCTGAAATACCCATTTGCCCATGTATGCTGTCCATCTCCACTAACCCTTTTAACATATTAATCATTGTTATTTTTAATTTTCCTTCTGATGGTTGCAAAATATGGGTCCTCTTTTAGTCTGATTATGTTAATTGCATCATCTTTTGACAGTACATTTTTTTCTCCTTGCTTTTTCATGTGTATCACGTTTAAAAATTGGTTTCCAGACATCATGTGTAGAATTTAGACTGAAATAAATAGTATTTATGACTGCAAATAACCAGCCTGTTACTTTCAAGAGTATATTTAGTCTAGTCTAATTTTGAACCAGGTTTGGGTTTTGTTGCTTCTTCAGTTATCTTCAATACATCACCATATTCAAATATCCCTGGTGTTACTTTTTGCTTAGGGTGGCAACCAGTTTGTCCCAAGATTTTCCCCAGTATTCCTGCTTCACCTTCATCCTCCTCTAGAGCCTAGCCTCAGTCTGGAATGCATTGATCAAGTTGGAAGTCATATGAGATCATTTCAAAAAGGAAAGCAAGGGGCCAGAATGTGTAAGGCTTAAAAACCATGGTAAATGTGGGATTTTACTTTGAGTAGCATAGGAAACTACCAAAGAGTTTTGATCAGAGACATATTTTGAATATGTTTGAAAAGAATCACTCTGGCTGCTATATGAAGAATTAAACCAGAGGGGCAACAATAAAAAGATTAGTTGCGAGGCTTCATCATAAGCCAGGGGAGAGGCAACAGTGGCTTTGACAAGTGTGTTAGCAGCAGAGGAGGTGAGAAATATTTGTTTGGGGATGCAATTAGATGGAATTTTCTGCTGTATTGGATGTGGGTATGAGAGGAAGAGAATGTTTGCCTACTGCAGCTTTTCTTATTCCTTTACTTTGTATCTCTTGTGTTATTATGTCTTAGGTTTATTTCTGGTAAATGGCATGGAGCTGGATTTTGTAAATCTTGTTTGAGAATCCCTGAAATTTAATAAAATTTAATCCTTTTTCATTTCTTGTAATTGCTGTTCTGTTTGGACTTACTTGTACTATCATTATTTTTTTTTTGCTTTTATTTTATTTATGTTTTCTCCTCTCCTGACTTTTACTGGATTATTGTTAGTTTTTGCAAAATAATTACTAGTTCTTTGGTTCTTTTCACTTGGCTGAAAGTTATATAATCTATTTCCATTATTTTAGGAGTTGTCCTTAATTTTTTCAATATGTATATTTGACTGAACAAAAGAGAAACTCAGCTTCTAACTCAAATATTGTCACTGAGTACCAGTGAAACCTTCAACACAATAATTTGTCTCATATTCTTTCAACGACTTTATGCAAGATTTCAGTGATGTGTGAGAGAAAGGCTAGGGATGAGTACACTTTCAAGTCATGACCTGTGCTTTCTATTCCTACTGTCAAAAACTCAGAGTGCTCACAGCATACTACTGGACAAAAGAAGCCAGACACAAAGGAGTGTATACTATGTAATTCCATTTATATAAAAATTAGAAGTAAAAAAAATTTTTAAACGATTTTTAATCTCATAGTTTATTTTTTTTAAGATTTTGTTAATTTTTTCATAGAGACACAGAGAGAGAGAGAGAGAGAGGCAGAGACACAGGCAGAGGGAGAAGCAGGCTCCATGCAGGGAGCCCAATGTGGGACTCGATCCTGGGTCTCCAGGATCACACCCCAGGCTGCAGGCGGCACTAAACCACTGCACTACCGGGGCTGCCCTAGAAGTAAAATTAATCACAATCAAATAGTGGTTCCTGGTGGTGATGGGGAGACAGATAATGACTGGAAGAAGCATAAGAAGGGCTCTAGGTACTGGTTTCACAGATGTTTCCAGTCTCTAATTCAACTGGTCTGTACATTTACAATATGTGTACTTTCTGTGGGTCTATTTCAGTAAAAAATACTTTTAAAATTATTTTCAAAGAAAAGTTGAATAAAATAAAACAAAGAAAATATAAGAGTCAGGATATCTGGGTGGCTCAGTGGTTGAGTGTCTGCTTTCAGCTCAGGGCATGATCCTGGGGTCCTGGGATCAAGTCCTACATCAGGCTCCCTGTGGGGAGCCTGCTTCTCCCTCTGCCTAAGTCTCTCCCTCTCTCTTTGTGTCTCTCATTAATAAATAAATAAAAATCTTTAAAAAGAAATAAGAAAATGTAAGAGTCTCAATTATCAAGAAAACATCTCTCTGTTGGTTACTTTGAACTTGCCTAAGCAACCAGGAGAAGACCATTGCTGAGCCAGGCCTATGCCACAGGGCAGGTGTTCAGAGAAGAATTTAGCCTGGTTCCTATCTTCAAGAAGGTCTCTAACTAGTAGAAGGGACAGAATTGGTTTTTAATAATTCTTAATTTCATATGGCTGCGACTGCTATAATAGAAGTGTGTAGTTTCTTATGTGCTATAATAGAGGTTTTACAAGATGATGCAAGAGGGGACAAGGGAGGAACATCATGAAGGAGGCAGAAGAGGCTCTCAAAGGAGGTGACCTTTGGTCATTTTCATGAAAAAGATAACTACATGTCTCCAGGGAGGAAGAAGCGTTCTGAGTAAAATGCAGGGACACATTCCATACTGGGAAGCTGAGGTGGTTTGCTATGTCCTGAGCATTGGTTTCAAAGGATCAGATAAGGCTAAGGAGTGTGCAGGAAGGGCCATGAAGGTCCTGGTGGTCTGGTCACAAGATCCCAGTAGAGACCCAGATGGTGGAATCAAAGTACAATAGGAAGGGAACAGACACAGGTAGCAGGTACAAGAGTCCAGACAGTAAGGTTTTTGGCAGCTATTACCCTAACTTACTCTCCCACCTACCCTAGGGAAATGTGGTTGTCAGCTCACCAGAAGTCTAATTAACCAGACTGCTTCTCCCATGCATTCTGGATCATCATCACTCGGTTGCTGTAAAAAGGAACAGGAGCTAGGGAGTTTAGAGGTCACTCATGCTGAACACCAGCATTCCTCTCTTCCCATCACAGACATGCCATGTGACCTTGGTATGTTCTTCAACATGTTCAAGGTCCCCAGTGCCTCCTGGAGAAAACAGGGAAACCAGCCTTGGGCTCCAGGGCAGGTATCTGAACACATAATTTCTCAAGAACCATTTCAAGTTCATGGCTTTCTAATCACAATCACTCATGTAGACCAAACACTTCCTGGGCACCAGGCATTACTAATGGCCTTAAATGTACAAACTCAATCCTCTCACCAACATTATGGGGAAAATACTGTTATTAGCCTCAGTGTATGGGCCAGAAACCTGGAGCACAATGGGGTAAAGTAATTTTCCCAAGGCTGGCAGACAAGAACTAGCAAAGTTGGGATTTGAGCTCAAGAAATTTGTCGTTAGCATCTACATCTTTAGCCACAATGCTTTACCCTCTCTAGGCAAGCCAAAGATGTTGCAACTTATATATTTGTGTTTCTGGAGAAATTCATATAGTTGCTCAAAAATAGTCTTCCTTTTCATCCTGTTTCCCATGGAGTTTGCTCCAAAGTATAATTCCCTTCAGGCCCATTTAATTTAGCATCAAGTATTTTATTGGTCAAACATTCATTTTATTAACATTTCATCTTATGAAAGTTCAGTATAATTGCACTGGTTACATTTTCTCACAAAACCATTTTCACAGGGAAAAAAACACAGCTTAGTAGAATCGCCGTGCTCAAAATCAGGAGGTAAAAATTGAAAAGACAGTGTCGCTTACAAAATATTCTTCACCTTTTCCCCTGGAGAAGACACCATTGAACGCTTCCCAATAGGATCCTCATCACCGTTCAATGTAGAGGCTTAGGGGAATATCAAGGAGAGTTTACTGCACTGTCATTTCAAAGCTCTAATTACATGGTAACTGTGAAGTCAGAAGCACATTTTCAAGATGTCAGAGCTGGTTTGAGAATCACTCATTTAACCATCATCACAAAATTGAGGACCCAAGCAAGGTATTATGTTCCGTCCAGCGTCATTCAGCCCCTTAGCATCAGGTCTGAACATAGGGTTTTTTGGGTTTCACTCAAGTCATCTCCCACAAGTCAGTTCAAGGGAAAAGAAGCTGAAAAAATAAATAAGGCAAGGTTTGAACTTGATTTTATCTTCAACAAAGATAAAGTGATGAGGGGAAAAAAGGTAAAGTGATGTGATTGAGTCATAAAATGTTTCATTTACCAAAAGAGTAAGATGTCAGGCGAGCATGTGTGGGGAAGAGGACTAACAATGCCATCCTAAAGTCACATCAAAGAAATACCCAAGCACCAGGATCTATCACTGGTCGACTTCTAGAAGACTCTAATTTCCAGAAAGGACAACCTGTAATAGTTGGTGTAACCTTCAGATCTGCATTGGCAAATACACAAATGCTTCAAAAAGGCAGTGTAACTGTTCATTAAGAAGTTCTAGACAGCCTGTAATCCTAGCTCATAGGAAATTAATGTTCTCTTAAACAATTCCAGGTTTCTTGGTCCAAGCCAGAGGTCTGCAACGCTTGGAGAGAGATTACTGGTTTATTAAAAATTATATGGAAAGAAGGCAGGAGGCCAAGCCTGATTGTCCTCAAAGACAGTAAGCAGCTCCCATTGGCCCTGGCACCAAAATATCCAAGGCTTTTCGCACGCTCATGAGCAAGGTATAAAATGCATACAACAGATCATTATATGTACACAGAGGAGCTGGCACTTAGCAGAAAGACATGGAAGCTCATGGTCAATACATGTAGTAGTGCCATTTATCAGAGGATGGCCTTGAAGAAGCTTGTCACCCAGGTGAGGCAACCGACTCCATCAGTACACAGTGTTGTGGACAGAGACATGAATCTAGCCCTGCTTTGGTACTTACCCATTGTGTTATCTTGGGTTTTTTCACTTACCCATTCGAGCCTCCATTTCTTTACCTTATGATGGGCATAATGATGTGGGCATCATAGAGGTGTTAGAGTCTGTAATGTCTGTAAATGTTAAAGTCTTTACCATCCTTGATTGCTGTTATTCCTAGTAGTCTTACTATTATTATTACCTGTTATTCCTAGTGGTATTGGTGTTATTCTTACCTAATCTCTAACTCCAGTCACACAAAAATGTTCACATTACAAGGACGAGAGATGTGGTGCATAGCTTTAGTGGAATTAGTGTTTGGGAATGCTATAAATGGCAGAGTTTGGGTCTGATAAAGTAGAAAATAGGAAATCATTGAAGGCTTTTCACCAATGGAATAGCATGTTAAGTCAGCATTTAATAAAGACTGATTGGACAGGATTATGCCAAATGGCCAAGAAGATGAGAAAGACCAAATTGGGTGGGTTAGTTCAGAGAGGATCATAGCACTACAGGTAAAAGGGGGAGAGAGTGGGAAGCAATCACCAAATATCTAAGGAATCCTTGTGGATGAAATGCAGAGATACAAAAGGTGGGGGGGGGTAAAGTAACTTTGAGAAAATAGACTATGGGAGAAAGAGTATATCCATGAAACAAGAACAGGCTGCTATATAAAATGTATAGGCAGGAAACCAAAACAATAAAAATAATAATAAAATAAAAGGGGAGAACTAGTCACAGAACTAAAAAATATAACAGTAGAAATGTTGAAATTAAAGATTTTGAAGACAAATTTGAGAAAATCTGGAATCCCTGGGTGGCTCAGTGGTTTAGATCCTTTCATGCGTTTAACATCTAGGAAAATGAAGTCTCAAAGGAAAGCAATTTCAGGGCAGCCTGGGTGGCTCAGCGGTTTAGCACTGCCTTCAACCCAGGATGTGATTCTGGAGTCCTGGGATCGAGTCCCACGTTGGGCTCCCTGCGTGGAGCCTGCTTCTCCTTCTGCCTGTGTCTCTGCCTCTCTGTGTGTCTCTCATGAATAAATAAATAAAATCTTTAAACTTTTTTTTTAGAAAATCTCCCAGAACAGAGAGGAAAATAGCAAAGAAATAAATGGGAGGAAAGGGAAAGAAAGATAAGAAAATTAGAGCCCTGCCCAGGAAGTTCAATCTGTGAATAACATTATCGAAAAGAAAAAAAAAAGTAGATGGGGCACCTGGGTGGCTCAGTGGTTGAGTATCTGCCTTTGCCTCAGGGTATGATCCCAGGGTCCTGGAATTGAGTCCTGCATTGGGCTCCCCACAGGGAGCCTGCTTCTCCCTCTGCCTCTCCCTGTGTATCTCTCATGAATAAATAAATAAAATCCTTAAAAAGTAGTAGAAGAAATCTTCAAAAAATAACCTTCAAGAATATTTTCCAGAACTAAAGACATTAATTTTCAAACTGCAGAGGTCCTTCAAGGGTCCAGCACAATGGCCCCAAAGGGATGCTCTACATGACACATGATTATGAATTTCAGAACACTGTATATAAAGGGAATATGACACAATCTTCTAGACAGAAGAAAAGCATATCCCACACAAAGGACCAAGAGTCATGACAGTGCCAGGAGTCCCATCATAGCAACCCCACATAAAGAAAGCACTGGTGTGATGCCATGATAACTCTGAAGGAAAGTAACCTTTAACCTAGAATTCTATACTGAGCCCAATTCTCTAGCAAGTGTCAGAATATCTTCAGACATGCAAGTTCTTTAAATTTATTTCCTGTAGGCTTGTTGGTGGCTGTCGGTTAAGCATCTAACTCTTGATTTTGGCTCAGGTCATGCATGATCTCAGGGGCGTGAGATTGAGCCCCTCATTAGGCTCTGTGCTCAGAGAGGAGTCTACTTGAGATTCTCTCTCTCCCTCTGCCTTCCCTCTACTTGTGCATACTCTGTCTCTCAAAAAAAATTTCCCATATGCTTTTTCTCAGAAAGCTACTAGAACGTTTATGTTTTTTAAAAAAATAATAAACCAATTAAGGAAAAGATGTGGCATATAGGAAAATGGAATCCATGACAAAAGAGAAGCCATGGGATCCCCAGGATGATGATGAAGAGAGACCCCAGAGTATAACTCCACATTGAGCCTAGACAGGCTCAAGTCAGAAATCTCCAGGACAGACTTCTAAAGGAATAAAGTGTTCAGAATATTCAATATGTCTGAATACACTTACACAGTCATGATAAGGTTGAAGCAAACATACACCTAAGAAAATTAAGATTAAAATGCACTGGCAAGATGAAAGAATTCAAAGTCTGAGAGGAAAGAAAGGGGCAGGAAAGGAGAATGAAGAAAAATCAGTCCAATCTTCCACAGAGGGAAGGTGAAACATAAAAGCCAATAAATAGCAACAGAAACACATTAGTCCATGAAATGAAGGTAATTACAAAACCAAAATGGGCAAAAGAGTTGAAAGCTGCAACCTATAGGAAAGAGAAGGTAGGACAGACGGGTCACTGCTGTTGCCATGGCAAGCACTGGAAAATCCTTTGACCCTTTCAGTTGGATACATGGACATTTTTAGAAAAGAAGGAATAAATAGGTTACATGTTGCAAACTTGGAGAAATCAAACAAATCTCATCCTCAGCTCAGGATCAGGAAGATGGCTCTTGTTGTCCTGGCAAAGGGCCCTTAGGGAGATAATATCACAAATTTGAAAACTCCTCCCAGCCCCACATGAATTCGCTAGGTGATTCAGGGAGAGTCCCATGAATTTCTCTTCGCTTCTGCTCCCTTCTTGGAGCAAGGCAGTAACTGAACTAGAATCATAGAGGTCCCGTCTAGAATCTACATTCTGTGCCCAACACTGTTGGATTAAGAGACTATTCCTTTGCCAGGTGAGGTCAGGGGAAAGTCACCCAAAGTCGAATGGCAGTGATACAGAGGACAGACAGCTCATTAGGCCCTGTGGCTCATTCCCTTCTCTGGGAGCCCAGCCAGGTTAGCAGATCTGCCTTTTTTCTGAGGGATGGAAAGGCAGATGGCCATAAGATCAAGAATCCCCTCTCCATTGAGGCTGACTGCTGCCTGGAGGTCTCCTGCTCTCTCCTTGGTCTGTGCAGCATTCCTAGGGCACGGTCGATCTTCAGAAGCCCTTTCCACGAGGCGTCCAGTCTAGGTGGTGTGCTAGTTGCTCAGTCACTGATCCTGCACATTGCTACTTCTCTGCTTGAACTTTTCCTCAATGAGTCCAGTGTTGACTGTGCTGGAGGTACATGGTGTTAGTGCTTGTGTTCCACAGGCCTCTGCCCGACAGACACACCCAGTGGGTCTGAAGACCCTCATCAAGCAAAGCGAGTGCTCCTAACACAACAGCCAGCTAAGAAAATCTCCTCTTGGAGGCTGAAATCCTCTCAGTTCAGTGTAATAAAAACAGGCTGGAAAACTCTTTGTGACAAATCAAAACAAAACACCATGCTTTGGCTGTGGGTTATTTATTGAGAATCACAACATTTTAAGAGCAGAGGAGTACACAAGTGCCTGTGGCCTTTGGACAATCCTCCAAGAATTTATATTCTAGACAATCATACTGCAATGCAGGAAGGAAGCCACGAGAGAAAACTGTTTAGCAAAGCACCCGTTTTTCTAAACAGGGAACCAGAAGAGACTTTGGCTTGTTATAAATTATGAACCCACATATTCTCTGGAAGAAATAAAAAAACTTTCACTGAGTGAAGAAATCCTGTGTCTACTTGAGTCTTCTGGAAGCAGTATTGGCCTTCTGCATGTGGCAAAAGTGGCCCCCATCCCAGAATACTACCCCCGCCCGCCCCCACCTTACTCTTTCAAAATATCTCTGTACAATCCAATAAAATAAATGAAAACTAAAGAAGACTGAGTTTAATATTCAGGGGATATAATTCAAGCATAGCCAATTGGACAACTTCCCTGTTAATCAAAAGAATAACAAAGTTTTTCTCCTTCTTTTCTTTGTAGAACATAAAGTTAATACCCTGTTTAGGAAGGCCACATGGATGTGTGGAAGGAGAATGGGATGGAGAATCGAAGCCTGGCTTGCCTTGGACTCATCTCCCAGGAAAAGGCTCAAGACCAGATCCTCCTCACTCTGATTGGATGTTGAGAGCCTTCTTAAGAATTCAGATTCCAGGCCGCCAGGGTGGCTCAGCAGTTGAGTGCCTGCCTTTGGCTCAGGGTGTGATCCTGGGGTCTAGATGAGTCTTGCATTGGGCTCCTTGCAGGGAGCCTGCTTCTCCCTCTGCCTCTGTGCCTCTCATAAATAAATAAAATAAAATAAAATAAAATAAAATAAAATAAAATAAAATAAAATAAAATAAAATAAAATAAAATAAAATAAGAATTCAGATTCCCAGCCCCTCTGAATCTCAGCCTCCTAATATAAATCCCCATTTTCCCTGTTGCATACCCAGCTCCAGGATCTCTCTTCCGGCTAGCTGCTCACCTCTCTCCTCTCCCCACTAAGTGATTAGGGCTCCTGGAAAACAAAACCCAGTGACTCAAAACTTTTCAAGGTGATGGCTCATTATCTTGATTGTAGTGATGGTTTCACAGGCGTGCACTTTAAATACATGCTATTTTTCATGTGTCAGTTATAGTTCAACAAAGTTGTTTTAGAAAGGAGTTAATCAGGTCATCTGAGTACAACCTCTGCCTTTGCGCCTGGAGCACAACCATCTCCAAAGGCAACAAAAGGCAAACACATACACATGTTAGGGTATGTAGGCCAAGCTGATATCAATCCAAAGGTCCTAAAACACAGCAGCTCAGATAAGACAAAAAGTTCTTCCTTTGTCTCATGACAGCCCAGAACAAAGCAGGAGACCAGCAGGGACGAGGTCTTTGCTCCACAAAGTCACTCAGGGACCAACTTTCCTTCCACCTTGTTGTTCTACACCCACATAATGCAAGCTGATCATCTGTGGTGATTGATGACCACATTCCAGGCCTCAAGAAGGGGGAAAAGAGAAACAGAAATACAAGCAATGTCCTCCTAGGGCAGGGCTGCAGAAGGTGGCACACAGGCATCCACTCACACTCCAGTGGTGGGAACATGGTCACGTGGTCACACCCACCTGCAAGGGAGGCTGGGAAATGTAGTCCCTGGCTATTGAACTGAGGGAGGAGGTTTCTTTTGTTCAAAGGAGGGAGAACAGTTAGCCATTTATGTCCTAGTTTTTTGGAACATGGAGAAAAACGTATGGGGAGAACAGAACACAAGTCGCAATAAGTTGTATTGCCACACGGAGTAGATCCTCAAGAGCTACAATTTCCTTTATTATAGTAAGTGGAGCTCTGGAGGCTGGAAATCCAAGATCAAGGTGTGGCAAGGGTGGTTCCTTCTGAGGACTCTGAGGGAAAATATGTTCCATGTCCCTGTCCTAGCTTCTAGATGCATCAGGCATCCCTTGGCTTGAAGATGATGTTCTCTGTCTTCACATCATCTTCCTTCTGCATGTGTCTCTGACTCTTCATACGGACTTTTTTTTTATAATAAGGGCACCAGTCATGTTGGATCAGGGCTCCATCCTGCTCCAGTACAACTTCACCTTGACGAATTTATATCAGCAGAGACCTTATTTCCAAGGAAGGGCACACTCCAAGGTACTAGAGGTTAGGACTTCAACTTATGAATTTGAGGGACACAATTCAACCCATAACACATGAGAATAGAATTAAATTTGAAGTCAGGAGATTCCAGGTCACATCCCAGCCCTACCACGGTCCGACTGTGTGATCGGAGACAATCTCACGAGGTCTCGTCTCATTGCTGTCATTTGTCAACGATGAAGTAACCACACCCGCCCCACAGGGCTGTGTGAGGGACAGAAGTCTGCGAAAGCCCTGAGCTAACTCTAAGGGGCCAGAGTGGCTCTCGCTGGCTTGTCTTCCACTTTTCTCTGACTAAAAGGTCAGCTCCAGGGGAAGACAAAACTTCTCGCACCAGCCTGCCTCCTTCCCCCTCTTTCTTGAATTAAACCTTGTGGCAGATCTTCCAACTGCTCCAGTTGGAAGGGGCCTCTTAGAGAGAAACTCTACCGCGGGCAAAATACCTTCAATTCCCTTAAAGAAAAAAAAAATCCCTTTTGGTCCACAGATGGGTAATTGTATTCACTATTTCCAAATGTCAAAATGCCAGCCTGGGCCAGCTTTCCACTGAGATCAAACAGGCTCCCTGGGCCTCCCTTCTACTGATGTGGGTGTGCGTTTAGCCACGGTGTAAAAAGCTGATTTCTGAGCAGAGTGGGCTGGGCAGACTGTGCCGTTTGCAGCAGAGATAGGGCGTCAACCCTCCTCCTGCAGCAGACACCAAGGAATCATGCCATTCCAGGGGCCACTCTTCAAGCTCCCCAAAACACACAGCCTATCTTGTCCAACACTAAGAAACAAAAAACAGGAACACCAAAAAAAAAAAAAAAAAAAAAAAAACAAAACAAAAAACAGGGAACATCTCTTAGCTAAGGCTGCTTGTGGCAATCAGATTGCAACATAGAAATGTATCGAATCAGCACCTTGTTCATCTTAACCTTACACAGTGTTACAGATAAATTATTATCTCAATTACAAAATGAACTGGAACATCTCCCAAAGATAATAAGCTAGGCAAGGCTTTCTGGTCTAGGTTTTTAATTTTGTGATTAAAGGCCAAACTAAGCCTTATCATGAATTGATATTTGTTGGTGCTCTTAGAAATTGAGTTAGTGACCCAGCATTGACAAGTGTAGAGGCAGGTGTGCCCTGGTGCACTTCCCTGGAGCATGTGGAAATTGAAATTCTCTCTTCCCATAGCATCCTGGGAATGGGCCACCAAAGCTAAACAGTGAATTTATCCTAAGAAAGAATCGGACAAGTTTACAAAGTCAAAGATGGTCCTTGCAGCATTATTTACAATAGCAAAGAATGCAAACAACCTAAATACTCAGTGATCTCCTGCATCCTGCCCTCCTGGACCACCCAGAGTCTCGTCTCCACTGCTAGCTCATCTGGGAAGCCTCCTAGGTCCCCCAGGACTCCTCACCTGACCTCACCACACCTCTTGCACACCTCTGCTATAGCAACTGCTTGCACTATGATCCTTTGCTTGGCATGTTTTTCTCTTTCTCTTTTTAAGTAATCTCTCTGCCCAACATGGGGCTTGAACTCAGGACCGGGAGATCAAGAGTCTCATGTTCTATAGACCAAGCCAGCCGGGGGCCCTGGAATGTTTCTCTTTTAATGATGCCAAAGCTCAGCAAATCACAGTAGGCCAGCCCAGCACCTGTTTTTGTAAATAGTATGTGTGGGGACACAGCCACCCATTTGTTTACATATTGTCTCTGGTAGCTTTTGCAAAGAAGACCAGATGACCCACAAAACCTAAAATATTTACTCTCTGTCCCTTTATTTACTTTCTGCCCAGAAAGAGCTTGCCAACTCCTGAACTATGCTATGAGCCCTTTGAAGAATTAGAACATCTTATTTATTTCCGTACCCTGTAAAGCCTGTGCGGTGCAGGTACTCTGTAGGTGTGGCATACATGTTTGCTGAGTCAACCGATGAACCCAAACTGCTAAACAGGCAGTGGTTCTCACAAGTGTATGTGCATCATATCTACCCTGGGCATTTGTTAAAATGTATGTTCCCTGCCAAATTTCTACTAGTCTGATTTGATCAATGTGGGAATGAAACTAGGGAATACACATTTATTCATAACACATTCCCGAGGTGACTCTGATTCAAAAAAACTTTAAACTAGCACTGTCAAAAGACGCTGATGGTAATCAGGCAGGTTTCTTGCAATGTGGTAGACTAGATAACCTGAACCCTCTGCTACTTGCTGGAAAGAAGCCTACAGAACTTCCCTGAAATGCAGAGCCAATTCATAAAAACCAATAAGGGAAATGTCCAGGGCACACACACACACACACACACACACACAAAGGCAGGAACTGACAACCAGAGCAATTGCACAGGTGCCCCGTGGCCACCCTGAGTGGACGAGGTGCAGAGTCTGGGCAATTAGAGTCTTGGGTGTTAGTAGGTAGCTGTCCACCAGACAGCTGGACTAACACCCAAAGGTTAGCCCCATGGGTGACAGCAAATGAGAATTGAAGGCCCCATCAGAAAGCAAGGACCCTTGACAGACTAAACTTCAGTGAAGGATCAGAAAAGCCCTCCCACCAGCACAGAGGAGCTGACCGACCTGCTGG
Organism: Vulpes lagopus; assembly: GCF_018345385.1. Classification (NCBI taxonomy): domain Eukaryota; kingdom Metazoa; phylum Chordata; class Mammalia; order Carnivora; family Canidae; genus Vulpes; species Vulpes lagopus. Next base: position 130,407,124 of record NC_054827.1, on the reverse strand, counting down.
TCTCTCTCATATCATCCTTTAAGAACTCATGCCTGTAGCTTGTCTGCACTCATACTCACTGCTAGCAGTTATGCTCCTCACAAGCTTGGAGAACCCAAAGTGGGAAAATTAACCAAAAAGGACAGGCTAGCTATGATTATGAGTCGGTATTTGTTGGTTGTTTTAGAAATTAAGTTGGTAGCCTAGTGTTAGTGGGGGTGGGTGTCTGGGGAACCTGGAAGCATCACACAAAGAATCCGCTTGGAAGGCATCCCTCAAGCCTGGTTGCAAATCTTGTCCACTGAAAATGAGCTCACACTCCACAATTACAAACCCACGAAAGTCACTCGGCAGACACAACCAAGTGCAAATAATAGGAGCACCAAATTCTGCTGTTTCTCATCACCTTCCCGACCCCACCAGTTCCCAAACCCCATGCTGCTTTGACCCCGTCCTCACTGCAGTATGTTGCCAACCCTGGCAATCAGGGTGAGCTTGTTAAAACATAATCTGATCATGTCTTTCCTCTGCTCAAAATCCTCCAGAGCTTCTTTCTCCATTTCATGCCAAATTAAAAGGTGAGGCTTAACATTTCTAGTCCCTTGCTGCTGTTTTTTGTTTTGTTTTGGTTTGGTTTGGTATTTTTTTATTCATGAGAGACACAGAGAGAGAGAGAGAGGCAGAGGGAAAAGCAGGCTCCATGCAGAGAGCCCAATGTGGGACTCGATACCAGGACTCCAGGATCACGCCTCGGTGGACAGCAGGCACTAAACCCCTGAGTCACCCAGGATTCCCCCGCCTTTGCTGCCTTTTAGATTTCTGCTCCTCCCCTCACTCTGGGCCCAAAGGCATTGTGAGTTCCTCAAACACACCCCCTAAATACTATGTATTTTACTTCTTCAACTTGTCTGTTGTATCTCGTCCTTGCTATACCGTAAGCATTAGACAGAAGTTTGTCTGTTTGGTTCCTATGTTCCTGGTGCCTAAAATAGTGCCTGGCCCATACTAGTTACTCAATATGTTTTGAATGAATGAATGATCAGTGAATGAATGAATGAATGAATACAATAGAAAAAAACTGTTGGTGCTCGCTTCGGCAGCACATATACTAAAATTGGAACGATACAGAGAAGATTAGCATGGCCCCTGCGCAGGGATGACACGCAAATTCGTGAAGCATTCCATATTTTTAGAAGTCTAACTCAATTTTGAAGGTCGATTTCAGATAATTTTCTCTTGGGCAACAAAACACACCTCTCTAAATGCCTTGTAATATATTTGGATCTGATTGTTTATTCCTCAATTTATGTAAAGAAAATAAAATTAATATATCATCTAATGCTAACACAAAATTTGTAAAAAAAAGAAAAAAAGAAAAACACTGTTGAATTTTAATAAAAGGAGTAATTTGATCATATTAATGTTTAGAAAAATCATTCTTCACATGAAAACCATGATTATCATTCCCCACCTATCATCCATGTGTATTGCTTTAGAGGCCATGGTTTCTTCCCCTTGTGAGGTCAAGGGAAAGGGAACCATTGTTATCACTACTTTGTAGATGAGTAGACTGAGGTCTGGAGACCTTATTGTCTTTCCCAGCTTCACACAACCAGCAGCCCCCACTGGACCCAGGCTTCAAGATACCTCAGTCGCCTTTCTTACCTGCCAGTCTTCTCCTAGTTTCAAGTTCCGGTGTGAAATCTCTCTTGACACATGAGGGATTTTAGAGCTAAAAACCCAAAATCAAGAGTTCTTAAAGAATAGTCCCAGAGATGAAATGTCATTTAATGAGGGGGTCTCATGGCAGGATTATTTGTGTAGACATTTGATCCAGGAAGGGTATGAAGTGGCTCTAAGTTATTAGTCAGAGGGAGAAGAGTTTCAACTGACTGCGCCAGTCAGGTGCCTCTACCCATCCATGCTAATATGGTTCAGTTGAGGTAGAAAGTCCACCGGACAGGATCAAGAAATCCTAGACTCCAGCCCCACCTCACCCCTAACCTCACCCCCCATTCGCTGACCATTCTGGGCATGTTTCCTCATCAACAAAGAAGCAGAAACTCAGACTGAAGAGACACTGTGTCCACTCCAGCTCCACAATCCTATATGTAAGGAGTTGATGGTTGAGCTTGAGAGACCCAAGGACTGGCTCCCTTTATCTAGTGGACACTCTTCTGACCATATCCATCTCTGTAGCATGAACCCAAACACAGCTTTTGGCCTCCTTGGTGATCCTGGTAACTCCCAGAAGCCAAAGCCTGCTGTCACTGGAAGATGTGCTAAGGTAATACCTTAGGAATGACTTGCCATTTACTGACCTAGCATAGAGGACCTGCTTAAAGCTCAGTGTCTAAGGTCTGAGTTTGAATCTTGGCTCTACTTCTCACTGGCTGGGCACCTTCCACAGGTCAGCCTTCTACCTCTACTCTCTCATCTGCAGTCACAACCAGGTAGTGTCACAAAGGGGGCTCAGTGAGACCAGCACCAAAAAGCACCAGGGACCCAGAGAGGGCAAAGTCTCTCTATGAAACGAGCATCATTGAGATTATCTAGGAACTCACAAGGGCTTCAAAAAGACCTTCACTGGCTCACCCTCTGTTGTGCCCTTGCTCACAGTCTTTGCCACCTGGCCAGAGCCCACCAGGACCACAACACATCTGTGCTTTTGGCACAAGATATCACAACACAGACTGCAGAGAAATGAAAGGACAATTTGCAAACACCCACATCCAAAGTCCCAAGGGGATATTGCCAGCCACACCCATCAGAATAAACAGTTTTGGGTTTTATTGGGGAAATGTGGTTTATAAACAGAGACCTATCCTGAGAATGCTTCCTAAGGTCTGTCATGCAGCACAAAGGCCCTGCCCACCTGCCCTGCTCTCCCTCAGCCCCTGCTCCCTGTCACCCATCTCTCAGGGCCTGGCACAGTCTGACCACCCTCTGCTGGGTACCTCTACCCTGTCAGTGCCAAACTCCCCTCAACATCCAGGTCGGTCTCTGCTTAAATATGACTTTCTTGGGGTACCTGGGTGGCTCAGTTAAGCAACTACCTCTTGATCTCAGCTCAGGTCTTGATCTCAGGGTCATGAATTCCATCCCCATATTGGGCTCCATACTAGGCATAGAGCCTACTTTTAAAAAAAACAACTGACCTTCTTAAGGAGGCCCTCCCCCAGAGGAATTCCCCATAAGGCAAGTTCCTCAGGTTTGCTTTCTCAGTCCCCTAATAGTACTTATCATACTGGCAACTACTAAATAATTAGTGTAATTTCTTTTTTTAAGATTTATTTATTCATTTGAAGGGGGAGGGTCAGAGAGAGAAGGAGAGTTTCAAGTAGACTCCCCACTGAGTGTGGAGTGTGACTTGGGGCTCGCTCTCACGACCCTGAGATCATGACCATAGCCAAAACCAAGAGTTGGACACTTAACTGACTATACCAGTCAGGCACTCCCTAAATTATTAGTTTATTTTAGTTTCTGTCTTTCCAACTCACTGCTCAGCTGCCAGGCCTGGCATCTAGCAATTTCCAAACTCTTGAATGAATGAATGAATGAATGAACGAATGAATGAGTGAGAAAGAGGGGAACCAACATTTTCTGAGCTCCTACTATGTGCCATCCTCTCATCTCCTGCTTCTTACTCTTGGGGGTGGGGTTGCGGATGAGAAAGCATAGACAGGAAAACTGCACAGGGTCTCCTGAACGAAGGAGTGGGGGCCACAGCCCAAACACAAGGCTCCTCTGTGACCTCTTGCTGCTCCATCCCCTGGGGTCCCAGCAGAGCCCCTGAAGTCTCTAGGGTCACCCTGAAAGGGGTCCCCACATGGCAGCCAAAGGATAAACTCTGGTGGGAATAAAGTTGTTGGCACATGGGGACATTTATGGAACATGAGTTCCCTTTCTGTCTTGACTCTGTGTGGCTTAAGTGTTCAGCGCACTTACCAGTGTCTTGGAGGTTGTGGGGTGCAGGGTGGGGAACCTCATTCCACTTCGCCAGACCTGAGTGAGGCTGGAGGAGGCCAATAGGGGCAAGGCATGTCTGGCCAGGCCTGAGCACAGAGGTGATTTGCGGGGCTCTCATGCGAGCAGACAGGGCTTAGGCATGTGAGGGCCCCCGCCTGGTGCAGGGAATTTGATGGAGTTACTAGGCTTCAGTGTGAGCACAATGGCGTCCCAGGAAGCCAGCTGAAGGGAAAACAAGATTACACAAATCCTGCCGGCTCATGGACTCATCGGGTTAATGAGGCTTGATGCCTGCCACTCTGCAGTAAAAGAAATTAACTGTGGTCCCAGTGCTCACCTCACATGACGGGAGATGGAGCCTCAGACTGCACATTTGTGGACCAGCTCTTAACACACTGGCCTTGACTGTGGCCTTGAGGGGGAGCCCTCCTCCTTCCTTCTGTCCATCCCTCCCATCAAATACTGAGCAGTCAGTCCTCTCCTTAAAATTGACCTAGGACCTGTCTGGCCTTGACAGGTAGTATATGATAGGTAAACTAACCATGATAACTGATAGTTGAGTGCTTTATGTGTCACTCACTTGTTTTACACCAGATAACACCCATACAGTCTTTAAGATGGGGACTAATTATTATTCCTTTTCATAGAAGAGGGCAGGAGGGTGCAGAGCCAGGATCTGAACCCAGTGTGAGGCTCTCTGTGCAGGGCCCAGAAGGGCAGAGGCCAGCTCTGTGAGAAGGCACTGGGACAGATATCACAGAGGAGGCTCTGGGATAGCTCTTCACCTCTCTGAGCTTCAGTCCTCTGCCCAGTTAACAAGTATATGAAGCCCTGCCTCACAAGAGTGAATAAGGATGAGAAGTGGAAATGCATGTGGGATAGGGACCCCAGCACATGACAAAGAGCAGAGCAGAAGAATGGTGAGAACCCACAGCCATTGTCTGAGGGCCCAGGAAGGCAGAAAGGACCACAAGGTCAAGTTACAGTGAGGCTAGTGACTCTGAGAATCAGATAGCCCTGGGATTGGAAATCTGGCCCACCGACCAATTGTGGAAAGTTGGACCCAACTATAAACTAACTTCTCAATAGTAGGGCCATGGCTATAGGCCCCTTCATCTGTTTAGTAATGCCCAGCCAGGGCCTGCATATAGGATGTTGGATGGAGGGTGGATGGATGAGTGGATAGATGACAGATTGATAGTGGATGGGTGGGTGAATGGATGGATGATGGATGAATGAATGAGTGGGTAAATGGATTAATGGATGCACACATGCATGAGTGGGTAGATGAGTGGGTAGATGAATGGATGTTGGATGGAAGAATGGATAGATGATAGGTAGATGGGTGGATGGATGGATGGATATGTGGATGGATGCTGGATGCACAGGTGGTTGGATGCACAGGTGGTTGGATGCTGGATGGATGGGTGGATGGACAGATGATGGATGAATGGATAGATGAATGATGGATGGTTGATGGGTGAATGAATGGATGGATGGACGGATGGATGGATGGATGGATGGATGACAAATGGATGGATGATGGATGATGGCTGGATGGACAGGTGGATCAATGGATACTGGATGAAAGGGGAGTGGGCAGATGGGAAGCATGGACACAGGATAGGATTGGGTGGATGGGAGATGCCTGGGTGTTTTCTTGGATAGACATGGATAGAAGGATAGGTGGGTGGATGAAAGGGTGGATGGACAGAATTTCAGAACTAAGAGGGACTGATCAGCTCAATGCACCTTTTCTTCTTCAAGTGAACAAAGCCCTGAAGTGAGGAGACGACTTGCTCAAGTTAGTTAAGCCCTCAGTGTTTCCATCCTGCTCCTCCTCTCTTCAAGTTTCCTGGGGTTGTTTATCACTGGGTTGTGACTTAACTTGTAGCAGAGAATGTGGATCATACCACCCATGGTCCCTGGCCTGTGCCATCATGGTCCTGTCTTGTTTAGCCTTCATGGGTATATTCTCACCAACTCTGAAGGCCACACTCTCCCATCTCCTCTGGGACAGCCACCCCACCTGGGGGACCAGGAAGCCAGTTCCAGGTTTAATATTGCTATGGGCAAGAATAATCATCATTATTATCAGTATTGAGCCTCTACTTGATGTCACCTATAACTGAAACTTCATGGAGATGTCAAATAACAATGATGACAATGTCTGTAATGGCCACAGCTAACATTTACCTAGGACTTAGGTGGCCCAGACATTGTGTTTAGCATCAACTCAGTGGGGTGACCATCATTCTTTTACAGATGAGGAAACGGAGGCAACAATGGCTAAGTAACTTACCTAATGCCATGCAACTTGAAACTCAAGAAACTTGGATTGGAACCCTTCCGACGGCAGGCTTGTACACCTCACCTTTCTCACACCGGCTCACACTGGCTCCCAGATTCCACAGACAAATAAAGCCCCTGATCACAGTCAGCTGCACCTCTGTGGGAGATTTCACAGCATTTTCTACTCAACTCCTCATGAATCCTCACAAAGGTGGGAGAGTGGGTGCACGTGAGTCCTGCCCTCCCCTGGACCCTAAAGCTCTCTCACACCCCTTGGTCCTGGAGGACTTGAAGTCAGCAAGCTTGGGTTCTCCTCCCCTGAGTTCTGCAACTAACTACACAACATAAGGAAAGACACTGAGTTTCTCTGAGCCTCCTAAATAACAGGTAAGGCTCACTCTGTCTTTTAAGGTTATGTTGCTGGGGAGAGAGACCAAATCCCAGGGCCAAGGTTTTTCAAAGTCACCCTGGGGGCTCGGGTCCCTTAACACCTAAGTGTCAAGGAAAGGCCATTTAAAAAGGAGCCGCCTGCATAAAAAGGAGGAGAGTGGGAAAGCTTGAAGTCTGCTGGAAGATTCCTCACCTATAAAGCTTCTGCGTGCGCTGAGAGGAACTTTACAGGCAGCTCCGGATGCTGGGCGGCCCATCCGCCAGCCACAGAAGAGGAGGCGAAGCAGAGATGCAATCCCACTGAGGCTCTTATTCAAACAGCAGAAGAAACTGTCTAAACATTGGCCAGGCCGCCAAGGCCACCAGAGCCTCCTGCAAGCTTGTCATTCCAGGAGCTGCGAGGAGAGAGCCACCCGGCCCCACAATAGCAGGGAGCTCTGCCAGCCAGGGCACTTCAAAGACGCTGACGTGTCCTTGTCTGGGGGCCACTGTGACTCCTACAGCCTGTGCAGAACAGATGTTGCACCCTGAAAGAGCCGCTGGGGACAAGGAAGTGCACGCAGTGTAGCAGGAGCCGGGAACTGGGGGAAGCCCCCAGGCCAAGGTCAGGGTCCCACTGCAGGAAAATCAGTGAAGCAGCAGAACCCACCAATCTTGCCTGTCGGACTCAGAGCCGGTGAGCTCTTTCCTTAGTTCTGCTGTTTCTGCTGCTGGCTGCTCAGTGCCCCTCACTGCTCACCAGATGGGGCGGGTAGGTAGGTTACCTCAGGCTGCTTGCACCAAAGGGGAGTCTAGCCTTTGAGACACCAGAGACAGCCCCTGGCACAAATGACATCGGTGCCCCACCGGAAAACCTGGCAGCCCAGAGGCCACTACAGACATTCTCAAAACACCACAAAGAACATCCATCTCTCCGCTGCAGGGCTCGACTGGCTTGGCACATGGGACAAGCCAGGAGCACTGGAAAGTGACATTCTAGGAGCCACCCTCAGCCAGTGAGGACAAAAGATGGAGGATAAATCCCCTGGGGCCCTGCCCACAGTGGGGCAACTCTGGGGTGCCTTGTGCATGCTCTCAGAAGTGCTGGGGAACGGAGTCCTAGTTTCCCACAATGGGCTCCTTCCTGCTCACTTCACTCTCTGCATCACTTCCCTTTCTCTTCTGCTTTCACTGCCCTCCCCTGGGATCACCGTCCACATGAAATACTGGAATCGGGTCTTCATCTCAGGATCTGCTTTGGGGGAACCTGTGCTTAGGAACAACCTTGTAAGTAAAGGATGCCATGCCAAAGGGGAACCCCAAGATACCCCTGTCCATAATGCCCATTTTCAGCTCGTCCTGTCCCTGGATTCCGCCTTGTTTTAATTATCTGAATACTCACCTGGTAATACTGCTGTCCAGTTCCAGCCTTGCCTGATAGTGGAGATTAGAGCTTGGGCTCATTTTCCAGGCTCCCTATGTCAAGTTCTCTGCCTGGAGTCACTCTGATGGATGCTGTTCTCTGGGCCCTGGATGCAGGTAACTCCTCCTCTGAAGCCACCCTTCTTGTGACAGAATCACCAGTGTGACTCGTTCTCATTTATCTTGCATACTGTCATGAATTTTCTACAGCACATCAGTCCCATGAATGAGGTAGGACCACAAAAGGAGAGTCAGTGATGACCCCATGTGTCTGGATTGGGCCAGTGGGTGGATGGTGATGTCATTCAACCAAAGATGGCCCCTAGAGTGAAGAGAAGGTTAAGTTTAAAGTGCCAGAAGATGGGACAGCTGGGTGACTCAGTGGTTGAGCACCTGTCTTTGGCTCAGGCTGTGATCCTGGGGTCCTGGGATCGAGTCCTGCATCAGGATCCCAACAGGGAGCCTGCTTCTCCCACTGCCTATGTCTCTGCCTCTCTGTGTGTCTCTCATGACTAAATAAATAAAATCTTAAAAAAATAATAATAAAGTGCCAGAAGACAACCTAGAAGTGATGTCCAAGAAGTGGGTAGAGCTTTGGAGCTCAGAGATTTCTATCACAAGGTTGGTGGGCTAAACTATAAAGTGGATGGGATTCCCCAAAGCCAGGGCCTACATCTAGGTTTCAAGGGGCCAGGAACTTGTACAATTTCTGAGGAGGTGCTGATTAAAAAAACAAACAAACAAACAAACAAACAAACAAACCAGGGTGCCTGAGTGGCTCAGTTGGTTAACTTTGTTAACTGTCTGACTCTTAACTTCTGCTCAGATCATGATCTCAGGGTAATGAGACCAAGCCCCATGTCAGGCTCTGTGCTTAGTGTGGAGTCTGCTTGAGATTCTCTCTCCCTCTCCGTCTGCTCACATGTTCTAAATAATTAATTAAATAAAGTCTTTAAAAAATTTTTTTCAAAATATATGTGTTAAGAAAAGGACAAAACACCCCACAAAATTATGAAAACAAAATCACAAGCCTTCTCTTAGAACCTTGGAAGGGACCCATGCAAGTGAAAGATGCTCCATCACTAGCATGTGGGCATATTGAGGTCTGGAATTATGTCAGGTTCACCTGTGGCCCCAGAGCCTTGAACAGTGAATGATTATATCAGCCAAGTTCAATGTAGGGAGCAGAAATATGTCTAAATATTTTTTGTGGGAAGGTTTTCAATATGAGGACATGGATGCTTATAAAACCGTTGGATGAGCTGCAGGTGTAGAAGTAATGGGCTGTTGCTGGAATTTTGGCCTCAAGGTCACATCACCATTGCTTTGATTCTGAACTCAAGAAACTGCAGGAAATCTCTGCTGATGCCCCAGCATCCCCACACCCTGGAACTGAGAAGCAGAGAATGGGACACAGAGTGTGGCCATGGCAAAAGTTCAAGTCTGCCAGAGCCTGCCCATCAACTGCCATTGCCACAGAAAAAAAATCGGCTTTCTAAATTTTTTTTAAGATTTTATTTATTTATTCATGAGAGACACAGAAAGAGAGGCAGAGACACAGACAGAGGAGAAGCAGGCTCCATGCAAGAAGCCTGAATTGGGATTCAATCCTGAGAATCCAGGATCATGCCCTGAGCCAAAGGCAGACGCTCAATCACTGAGCCACCCAGGCATCCCTGCTTTTTTTTTTTTTTTTTAATTAATTTTTATTGGTGTTCAACTTACCAACATACAGAAAAACACCCAGTGCTCATCCCGTCAAGTGTCCACCTCAGTGCCCGTCACCCATTCCCCTCCACCCCCCACCCTCCTCCCCTTCCACCACCCCTAGTCGTTTCCCAGAGTTAGGAGTCTTTATGTTCTGTCTCCCTTCCTGATTTTTCCCAACATTTCTTTTCCCTTCCTTTATATTCCCTTTCACTATTATTTATATTCCCCAAATGAATGAGAACATACACTGTTTGTCCTTCTCCGATTGACTTATTTCACTCAGCATAATACCCTCCAGGCATCCCTGCTTTTTAAATTTTGCACAGGTTCATGTTGTTTGCAGAACCTAAATTACCTCCAGAATCCTGGAAGCAAGGGAGTTTGGGAAGTGTAGTCTTTATCCATCTATCCCCTGGAAGTAGCTGGGTGGGGAAGATCATGAAAAGGAGCACCAAGTGATATAAGGTGCCTGCAGAAAACATTGAAGGCAATGGCATAGAATGGGCGCTATCTTAGCTATGATTGCTACTTAGCAAATTACCCCAAGGCTCAGTACCTTAAAACAGCATTTATAATCTCATGGTTTCTGTGGGTCAGGAATTCAGGCACAGCTAAGCTGGATGCTCTGCTCCATGGTTTCCGACTAGATGCTATCAAGGTACTGGCCCAGGGACTGTGGTCTCATCTGAAGGCTCCACCAGGGAAGGGTCTGCTCACTCAGAGAGTGTTGGCCACACTCAGGTCCTTGTGGCTGTTGACAGAGGCCTCGAATCCTCATTGGTTCTTGGCTGGAAGTCAGCTTCTTTCTTGCCAGATGGGCCTCTCCCATGTGCTAGTCAATGTCATCAAAGGCTGCAAGCCAGGAAGTTAGTAGAAATAATCCACTGGCAAAATGAAAATCAGCCTAACAGCAGAAGTAACATCACATCATTTTTATCATATTCTTTTTAAAAAAATATTTTTTATTTGTTTGAAAGAAAGAGAGTGAGCAGGGTAGGGGTGGAGGGAAGGAGAGAGAGAATCTCAAGCAGACTTCCACTGAGTGCAGAGCCCGACTCAAGGCTCAGTCTCATGACACTGAGATCATGACCTGAGCCAAAATTAAGAGTCAGATGTTCAACCAACTGAGCCAACCAGGTGCCCCCATGTTTATCATATTCTAATGTTGTCAGTGAGTCACTAGGTCCAGCTCCCACTCAAGTGGAGGGTCTTACACAGCACACAAACACTAGGAGGTGAGGGTCACCAGAGGCTGGGTTTGGAAGCTGGCTACTATGGGTGCTAGGCAAACACTGGTCCCAGAGGGAGGCCGTCTGGCTGCCCATGCACCATCCCACCTGGTCATGGTATCCTGATGGAATAGTCCAGCTCAAGGCTCTCAAAGGAGATCAGCCTGGGTGTGGCCAGAGGACAGACTGGGGACCACTTCACTGACACCAACACATATGATATGGGTGGATAAACCACAGGCAAGTGTCCTTTACGGTAAGAAAGCTAACTGCCACGTGGGCCAGGAGTCCAAATTGGTTGGATACATTGGCATACTTACCATTGTCTCACTTTGACTTCATTTTGCCTTCTCCTCTCCTAAAATATCTGCCTCCTTTTGTCTCTTTTTCCATTTTATGGCCCCCAGATCCACGCGGTAGACAGTTGTGACCATGGAGATTTATTCATTCTGACATGCCTACTACGTGCCTACTATGTCTCAGGCACTGTGCTTGGCAAGCACAGTACAGTGGTGAGAAAGACACAGCAGACAGGGGTCGGGACATGAGCGCACGCACTGACAATCAAATATGATCAGAGACCAGCATGGGGAAGGGGCTCTGGACTCCAACCTGGGGACACAGAAAGGTTTCCCACTCCTAAGATGTGTCTCAGAGCTTGAGTAAGGATTTAGTCCAAGGAGGAGGGAGCAAGACTCTCCAGGCAGAGGAGACAGTGTGGCAAGGTCTAGGGGGTGAGACACAGAGACAGAGCAAGTGGAAACACACAGAGAGATTCTGAAGGGAGCTACGTGTCTACAGCCTGTTCCCCAGCCTGTCCCCCTGGGATGTTTTGCATAAAGAATATAGTGGTTTGAGCACCTTATTTAATTTAGGCACTTGCTCTTAATGAAAGTTTGGTAGAGGAGGACATCAGCCAGTGGAAAGAAAAGAGTCGGTTCCTACCACTTTCCAAAATCAGAATGCAGTCTTCACCCTGGGAGAAGCAAACTGCCTCTCTGCACCTCAGTGTTTCCATCTGTAAATGGGGCTGACTCTATTTTACTCCTACTCACTCACCAGGGATTAATAAAAACTTGATTCCCAGGCACAGTCACTTTCTGAGAGGTGACCCCCCTCCTTTCAAGGGCTTTGAGTTCCTAGGGATGAAAGAAAACGCACACATAAAATTCTATGATTCTCTAAGAACAAAGTGCCCTGACCAGTTTGAGCTCTTATAGAATCGGTGGCTCATCACTCAAGGGGAAAGCAGAGCGGAGCCAGAAAGGAGGTTTATAAAGGCAGGAATAAGGGTGGGAAAAGATATAACACCACACACACTGGAATATATGGCTGTCAATGAAATTGGTGTTGACAAAGCAACTTTCACGATGTGAAACTATGCTCCGTGGAATATAGAAAAAGAGAAAAATAACAAGATACAAAATTGCATGCATAGAGTCATGAGAATTAGCCCAAAAATATATATATGCAGAGGGAAAGAAGTGCAAGGAACTTTGCTTAGAGAGACATCCAGGTCCTGCAATCACAGTTTTGTATTTTACCTGGGATTCTTCAAATTTGTGAAATTTTCTAGGGATGGTATCTTACGCTCTGAAGTCAGAAAAGAGAAATGTTTTGGGGGTCCCTGGGTGGCTCAGTCAGTGAAGTGTCTGCCTTCAGCTCTGATCCTGGGGTCCTGGGATCCAGCCCCGCATCGTATCACATTGCATCCATCTCATCTGGCCCCCTGCTCAGCAGGGAGCCTGCTACTCCTTCTCCCTCTGCTGCTCCCCCTGCTGATGTGCTCTCTGTCTCTCTCTCTCTTTCCCCCTCCATCAGATAAATAAAATCTTTTTAAAAAGAAAAGAAAAAGGTTTTGAAATGACAATAGAAGAGGAAATGGAGGAGGAGGGGGCAAAAGGAGGGAAGCTGGAAGAGAGGAATGAAAGACTAGAGTGAGACAGAACATGGAAGACTCCTAACTCTGGGAAACGAACTAGGGGTGGTGGAAGGGGAGGTGGGCGGGGGGTGGGGGTGACTGGGTGACGGGCACTGAGGTGGGCACTCGATGGGATGAGCACTGGGTGTTATTCTATATGTTGGAAAATTGAACATCAATAAAAAATAAATTTATAAAAATAAATAAATAAATAAATCTTAAAAAAAAATGTAAGGAAGCCAACAGAAAATAATAAGATGGACATACCACCCACGGAGTCTCAGTCTAGGGACAGGCAGCAAGGTAGCAGCCTATCTGAGTACCTGTGCTGTGTGCCAGAGCCAAAGGGAACACAGGGGCTGTGGGGAGATGAGGTCTAGGGAGATCCAGGAAGGCTTCCTGTAGGAGGCAACACTTGTGCTGACTCTTGATTGAGTTCTAGAAGATAGCCTGATACACGGAGAATGATGGGAAGGAGTGAGCAAGACGAGACAGGCGTCCCTGGGAAGGCTATTTGTTGATGTTTGTCACAAGAGACGGTTAAAAAGAGTGTCTCTTTAACTAGGCCAGCCAACGCATGGTCCCAGACCTCAGCCTGCACAGCCTCATCTCTGTCGGTTATAAGGTTTATTTTGTAATATCCTCATATTCAAACAGTGTTCTGTATTTTTTAAAAGATGTTATTTATTTATTCACGAGAGACACAGAAAGAGAGAGGCAGGGACACAGGCAGAGGGAGAAGCAGGTTCCCTGCGGGGGAACCTGAGGTGGGACTCGATCCCAGGACCCTGGGATCATACCCTGAGCCAAAGTCAGACGCTCAACCACTGAGCCACCAGGCGTCTCGGTGTTCTGTATTTTTATACATCCTCTCATCCTGTGCTCTCATACAGATAACATTACAGTTATCACTTTATATAGGATAAAATTGAGATTGAGGAAAGTGCCATGGGGTGGGGAAGGGGGATGTGGAACCCTGGAATCTGGAGCATGCAGTGGGGGCTGCTGTGGACCAGTTCATGTCCCCCAAATTCATATGGAGAAGCCCTAACCCCCAACATGACTGTATTTGGAGATGGGGCACTTCAGGGCTCATTAAGGTTAAATGAGGTTGTAAGAGGACTGGTGTCCTTAAAAGAAGAGGAAGAGATCCCAGCAGCCAGGGTGCTCAGAGAAAGGCCAGTGAGGACACAGGGAGAGAGCAGCCACCTGCACCCCAAGGAGAGAGGCCTCAGGAGAAACCAGCCCTGCCCACACCTCGGTCTTGGGCGTGCAGCCTCCAGAACAGTGAAGAAACACATTTCCGGCATGCGAGCCCCCTGGGTCGGTGGCAGTTTGCTGGGGTGCCCCAGCCGACCAGCACGGGTTCCTAGACCAGCTCCCCCACTGCTCACTGTGTGGCCTCAGGCAAGGCGCGGAACCCCTCTGTGCCTTGTGTCCTTGACGGTAAAACAGGAAGGGATAGTCGAGGGCTGTCGTGAAGATGACACGAGTTAATATATGGAAAGCATTAGATCACCTCTGGCACACGGTAGGCACTCCGGGAGGGTCACTGTTTTAGTGACCGGTCGGTGGTCAATCTCCGGTCCCTCAGCAGAAATTACGGACCTAACCCCCAGGTGCACCACTGCTCTCTACCCCCTCCCCTCCCGCCCTCCCCGAGGTAGAGGTCACTAAACCTTTTTGTCTTACAAATACAGAGGCTGAGTCAGACCGGGGAGGTGTCTGGAGGCGTCCCACCTGCCTGAGTGAGGAAGCACACCTGTGCCCCGAGGCAGGTCCTACCTGAAGGCAGGTCCTGACCAATGGGCACCAGGAAATAAATTCTCAGGCAGCAGAACATTTGGAGAGCTACCAGTGTCTCATCCATTTTCTCAGCAAATATGGAGCATCTGTTGTGTGCCAGTCCTGGGAAGACAAAACTGTGAGCAAGGGAGACGCAGCCCTGCCCTCACGGAGCAGAGGGTGTAATGAGTGGCGTGCACGTTCATTCAAGAATGATGCCTGGTTGTGCAAAATCATGTCACCAGAGTGTCGTGTGGACTCATGGGCTCCATCAGCAAGGTGGTCGTGGTTCTGTTTCTCACACTCCCTCCTGCCCACCTGCCCTTTATCCGCTGCCGGCGAGAACCCCCACCGTCCATACAGGGCTTCCCTGCTCCCTCCCATGAGGCAGGAAGTTCCAGAGCCCCCATACGTCACCACCACGGCCTCAGTTCGACACGGAGATGGAATCCCGGGGAATAACCAAACTTCAGAACTCACTTTCAAATTGGCCTTCCCTGCTCCCCAGCCTGGGCGGGCTCCAGACCCCGCACCTGCCCCGGGAAGGCGGGGCTCGTAATCACTTCTCTCCCTCACTCACTGACGCCCCTACTTGCTGGCTGCGTGTCCTGCCCCCACCAGAGCTGTTGCACAGTGAGGAAGAAAGCTGAGGGACAGGAGAACCTCCTTCATCACGGTTACTGCTGTCTCTGCCCTCTGCGTGCACCTGGCCAGGATGCTCTGCTCTGTTGCCCCAGGTCCCTTCAGCTTCCTCCAGGGGAGCAGGTGCTGATGCTCTGTGTCCAAGCGACCGGCACAAGCCCTCCGGTGATCCTTTGGCTGCCCTTTACCAGGTTTGGAATTTGAAGGCAGCATTCCCCAATCTCCAGCCCTCGGAGCCAACATCTCTCTCCAAAGACATCTTCCGATTTCTACTCTCTTGACACTTTTAATGTCCTTGCCTTGGAGTAAGGGTCCCAATAATCGTATGACCCATTCTTGAATAGTTCCTTTGAATGTGGTGGTGGCAGTGGTCGTGGCGGGGGGGTGGTTATCTTACGAATTCTATGACTATCTGATAAGCTCTGTCTTGGTGCCTCAGATATGAAATGGGACTACGGGGCCTACCTCAGTGCCCAACACAGAGCAGGTGATCAAGAATTACTTTTGAGGGCCCCTGGGTGGCTCAGTGGTAGAGCATCTGCCTTTGGCTCAGGGTATAATCCTGGGGTCCTGGGATCGAGTCCCACATCGGGCCCTCCACAGGGAGCCTGCCTCTTCCTCTTTCAGTGTCTCTGCCCCCCTCTCTCTGTCTCTCATGAATAAATAAAATTTTTTTGAAAAAATTACTTCTGAATGAATGAATGAAAAACATGATAACATGTCCGACCAGCCTAATGGTTCATTTCTTTTTGTCCATCAATTCACTGATAGCAGCACAGCGCGCTTTCAATTATGATTTTGGTGAAGGGAAGGACAAGGCATTATAACACCACATAGCTGGGCCACCTGAGGACCAGGTGATGGATCAGAGGAGAAGGGAAAGGGGAACAGCATGAGCAGGAATTGGGAGCAGCACACATGTGAGCTTTGCATACTAGTGAATAAATGAATGAAACTGGAATAAGGAGAAGAGGATGGTGATGAAAAAGCCCCCCTTTACAACGAGTATGTGCCCAAAAATTATCTTGTGCTGGGCTCTGTTCTAAATTCTTCACTGATGAGGAAACTGAGGCAGACAGAGGTAAAGTGTCTGGCCCTGGCATTAGAAACAGCCTACACATTCACCAACAGGGGGCCGATGATAAACTGCAGCGTAGCCAGCGCCGGCATCTGATGATGGGACTGCAGCAGCCAGAATGCAGAGGCTCATGCACTGGTATCTCTCGACGTCCGTGGTGGAGAGCAAAGTGCACAGGCCAAGGGGTGAGGGGTAAAGAGCACGCGGGCGCCTCTGCTGTGTGCACAGAAGGTGTCCCTGCAATGACCACACGAGAAGCTGGGAACACTGGGAGCCTTCCGGGAGAGGCTGGAGGGGCTGCAGAGGAAGTCCCAGGGAGTTTTCTCCGAATGTTTGTTTAGACCTTATGAGTTTTTGGGATCCCTGGGTGGCGCAGCGGTTTGGCGCCTGCCTTTGGCCCAGGGTGCGATCCTGGAGACCCGGGATCGAATCCCACGTCGGGCTCCCTGTGTATGGAGCCTGCTTCTCCCTCTGCCTGTGTCTCTGCCTCTCTCTCTCTCTCTGTGTGACTATCATAAAAAAAAAAAAAAAAAAAAAAAGACCTTATGAGTTTTGATTCATGTGACTCTGTTAGCTATTTCCACTAAAAACTTCAGGTTGAGGGGCACCTGGGTGGCTTAGTTGGTGAAGCATCTGCCTTCAGCTCAGGTCATGATCTCAGAGTCCGTGGATCGAATCCTGCTTCAGGCTCCCTGCTCAGTGGGGAGCCTGCTTCACCCTCTCACACTCCCCCTGCTGTGCTTGCTCTCAGTCTCTCTCTCCCTCTCTCTCTCTCTCTCTTTGAAATAAATAAATAGTCTTTTTTAAAAAGTTCAGGTTGAAAGAAAGGAATAAAAAACATAGAGGTCCTTGCCCCGTCTGTGGGGCGAGAGCAGAGCTGGGAGTGAGGTGTGGGTGATCAGGTCCTGCAGCCTGGGCCCCTCGCTCTCAGCCCTCCCGCCTTCCATTCTGTCGGGGGCTGGAGCAGGCAGGGCTGGTGGGGCCGGGCCAGGGAGGAGAACGCTAGCTGCCCGGATGGCTCACAGGAGAAGGGCAGGTCAGCACTCCCACTTGTCACCTCGTCATCCGACCGGAGGCCAGGGGCCCTTCTGTCCTGAGCGTGCAGGAAAGATGGCCCCAGATGATGGAGAAAGGACAGCTGGCCTTTCCGCCCCCAGCAATGAGCTGCCTGAAGGATATTCCCTGTTCTTCTCAAGGCACCAACCAGCACATGCCCTTCTCTGTTGCTCGTCTCCTGGGGGCTCCAAAGATCAATCCCACCTTTCTGATAGGGAAACGGGGTGCCAGCAGCAGAAAGGGACTTGTTCGAGGACACGTGGCTGATAGTGGCCTGGCGTCCTGGAGTCCTTCAGGCCTACTGTTAATGGGCTGAATCGTGTCCCCTGACACCTCCATATGCTGAAATCCTAACACCCGGGACCTCAGCTAGACCCCATTTGGAGGGAGGGTCTCTAAAGAGGCACTTAAGTTAAAATGAGCTCATGTGGGTGCTCATACCCAATCTGACTGGTGACCTTGCAAGAAGAGATCCGGCCACAGACACGCGCAAAGGGATGAGCCTGTGGGGACATGGAGAGAAGACGGCCGTCTTCTGGCCAAAGAAGAGGCCTCAGAAGGAACCCAGCCCTGCCCACATCCTGCTCTCAGACTTCAGCCTCTACAAACTTGACAAAATAAATTTCCATTGTTTAAACCCCCAGTGCGTGCTACTTTGTTACGGCAGCCTGAGCAGACTACGGAGCTCACCCTGCACGGGGCACACACGGGGCACACACTGTACTCTCTTATGTACCTTCGCCACAGGCTCGCAGGGTGGGCATGTTCTCCCCATTCTGTGGCTGGGCCAACTGAGGCAGAGTGAATTGTCAAGTTATCTTCACCAGCGCGGCCGTGGCTTTTGAGAGAGACAATCAGGAGAAATAGAGGGAAAGGAAAGTGTAAAACTTTAAGGAAATAAAGTGCTTCATCCTATTGTTAAGGTCACCCTGTCAATTGATGCCACACGTGCATGAGATTAGCACCAGGTGCTCAAGTCTGCAGGACTTTCGCAGCCACTGAGTCAATCAAATTTCTCGGCACCGTAACAGCCGTGCCGTCTGCCGGACTCAGTAAAGGGTAAAGAGATTTAGATCCCAAAGACCCTGCCCCTCTCCGCCCGCCCTGCTCGGAGGAGCCTGGCTACTGGCACGCCCATTTTACAGAAGCATAGACACCCATCAATATAGGTATGTCACACCTCCAGCCACCCCATCCTGGATGCCTCTCCGAGGGTCATGCTCCACCTAAGCAAAGCAGCATGATGGAATGTCCTACAGCATTGAGTCCCACAGACAGGGTGTGCGTCTGGGCTCTGGCGGTCCCTGGCCCTGCCACCTTGGTCAGGCCCCTTGCTAGGCTACGGATGAGGTCTGAAGGTGTACCCCGTGCTTCCACTTGCTTCCTGAGTACTTCTGCCAGCACCCTGAGGAGACAGTCCCTGAGGAGTGGCTGTTCCTTCAGAAACCACCAAAAATTAAGACACAAGAGGCAGAGCCCTTCCAGCCCAGCCCAGCTGCACTTATCACTGGAAGCAGGACCAGCTAGCTGAGTCTAGCCCGAGGGCACTGCCCAGATAACCCACACGCCCATGGGAAATAAATGTTGATTGCCAGCTGCCATGGTATTTCGTGGTTGGTTGTTACACAGCATCATCAGGCAATAGTTGACTTATACAAAATATCAGAGGACCCTAAAAAGTCACAAGAGTGCGTCTGATTCTTGGTTTCAGCTCAGGTCATGATCTCAGGGTCCTGGGTTCGAACCCCTAGTCAGGCTTCCTGCTCAGCCAGGAGTCTGTCTCTCTCTCTCTCCCTCTGCCCCCTTCCCTGCTTGTCCTCTCTTGCCCTTGTGTTCTCTCGTTCTCAAATAAATAAAAAAATATTTTTAAAAAATGTCATTGTGCCTCATCATACACAGGGCTTTCGCCTGGTGGCAAGTTATTCCTCGTAGAGCTTGGGGGTGGGGACGAGAGCCCCTTCCCTTTATGACTAAAACCACAGTAATAACAACAGTAGCAGCTGAAAAGCGGGGATGCACAATCACTAAAAATGCAGCACCTGAATTCAAATCCAGCTTTTACCACTCACTAGCTGGGTGATCTCAGGTAAGCTACTTGACCTCTCTGTGCCCCAACCACTAGGTAATAAAGGTACCTAAAATGGGGCATGTGGGTGACTCAGCCAGTTGAGCGTCTGCCTCTTGATTTCGGCTCAGGTCATGATCTCAGAGTCATGAGATTGAGCCCAATGTCAGGCTCCTCACTCAGCAGGGAGTCTGCTTGAAAATCTCTTTCCTCTGCCCCTCCTCCTTCCACTCACTCTCTCTCTCAAATAAAGAAATAAATCTTAAAAAAAATAAATAAATAATGGTACCTAAGTCATAGGATGGTGTGAGGATCAGGTCAGTTCATATACACAAACCCCTTAGTGCATGGATAAGTGTCAGCTATTACTATACCCTGAGCACCTACTGCATGCCAGGCTCTGAGCTGGGTGCCCTCCCTCTGCAACTGCTTCCCCTCTCAACAAATGTATCAGCCCCATTTTGTCAACTAGCTCAGAGAGATTAATCCCCCCAATTCTCTCCATCTACATTTCTACCCCCCCGTCCAAAGCCTCAAATGCTTTTCATCCAGGACCCTTCCTTATCTTCCTCAGCCCACAGCTCAGATATATCTTCAGAGACATTCTCCTAACTTCCTGCCCTCCTCTACCCAGCCCATTCCCCTATTACTCATCTTTAGGGCACCACATACCTATCTACCAGAGCTCTATCAGCCAGGATAGGCCAGGCTCTGCTGCAGCAAAAAGCAAGCCCCAAATCCCTGTGGTTTCTCAGAGCTTTATTTCTCTCTCACCCTGCATATTCACTGGCAGGAGGGTAAGAGGCAGGACTAGCTCATTGTGGTCACCTGAGGGCCAGGCCTCACAGAAACTTCATCCCAGACACATGCTCCCAGGTGGACCAAAGCAGTGGGGAGGGAACGTAGCAGATGGTGCACCAGCTTTTGAAGCTCCCACTCATCATCACTCAGATGCGTGACTCAGGCTCACATCTCATTGGCCAAAGCAACTCACGGCCACGTGTAACCTCAAAAGGGATGAGAAAGTGCAGTCCTATTATGTGTCTGACGATGGATGTGGGGACAGACTCTGGAGAGTATCATGGTAGCACTTACCTGAGGTGTGAATTTACCCGCATTTCTGTGACTGATTTACCTCTCTCTCCCTCTCTCACTATAGTTCCTGGGAAGAGGGTCCCTCTCTGGTTTTGCTTGTTATTGTACCCCTGATGCCTTGCACATAGTAGGCACCTGATAAATATTTACTGAGTATATTATTGAAAAGTGTCCCAATGTATGTCACCCTATGATAAGATCTAGATTTGATCCTACAGCTATTAAACATAAAGACTTGTATCCAAACCGATGTTTGAATTCTATTAACGATAGCCTAAATCTGGCACCTTCTCTGGAACTAAGTGTTGTTCTTTTGTTTTGTTTTTAATTCTAAAAGGCTTAAGGAAGGAACAATGCGATTAATTCATGTCTCGATGGGAATGAATTCAATCAGATTGTTTTTTTCTCTCAAAGCCTGGCTCAGCTCTACCTCAGAAACCGAGTCTGGGGCATAGGGTGGGAGTGGACATGGTTTTAATGAGATAAGAATGAACAGGAAGGAGGCAGGGCTGACTTTGGAATCTTTACCATCTGGTCATACGTTGAGATGGGATGACAATCTCGAGCTATTTCCTAGTTTTGTCCACAGTGGACTCTGGCTGTGCACATGATCCAACTCTGCTGGACAACACTGATTCCTTCCTTAGAAGGCACTAGCTCAGGGATGCCTGGGTGGCTCAGTGGTTGAGCATCTGCCTTTGGCTCAGGTCCTGAACCTGGGGTCCTGGTTTCGAGTCCTGCAACAGGCTCCCTGAAGGCCTGCTTCTCCCTCTGCCTATGTCTCTGTCTCTCTCTGTGTGTATCTCATGAATAAATAAATAAGATCTTAAAAAAAATGAAGATGCTAGCTCTAGGAAACTAAGCCCATAAAAGATGACCATATAAGTCACACAAGGAACGTGCAGGAATATAACTTTCTCTTTTCTGAACTGTGGTCCTAAGTAATTTTGCCAAGAATAAGCAGGCCTGGATATGAGATACTTGTACTAAAATTTACCCCCAACACCACCCTGTAATCCTGTTTGTGCAATGGGGTCCCAAAGCGCCCTCTTGTGTAGAACCTGAGAACTACCAGCTCGCCGAGGACCTCGCTGGCCAAACGCACCCCTTACATCTTGCACAGGGAATTAAGTGTTTTGCAAAGAATGTTTCCTAAGACTTTTTCTTTTGTTGTCAGCCACACACATAGCAAACTCCATGCGAAATGGCTGAGAGACTGACATCCGCAGTGGACTTCTAGAAGGGTAGGAAGAGTGAGAAGAGATTGCTGTAAATAGCTATGGGGCTGAGAATCCTATGTCCCCAGTAGCGAAGCTATTCTGATACTTTCAGTAATTACAGCTTTTCCTAATTGCCAGCTTGAGTCACACGAATGGAAGGGGAGGAGGAACCTCTTGTTTTTAGAGAAAAGTGTAGACATACTTGAGAAGTGACCAAACTTCGGGGCAGTGGTAGGGGTGGGAGTGTTAATGCAGCACAGACATTTTTGCTTGGAGAATCTAAAGAATTCAGCAAAGACTTTTTTTTTCCCTGGGAGTAATAAGCGTGTGTTAAAGTGATCTGCGATTTCCTCTCACATCTCGGTTCTCAAAAGCCTGAGCGAGAAGTACACTCAGGTAGGGCGTTTAACTTTTAGCCTGGGGATTTCCTGCCTGTGAAAATATATTTCTGCAGACTTTACTACTTGTGGCTCAGCAGCGCTAATATCAATGCAAGAGGTTTTTAACCTCAAAGGCAAAATATCCTTGGCACTTCTACTGGCTTCATCCTTGCGGCCGATTTAAACTTAAATATTCCCCCAGGAAAGCGCCTGCACCCCAAGCAGAGAGGGACCTCCTCTCCTGCCAAGGGGATCTACTGAAGGAGGTTCCAGCTCAAAATGCCAAGGAAATTCTTATCAAGCCAGAGCTTCTTTCTGTGGAGAGGGAGGCCAGACACTTGGAAAGACTTAAGACACACAGATATGATCCTACCTACAAGGAATCCACAGTTCCAAGTCACATTTATTTAAGAATAAGAAAAGAGAGAAAGAAAGTGGGAATTAAAAAGAACACTAAAGAATAGAACACTCTAGAGTTAAATTGCGAAAGAGATGAAAGAGACCAATGTGAAAAGTATGACCATAATGTGTAAGCGTGTTCACAAAGTTGCCTTTCTTGGCACGAGGCCACTGTTCAGGAGGTTGCATTCCTGAAGACAACTGTGACATTCGTCACCCGTGGAAGGCTGATAACTCCAGCTCTGGGAGAGAAGTTTCGTCCCCTGGAGAAGCAGTTGTTCGAAGAATTTCTGAAGGGTTAGCTGGGGGCCTTTCCAGAAAATTCTGGAAATGTTCTGCTGTGGTGGCCTGTCCCCAGTGGGATCAGGGAAAGATGTGGGTCTCAGAGGGCAAGCACTATCCCATCTCAGACCCCTAGGGTCTGAGTCAAATGACTCAGAGTTTATTTGAAAAAAGAAAATCCAAGTCAACTAAATTTGTTTTCCTTTTTTTTTTTTTTTTGATCATTGCCTACAGAAGACTGAAACAGCTCCAGGAAAGCCGGGCAAGAGCTTAGCAAAGGGAGCCTTGGGAGGCAGTAAAGTAGTGTTTCTAAAATATACACGCCCTGTGTGCAGCCTCCCGAAGCCAGGCGGGGCCCCACGCTCCAGGGCCACCAGTGCCTGCTTGTCACCAACAGAGGTAGGAGCCGGGATCTCCCTGCGCCAAGTGGAAGCTGAGAGGCAGTGCGGGCGCACGGCCAGTGTCTCCCAGGCCGAACCTCTCTAGTGCTATTTTCATCCTGGTCCTGAGCTAGATCTGAGGAAAGGACTTCTCTCCGACTGATACGCCTCCAAGTAAGCAACCAGCCAAGCGGCAGGGCTCCTCTTAGGTGGTGGACCCATGCACCCAAAGCCCGAGAACCCAGTCTCTGCAGGGAAGTCAGAATCCAGCAGCCGGGACCCACCAACCTCCCTGGGTCTCTGAAAGTGGCTGATCTCTAAGATGTGAACATCAGCTCAATAACCGCAAATATTTTTAGCAGAAAAACTCATTTTTTAAAACATCTAATTATTGGGGAACCTGGGTGGCTCAGTTGGTTGAGCATCTGCCTTTGACTCAGGTTGTGATCCGGACCCCTGGGATCGCGCTAGAGCTCCAGAGTTGGGCTCTCTGCTCAGCAGGCAGCCTGCGGCTCCCTCCACCCCCACCCCCACCTCATGCTTTCTCTTGCTCTCTCTCTCTTCCAAATAAGCAAAATCTTTTTAAAAAAAAAATGTCTAATTATTTGTTAAGCCAACGTTAGGATCTCGCTGTGATTGCTGACTTCATTTCAGATACCAATTAGACCTAACTCCAAAATGCTTTTTTTCTCATTACTTAACTCATTTATTTGGGAGGAGCTCTCTCTCTTCCTGTGTCTATTTTATTTTTTTTTAATTTTTTATTTATTTATGATAGTCACAGAGAGAGAGAGAGAGGCAGAGACACAGGCGGAGGGAGAAGCAGGCTCCATGCACCGGGAGCCTGATGTGGGATTCGATCCCGGGTCTCCAGGATCGCGCCCTGGGCCAAAGGCAGGCGCCAAACCGCTGCCCCACCCAGGGATCCCTTCCTGTGTCTATTTTAGAGTGGTTTCTAGGGAATTGATAGAGCTCTAAATATTACGGTTCTATATTCTTTTCATGGAAATGCCCCCCATGCAATACGGCTGTCATTTACATTTAGATGAAAACACACACAAACACCCTCTCTCCAATTCCCCTTACAAAGAGGGAACACTGCAGGATGTAAAACTAGCCTTAAGTCATTGTGAAATGCCTCCTAATTCTCTTAGTTCGAGGCCCAAGGTGTTGTGTGCCAAGGGGAGATATTTCGGGCTCAGGAACTCTTCTTGCAACATGCCCCCTCAAAGCCACCCAGGACCACAGGCAGCTGCCTCGTCACCCCTGCCCCCCAGCCTGATAAAGAACACAGGTAGGCCTGCACCTTGGTGAAGCTGAAAGTCCACGTTAACAAGCGAACATAGTTTCATAATGTGCTGGAAGCTGGGTATTGCAGGAGGGAGGGACGTTTAACTTCCACGGAAAAGATCCAGTGGAGTAATTTTGAAAAGACTGGAGGCCAGCGGTAAGGAGCGAGGGGGTGACTTAGAGCCTGATATGCATTATCTTTCAGGTGCCTCCGGAGGAATAAAGGACAGAAGACAGATCCTTACGTATTCTCCGGCTATTCTGTTGTATTATAAAAAGGACACGAGAGTCCCAGGAAGTCAGAACTGAAATAATAAATAGAATGGATGGGGAGGTGGAGGGATGGACAGGTGGGTGAGTGGGGTGGATAGGCGAGTGGATGGACCAAAGGACAGGTGGATAAGTGGATGGACAGATGGATGCGTGGGTGAGTAGATAGATGGAGGGAAGAAGACTGCATATGGCAAAGGAGTGGACAGGCCAGTAAGTAGATAAAAGCCTTTTCCTATTTTGATGTTAATTCCAGCACCCCCTTCAGCATTCACAGGTCTTTCATTTTAAAAATTGCCATCATGGGCGCCTGGGTGGCTGGGTGGTGGAGCATCTGCCTTCAGCTCAGGGTGGGGTCTGGGTGGGATCTGATTGAGTCTTGCGTCAGACTCCCCATGGGGAGCCTGCTTCTCCCTCTGCCTGTGTCTCTGCCTCTCTCTCTCTCTCTCTCTCTCTCTGTGTGTGTGTGTCTCTCATGAATAAGTGAATAAAATCTTTTTTAAAAAAGTTAAAAATAAAAATACTTTTTGATCTAGCAATCTCACTCCTGGGTATTTACCCAAAGAATACAAGAACACTAATTCAAAGGGATACACACACCCCTATGTTTACTGCAGCATTGTTTACAATAGCCAAGATATGGAAACAGCCCAAGTGACTGTATATTCACGATGACATGGATAGAGCTGGATAGTATAATGCTGAACGAGATAAGTCAGAGAAACATACATGTTATGTGTATGTTAACTAACTCGAATGAAAATAAAAACTTAAGAACAGGGCGCCTGGGTGGCTCAATGGTTGAACGTCTGCTTTTGGCTCAGGTCATGATCCCGGGGTCTGGGTATCGAGTCCTGCATCAGGCTCCCTGCATGGAGCCTGCTTCTCCCTCTGCCTGTGTCTCTGCCTCTCTCTCTCTGTGTCTCTCAAGAATAAATAAATAAATAAAATCTTTTTAAAAATTGCCATCAAATGCTGAATGTAGTAACATAGGTACGACATGCCCACGGTAAGAGGACAGGCACATTGGTATAACTTTTCCAGATGGTAAAGCTTATCATGAATGTTTAAAAGATTGGTGTGCACACAGTGTTCCCAGCAGCACAGCTCACAGGAGCCAAGAAGTGAACACAGCCCACACGTCCATGGATGCATGAATGGATAAACAAAATGTGGTCTATACGTACAATGGAATAGTCAGCCTTAAAAAGGAGGGAACTTCTTTTTTTTAAACAATTTTTTAATAGTTCAACTAGAAACAAGAATATTGATCAGCTACTGACCTAATGCTGACTGCTGGTCTTCCACATGTGAACACAGCAAAGCTGACAAAATTTTTTCCCCAGGAATGGGACTAGATTGATCCTTATCATTCCTCCTTGTTATCAAGACGTTGCTTTCAGTTTGTTTTGTGTTGTTTTGCTTTGTCTCTCCAGCTTCATCAAAGTATAATTAACAAATAAAATTGTATACATTTAATGGCTACAATGTAACAATTTGATATATTTGGCAAAATTCTTCCCACAATCAAGTTAATGAACACATCCGTCACCTCACATAGATACTGTGTGTGTGTGTGTGTGTGTGGTGAGAACACTCAAGTTCTACTCTTAGCAAATTTCAAGTACACGGTACCGTATTGTTATTTTTTTATTTTTTATTTTATTTTATTTTTTTCGGTACCATATTATTAACTCTAGTCACCATGCTGTGTTTTGGACCTCAGACTTTATTTATCTTATAACTGGAAGTTTGTACGCTTTGACCAACATCTCCCCCATTTCCCTAACCCCCAGCCCCTCGCAACCACCATTCTACTCTTTCTTTCTATGAGTTTGACTTTTTTTTCCCCTTTAAAACTTCACATTAAGTAATACAGACAGTATTGTTTTTCTCTGACTTATTTCACTTAGCAGAATCACTCTGAGTTCATCCACGTTATCATAAATGGCAGGATTCCTTCTTTTTTATGGGTGGAAAATATTCCATTAGATATACGTATATATATTTATATATATAAATCACATCTTCCTTATCCATTCATCTGTCTTGGGCACTGAGGCTGTTTTCATGCCTTGGGTACTGTGAATAATGCTGCAATGAACCTAGGCATGCAGATAGCTGATACTCACAGATTTCATTTCCTTCAGATACCTACCTAAACGTGGGATCTCTGGATCGGATGGGAGTTCTATTTTTAATTTTTTGAGGAATCTCCATACTGTCTTCCATAACAGCTGCACCAATCACACTCCACCCAATAGCCTACAAGGCCTTCCATTTTCTCCCCATAAAAGGGAGGAAATTCTAACACATGCTATGACGTGAATAAACCTTGAAGATATAATGCTAAGTGAATTAAGCCAGCACAGAAGGACAGTGTATGATTCCACTTACATGAGGTCTCTGGAGTAAACTCATACAGACAGAAGGTAGACTAGTGGGTGCCATGAGTGAGGAATAGAAATAGCATTCGATATTTAATGGATACAAAGTTTGAGTTTGGGAAGGTGAAAAAGTTCTGGATCATGGTAATGACTGCACAACAATGTGAATGCACCTAATGCCACGGGAGTGGACATTTAAAAACAGTTAAAACGGCAACTCTCATATATATTTGACCACTACTGAAACATAAAAAGACTGGTGATCTCTCACCTTTTGTAAGGCTGCTTAGAGCAATCAATCCTTAGGGAATCTTTCAAAACTCAGGCGAAGAATTATGCACAGTTACATCATCACCCCAGTGTTTATTGGAAACAAATCTCCAAAAATTGAGAACTAGTTAAGAAATGATGGAACATCCACACTATGGATTATTATGCATCCAATAAGAATGAGATTTACAAAATTGTTATAAAAATGGATAATGTGTAAGATCATTTATTACAGAAACAGGACACAAGGGGTGCCTGGGTGGCTCAATCAGTTAAGCCTCCAACTCTCAGTTATGGCTCAGGTCATGATCTCAGGGTCCTCGGATTGAGCTTCGCCTCTGGCTCTCCACTCAACCGGGAACCTGCCTGTCTCCCCTCCCTCTGCCCACCACCCCACCTCCAGACACTCTCTATCTCAAATAAATAAATAAAATTTATTTGAGACAGAATTATATATGTAAACTACTACTAAGCTCATAAAGAAAAAGAATAGACTATTATAAAGAAATAAGCCAAGGTGTCTTGGTGGCTGAGCCTACCCAACTCTTGGTCTCAGCTCAGGTGGTGATCTCAGGCTGGTGGGAGTGAGCTCCACTGGGGCTCCATGCTCAGTGAGGAGTCTGTTTGTGATTCTCTCTCTCCCTTTCCTTCTGTTCCTCCCCTCCAAACTCTCTCTCTATATATAAAATAGAATAATAAATCTTTTTAAAAAAGAAGAAAAGGAAGAAGGAAGGAAGGAAGGAAGGAAGGAAGGAAGGAAGGAAGGAAGGAAGGAAAGGAGGAAGAAGAGCACCAAGCCAACTCAGTCCATAGAGCATAGGACTCTTGATCGTTGAGCTGTGAGTTATAGCTCCACCTTGGGTATAGAGATTACTTAAATTAAAACTTTAAAAAATAATAATAAGGAGATAAGCCAAAATATTACCTTCAGCCCTCTGAGTAGTGAAATGCTACATAAGACCTGTTTGGCGTTTTATATTTTTATGTTCTCTCCCAGTTTCCTACATTATGCATGTGTTCCTTTGATGATGGTGGGTGGAATGAGGTAATGATGACAGCAAGAAGTATGGGGAATCTAGTGTCTCCTTGGGCAAGCCGTTTGCAGATTTATTTGATGGTAAGGGAACTTGGTCTAAACGGGCATGAGGATTCTGTGTGCAGAGAAATCAATCAAATGTCCATGCAGGGAGTTGGGAGCCAGTGAGCCCCCCAACACCCTCCTCAAGAGGAAATGGGCATGGCCATGAAGCAGGTGTGGGGATGGCACGAAAGAGCAGATGTGCGTGGTCAACACAGGACTTCCCAGCAGGTGAACCAGGGGTTCTCTAAACCATATTCCCTAAATATTTAGGGATAGTTGAAAGGGCTCAGAGAGGGGGTGGAGTCAATTAAGAGCTTTCCAGGACATGAATTACCAGTGGGGCTTTTTATGCTGTAGAGATGGGGTTGGGACGAAGAGCAGATTTTCCAGGGACCGTTGAAAATGAGAGGGGCTGACATAAACGTTCTGGCCATGAAAGCTGCTCTAGAGTTACTATTAATTTTACCTATTCATTCGACAAATATTTATCGAGCGCCTGCTATGTTGGCGCTGCTCTAGACTCTGCAGACACATTCGTGAGCAAAACAGACATTGCTGGAGCTTACATCAGTGGGAACAAATGACAGTAAACATAAAGACCGTGTCTGAAGGGGGCCGCACCCGGCTTGCCAGGCAGGCACCATCCCAAGGTTGGGATTCAGGAAACTCGGATGTTTGTCTTCTCATGCTCGGCTCTGCCTCCCCACCTGTCGATCCTGTCCTCACTAGGGTCAAAGCACAGCATTCAAATGATTCAAATGATAAAAAAAAAAAAAAAGGGCCTAACACTTGGAATATTGTCCACGGACTGATGGAGCAGCAGCACGGGGCAGGTGCATGGTACACTTTTGCTGAATAAATCAATGCACTAAGTGACGAATGAATGCATCTACTAGTTGCTGATGAACAACAACATTCACTTGGAGGGTGGCAGGAGGAGGGTTCTAGAAAGAAAACTGTACCAGGAGGAGGGGCTTATCATATGAGGACCTACTGGGTTCACATAAGACCCCACCCCCACCCCTGAACACTCAGAGGCACAGCCAAGGGTAACTGTCCTGCCCACTGTCCGCCACCTGTGTGTAGGGAACCAGGGCTCATAGCTGGGTCTCTCTGCTCCTTCCACTCCCCTTCTCAGGGGTCCTGGCGGCTCTCCTGAGCTGCCCTAAGTAACTGAACCTGCAGAATTTTCCCAGGAATCCAGACATCTCTGCGGCAACCGTGGCTAACAGCGGTGCCTCAGACTGGCCTTTTGTGCTTTTTTTTTTTTTTTTTTAAGATTCCATTTATTTATTCATGAGAGAACCAGAGTGAGAGGCAGAGGCAGAGACAGAGGGAGAAGCCGGCTCCCTACGGGGAGCCCGATGTGGGACTCGATCCCGGGACCCCAGGATCATGACCTGAGCCAAAGGCAGACACTCAGTCACTGAGCCACCCAGGCAACCCCTGTGCATCTTTATCTAACGAGATAGAAGTCCCTTCTAATTGGGTTTGTTTATGGGTTTGTACCAGGGCCTACAAATTACTGTCAGTAAATTCGAGGGCCTGCTGCAATCCTGGGGGCTATGTTTAAATCCCATCTTGGGTGGAAGTTGATTAAGAGCAGCCTCAGGTCCCCTGGAGGGGCCTGGAAGGTAACTGGCAGCACAGCAGACCCTCCCCTCACCCCTACCCTTAAGATGCCCCACCCTCTCCCTGCCCAGCCGACAGCAGGTATTTATGCTCTGGGACCTGGAGACGCTGTTCTGCTTATAATGACCCGAATGGCTGCTGAGCCGGTGCTGCTCAGGGGAGCCATAAATTAGGCCTGGAATTCTCAGGATAAATGTCTTCAGGATTTATGCCTGAAGCTGCTCTCATGAGGGCTGGTTTCAGAGTAATCACAAATGCACTTTTTTTTTTTTTTCCGCAGCCAGGGTGCTGGAGGAACCTACAGGCACCCTCCCCAAAGCTCACCGGAGAGAAAGGCACCCGCCCGAAAGGATGGAGACTTCCACTCTGGGAGTTTGCTGGCTGTGAGGAGGTGGGTGTGTCGAGTGTTCTCCTGGTCAAGCTCCCTGGCAAAGCCATTACCCTGCCTGCTTCTGCTTCAGGACCCAGCTCTAGCCGTGACCGATGCAATGCAAAGGGCCTGGGGGTTGGGAGCTGGATGGGGCTTGGAAGCCAGTGGGGGGATCACTGAGCAGTTCGCTCATCTCTCCGAACCACAGCACCTTCATTTGTAAAATGGCAGCTCAATAAATAGGAAGTCAGCCCACTCATGTTTGTGGCTCGTACCAGGGTGCTCAGGTGACCATATCAAAATCCCAGACTGGAGGCTTAAACAAAGACATTTCTCCTCTCATAGACTGAAGGCTGGAAGTCCAGGATCCAGGTGTGGGCAGGTTGGATTCTCCTGAGGCCTGTGTCCTTGGCATGTAGACAACCATCTTCTCCCCATGTCCTCATGTGGGATGTGTGTGTGTGTGTGTCCTGATCTCCCCCTATAAGGACACCAGTCAGATGGGATTACGCTCACACTACTGACCTCATTTAACCTTAAATACCTCTTTAAACACCCTATCTGCAAATATAATCACACTTTAAGCTGCCGGGGGTTAGGGCTTTAATATATGGATTTAGGGGGACACACTCAGCCTGTAGCAGGTGCTCACTGAATTGCCTCATTGGCGGTCTCAAGGGCCTTAGACCATTCTTCCTTAGCAGTCGAGCCCAGCAGATGCATTTCCCAGGGGAAGGAAAGATGATCCATGTTTTTGAGCACCTGCTATGTGTCACGGTGCCACACGCTGTATGTTGGTGAATGGGACACCCGGTGTGTTAAGGGGCTTCTCCCTTATGTATTTTGTGTCCCAGTGGGAGAGCTGAGCAAGACTCAAGGCAGGGAGGGAGTTAGCCAAGCAGATATTCAAAGAAAGAGAATTCCTGGCATAGGAAACAGTCAATGCAAAGGCCCTGTGGCCAAGGCATGCCTGGTATGATCCAGGCAATGGCAGAGAGGGCAGTGTGGCTGGACAAATGGAGCAAAGCTGAGTCATGGGAGGAGGGTTTAGGGAGGTAGTGAGGCCCTCCGGAGGTCAGGCTCTAGCAGGCCTTTTTACCTTTCCCCTGGGAAGCATTGGAGGGTGAGGATTTATTTTTTTTTTTAAGATTTTATTTATTAACGAGATACAGAGAGATGCAGAGACATAGGCAGAGGGAGAAGCAGGCTCCTCACAGGGAGCCCGTTGCAGGACTTGATCCCAGATTCCAGGATCACACCCTGAGCCAAAGACAGATGCTCAACCGCTGAGCCACCCAGGCGTCCCTGGAGGGTGAAAATTAATGAGAGGAGGAGTCAGAGTTGGTGAAATTCAGAAAAACAGGATGAGAAGTCATGTCAAGAGCAACACAGATCTGCTGGCAGATCACCGAGCACTAACTGCGTACAATGTTAGGTCTCTAGCCCATTCCTGGGGAAGCCAGAAGCCAGTTTAAAAACTGGAATACCAGCATTTAAGATCTTTTCCAACATAAAATAGAGTATTGGGGCACCTGGGCAGCTCAGGTCATGACCCAGGGGGTCCTGGGATGGAGCCCTGCATCAGCTCCCTGCTCAGAGGGGAGTCTGCTTCTCCTTCTCATGCTGCTCCTCCCCTCGGCTCGTGCTCTCTCTCTTGCTCTGAAATAAATACAAATCTTTTTTAAAAATAAATAATACATAAAATAAAATAAAATAAAATAAAATAAAATAAAATAAAATAAAATAGTATCGACCAATAAGAATGGTGGTATCAGTGTGGATTAACACAAAGAGTCCTGATAAATTGTTTACAAAAAAAAAAAAAGAAAGAAAGAAAAAAAAAGTCACAAAATAGCAAATGGGAAGCAGTGCAGTAGTGGTTAATGTTGGGTTCCAGAGGCAGACTACTGGAATCCCAAGGCTGCTGCTTGCCATGTAACCTCATGCCATGTAGCTTTGAACACACGATCTTATTCTTGTCTCTAAAAGTGAATTTAGGGGCAGCCCAGGTTGCTCAGCGGTTTAGTGCTGCCTTCAACCCAGGGTGTGATCCTGGAGACCCGGGATCGAGTCCCACGTCGGGCTCCCTGCATGGAGCCTGCTTCTCCCTCTGCCTGGGTCTCTGCCTCTGTCTGTATCTCTGTGTCTCTTATGAATAAATAAATAAAATATTTTAAAAAAATAAAAGTGGATTTATACACGTATGTACACCTCTGGGCATAGAACTAATGGTCAGGAAGGATGCTCACCAAACCAGGAAGGTGGTCGTGTGGGGCGGAGGGTAACAGGACCTTGTTGCCCTTGGGCCCCCTCTCTGTGGACTCCAGAGCCTTGAGACTAAGAGCCTCCCCACTTCTAGACACACTCCCACCCCCACCCCTCACCCCCAGCCCATCCTCTGCAGACAGATAAGGAGACTGTGTTCTCCCAGAGAGCAGTGGGCAGTAAACTGAAGATTTACAGGAACTCCTCGAGCTACTCACCCCTGAGATCCACACAGGACTTTTTCAGATGACTTAATGAAGGTGCTTGACCCAAAGGCTGTGGAATAATAGGGGTGAGCAGATACAGGCACTGAGGTGAGGCAGCCAGACATGCAAGAGGTGGGGTAGGCGGCCTCCATCAAGGCCTCCACGCACAGCCTAGAAAGCCCTGGGGGAATGGAAGGCTGCTCTCCTGCCAGGCAGCCGATTGCACCCACAGCAGGACCCAGCAAACAGCACCTTCGGCACCCCCCAGATTCTGACTTTTAGGACAAAGTGCAAATTGGACAGGAGAATCAGCTCACAAGAACTAGCCGATTTTCCATGTCTGGACCTCAGGACC
Organism: Vulpes lagopus; assembly: GCF_018345385.1. Taxonomy (NCBI): domain Eukaryota; kingdom Metazoa; phylum Chordata; class Mammalia; order Carnivora; family Canidae; genus Vulpes; species Vulpes lagopus. The sequence continues at coordinate 130,373,725 of NC_054827.1, read as the reverse complement.
CAGACAAACATGTTTCCAAGGACTCACTTCAGACAGGAGCCACGGATCCTGATGTGTGGTTCAGGCTGGGTTTCCATGACCATTTGCATTATGGACCATTAAGGGCTGAATTATGCTCCCCAAGTTCACATACTGAAGTCTTAACTCTCAGTACCTCAAAGTGAGACTATATTTGAAGATAGGATTTTTGAAGAGGTATTTAAGGTTCAGTAAGTTTATCGGGGTGGGCCCTAATCCCATAGGACCAGTATTTTGTTATGGCAGCCAGTATTTTGTTATACCAAACTCATATCGTGGCTAATTTTTTAAAATGTGGGAATTGCAGGTAGAACTCTAGATTTCCATTTTCTCTTTAAAAATTGGAAGTGGTGGGAGCTACCAACTCTTGGTTTTGGCTCAGGTCATGATCTCAGGGTCCGGGAATTGAGCCTCAAGTCAGGCTCCGTGTTCAGCAGGGAGTCTGCTTGAAGATTCTCCTCCTCTGTTCCTCCCCCTACTCTGTTTCTCTCTCTCTCTCTCTCTCTCTCCCTCAAATAATAAATAAATACATGTTTTAAAAAATAAAAATTGGAAGTTGTAAAAAAAATAATTGGGGAGGTATCCCTGGGTGGCTCAGAGGTTTAGTGCCTGCCTTCGGCCCAGGGCGTGGCCCTGGGATCCCAGGATCAAGTCCCAGGAATAAATAAGACTCTTATTTTCTGGCCACAATCTGTCCATGAGTCTGCAACCCTAAATAGAAGACTGCTGATCCTGGGTGCAACCTTTAGGACAGAGATTTTATTAGACATAGATGCCCCAGACCATTCAGCTAGTGAGACATGAGACCTAATGGCACCATTTCCTGCCTACCCAAGAGAGTTATCACCGATAATAATAATAATGTCTCTTAGGGTTCCTACTAACACTTGCTATATGCCCACCCGTGTTAAGTACTTTGTACAGATTGTCTTATTTCATCCTCAAAACTACCCAATAAAGGCTTAATATGATCTCCGTTTTCATAGATGATGACCAGATCTGAGCGGCAACCTGCCAAGCCGGCATCACACAGCCCCAAAGTGGAAGAACAGCTACCCAAGGCCATGTCATTTGACTTTCCTGCTGTGTTCTCATCTATAAAGAGATGGGCCTTTGATCTAAGGAAGCGGCCTGAGATGGGAGGCAGGAGTCAGGAACCCTCTATCTCAGAGAGGCCTTGACTCTAAATTAATATAGATGCCCACAGGGTCCCCACCATGTATAAATGGACACACAAGGGCCTTGAGCGTCCCCTTGCACGTTGATTGGGAGGATCAGACACCACCAGATATTTCCAACAGGAAAAGAGATCTTTTCCTAAAGAAAGAGATGTGATTCTGCAGCCCCCAAGTAAGCAAAACATCAACAGTAGGAAAAACCAGCATTAAAAAAAATGGGGGAAGGTTTAAGCCCTTAACACTGGGGCTTCTGTCTCCAGAAACCAGGCTCCCGTCTCCCTCCCTCTGGATCTTATGGACTAGCCCTGTAGATTTTCTGTGCAAATCTACAGAAGGGGAAGGGTGGGGTGAGAAAACCCGAGCCTGGGCATGACCTGGGTGTGCCTCTCCCTGAGCCTCTGCCTCTCGCCTGCGAAACGGAGCTGGAAGCTCGTGCCTCCCACTGCTCAGACAAGATGCGCCCTCATACTGCCACCCCTGAGGCCCACGTGAGCCAAGATACTGTGGTTTCTCTCGTGTTCAAAGAGCCAAAAGGGAGGGTTTTGGAAGGACTGGGAGCCAAATGTCCCTGTGGGCAACCAGGTGCAAGACACAGCATCCACTCCTGGTGGATGAGCAGGGTTCCCATGACGAATCGAGAGGGCCTTCCGCTCATCTCTCAGAGGGAGGGTCCTTCTGTGGTTTGGCAGGACCACCTGGGTCCCAGGCTCACCCTCCACCCAGCATAAGCTCTACAGGGTCAGCTCCCTGCGGTCCCTGGAGCCCACTACCACTTGTCTATACTTCCTCCCTTCACCCACGATGATAACAATGAAGACAAGAGCTAACATTCACTGTGCGCTTGCTAGACTGAACCCCATGTTATAAATCGGGACCCTGAGGCACAGCAAGTGTAAGTGACGTGCCCAAAGCCACCTGTCGGTGGCCCAGGATTTGAACCCAGGCACTCAGGCTATAGGGCTGCTCTCTTCTTCATCTGTCTGCAGACCCTTTAAATTCAAATTCAAGCTCCATCTCCTCTCAGAAGCCTCTCACGGCCACTTCTAACCATGGCAAAATTTGAATCTATCCGTCTCTGTGCCTCTTCTGTAGCTCCCAAGCATCAAGCGTCTCTACCACACACCAGGCACTTTACACAGCAGGTCACAACCCACCACCCAGAGTCACCATTAGTATCTTCCCTGTGTAGTGGTGGGGACCTGAGACTTGAGGATATTTAAGTGACTTGCCCAAGGCTGCAGTGCTAACCTATGCTGCAGCCAGGATTTGAACTCGGGTTCACCTGAGTCCAAAGCCCTGGGTCTGCCACCGTTATATGCAGCGTGCTTCTCAAATGCTGCAGTCATCACTTGTCATGAGGAGGTGCAGCTTGCATTTACAGGGCTGCTTCTGGGGTGGGCTCGTGCCTGACCCATCCCGGATGCCAGGGGCCAGCCCTGGGCCTGGGAAGAGCCAGCCCTGGGGGTCTGGGTGCCATATGCCCATGGCAAGAACGCTGAGTGAGACTCACCTGGCCAGCTTCGTTCGTTAGTTCGTTCATTCATTCATTCTTTCATTCCACTGACAAATGTTTATGGAGTGCCTGCAGGAGGAGGTCAAGCCCTGTCCTGGACACCAGGACAAGAGTAGAGAACAAAATAGAAATATCCCTGCCCGCACAGAGCATGTATTCCACTGGGCAAAGTCAGTCATCCAAACAAGGGACAGCTATGCCAGCTGGGTGGTGGGGAGCTCTGGGAAGGGGAAGAAGGAGGTGATGTGATGGGTACAGGGGTCAGGGAAGGCCTTCTACTCAGGGTGTGTTTGAGTAGAGACTTGAAGGCAGTGAGAAATGGGGGGGAATGGGCGAATTCTGGCCAGGGAGCCCCAGCAAAAGGACATTTGAAGACGGAGCAGAAACAGGCCACTGCAGACAGGACAGAGCAGAGGCAGTTCCCAGGGACGCGCATTATCATGGTGGGGGGGGGATGCCCCCCAGAACTCAGCCTGGAAAAAACTGAGCCCAGGGCGAGAGAGTCCCTCCTTCACCCAGGGATGCTCGGGGTCCCTCATGGGCTGGTGCAGCCATGGTGCTCGCCTGTGTGCCTGACGCCTGAACTTCAGGAGGAGAAGCACCAGCGGGGAGAAAGCAATGGAAGGATGGAAAAGCGATTGTCTGCAGGAGCTGTTTTCTTTCTTTTTAAAAAATTATTTATTTATTTATTCATGAGAGGCACAGAGAGAGAGGCAGAGACACAGGCAGAGAGGGAGAAGCAGGCTCCCTGTGGGGGCCCGATGCAGGACTCGATCCCAGGACCCAGATCACGCCCTGAGCCAAAGGCAGATGCTCAACTGCTGAGCCACCCAGCCTCCCCAGAAGCTGTTTTCTGAGCTAGAAAGGAGGAGATGGCCTCAAACCCGAGAGCTGTGGTCCTGGGGAAATCAGACCCGGTCCGCAGGTAGGGACACTTCCCGGCCTCCCGAGCGGCTGCCCTCAGAGGCAAAACAATGCCTGTGAGCTCGACCAAGTACCTGGGCCTCCCCAAGCCCCAGCTCCAGGGCGCTTCCTCCACTGGTGAGGCTTCAGTGACTCAACCAGGGGGAGACTCTAGTTGCTGAGCGAGTATGAGTCAGTCTCGACTCTTATTAAGACATTAACTTTCTCAAAATACATATACATGTTAACAGGGCACCTGGAAAGGCAAAACCTTCATCGCAGGAGTGACTTTAAGGATTAAAAAAAACAACCCAAAGGCAATAATAATGATGAATAATAAAAACATCAAAAACAACAAATGTGGGGCCCCTGACTAGTCCCTAGTCACCTAGGGAAATCACCTAGTTGTGATTTCAAGTGCCATGTTGGGCACAGAGATTACTAAACAAACTTTTTTTCTTAAGTGGCTCTTCACTTACCAGTAGTCTGCCTGGCATGTTTTCAAATATTATGTCCATTAGCAGCGACCCTGCAGGGCAGACATTAGCATCTTTATGTTACAGATGGGGAAACCAAGCCTCAGAGAGGTTAAGCAACCTGTCCAAGGACACACAGCAGGCAAGCACGCCCCTGGGAAGATATTCATTCATTTGGGCAGCATCTGCTTCCTGCCTTCCCTATCCTGTCCCCTGAGGTCCCCCAGAGGCCGTGCCATCACTGCAGGGATGGCGTGACACCGAGATGCAGAAGGTGCTGGCAGACCAGACTTGAGCCCAAGGGAAAGGAAGGCTGCCTGGAGGAGGCAATCTTGATGCTGAGCTTTGAAAATGAGCGACTCAGGAGGAGAGGGAAATGGGAAACGGCTTGATACAGCAGCCTAGGTGCTTCGAGTCACACCTGTCTTCTGTCCTAGAGCTCGCCCATTGCTGGTGCCTGCACAGCGAGGGGTCCCCGGAGGAAAATGAGCTCACTCTTCTCCCTTTGAAAATGGATAGAAAGGCGAGTGCTGGACCAGAGTGCAGGCTCTGCCACCCAGGAGCTGTGTGACATCAGGAGGGAAAAAAAAAAAATCCCCCTGTGCCTCAGTTTCCCCAGAGACGGCTTGGTTTTTGGACAGTGTTTTTCAAGGTGCGGTCCCCAATCCAGCAGCATCACCTGGGAACTTACCTGAGATGCACATTGTCAGGCCTCCCCTTGGGTCAGGAACTCTGTTTTAACAAACCCTGGGGGGGGGGTCGGTTTCTGATGTTTGAGTGTTTGAGAGAGGAGAGCTACCACGAAGAGCCAAGGAGCGGGGGCCTTGGGACGAGCAGCAGCCGCCAGGCCAGGGAGCCTGTGAGAAATGCAGAGTCCCAGGCCCCCATCCCGGGTGGAGCCCGGCTCCCCAGCTCCCAGAATGGGAATCTGCCTCTCCCCAGAGCCCCGGGGGCTCGCGTGCCTATTAACATTTGAAAAGCGAGTCCCGGATGACACCTCTTCGCAGCTGTAAAACCCTATCAGGCCCTCCTGGGAAAATCTCCCAACCTTTTATTTCTCTTTCTGCAAAAACTTCCAGGCGGGAGGGAAGCCGTCGGGCTCAATTAGGGCCTCGGGTCCCTTTGATCCTTTCCAATCTCCTGATAAGAACCGGGGTGGAGGGGGACAAGGGGCGCGGGGGCAGGAGGGAGGCGGCCAGCCCTCCCGCGGCCGGGCGAGCGCTTTCCTCCAGGAGGCAGGAAGCCCCACCGAACTCTTCTGCAGCTCGGCCCAGGAATGTCCCCTCACCGAGCTCTGGAATTGGGAAGAAATTCTCTGCGAATTCCACGGCCATCCCAGGCCAGTGCGAGAACGCGAGAGCGGCCCAGTGTGGTGCGGCCCGGCTCGAAAGCGAGTTCAAAACAATTACCAGCCAACATGTGTTTCCTATGAATGGTGCAAGTGTTAAAACGGATTTAATTTTCTTTTGTAAATAAAGAGGCCCATCCAGACCAGCCAGTTTATCTCCCTGGGAGAGATGAAAGTGTTTCATGTGCCAGTAGCCCCTGCCCGCTTTGGAGGTGGGGGGCAGCTATCTGGACCCCATGTGTTCTCTATCTTGTAATCCAAAATCATCTTTCCCATGTGGGACTGTTTGGGCACCATGGGGTCCTTTCTCCAAGCCTTCGTCCTAGTTATCTAAAATGCTACTCCCTTTCTTGCTTTCTTTCTTTTTTTTTTTTTTCTTCAACATATTAGTGATTCATAAACAGTAAAATTAGTCTGCTAGGGGCTAGTGGAGGTATTCATCCTGGTGGCGCCTGCTTTCCTGGGTTAGTAGTTAAAATAAATCATTGCTGTCACAATGGAATTCAGGCCTAAAAATCACCTGTAGGAATCCCCACCCCCTCCTGCTCCACCTCCCCCAGGCCCCCAGAGCATCCAGGATCAAAGCTACCTTCCCCACTCCAGCTGAGGGGGTAAAGGGGAGAGGGGGAGGGAGGGAAGGAGGGGAAGGGGAGGAGGAGGAGGAGACACAAGGGAAGAAAAGCCCCAGAAGTTACACCAAACCAGGAAATTAATGTCTCTGCTCTATTGTTGAAGCTGGAAGCACAAAAGTATGAGGCCAATTCATGATATTAGGGTTTCTAAAGCGAAATATGATTAACCACTTCATTATGTAAAGTTATGTTTCCACTTAACCTCCTCGTGCTGGCATCCAGAACTCTGTTCTTGGTTGGGTTTTTTTGTTTTTTGTTTTTTGTTTTAACTGCAAATTTAATAAATTCCGACATGCCCGAACTTCCTGACTTCCACTGTCCACCGCTGGTATCTCTGGAAACCTCAAGAGTGGGAGATAACTCGTCCAGGCTGCTCGGCCCACCTTGGCGACCCATGCCATAATCCGGGATCAGGCAAATAAGCTTTCATCTTCGGAGCACTTAAGTTAATTACATGGAGGCTGGTGGACGCCCCGAGCCGGTTCTGCGCACAGCCCTCCTGAAGCCAAACATCATAGGATCCAGATGCAAACCCTTGGCAGCTTAAGCCCAACAAATTTCCTTTGTCAAGAAATGCAAACAGCCAAACACTGCAGCAGAGGCTACTTCAGTGAGTGGGCCTGCTTCTGGGGCGCGAGGCCTGCAGTACAGAGGCCAGAAGCACCGACCAGGACCCGTTAGAGAGAGAGAGCGAGAGCGGTCAGGGCCGAACTGGTTCCCAGGCGTATGAGGAGTTGCTTCATTTTGTTTGGGATCAAAATGACTTGTGCATCCTTGAATCGAGTCCACGGTTATTTTGATGACTTGGGGGATCCTTCGCAGGAGCATGCATGGGGGTTTCCTCCCACCCCACTGACTTTCCCAAGTCAGCTTCTGTACCCATCTCCCCTTTCTGGCTCCTTCCAAACTCTCCTAGCGTTTGTAGCTGCTTCAGATACATGCCTCCCACCCTCGTATCCCGTGCTCTCTCCTCTCTGGGCACCACACATCCCGCCCTTATCACGTGGGATCTTCATCGTGGGGCAGTCTTCTTCCCTGGCCTCATGTTCTATGTTCCACCAGAGAGACATTTGTGGTGCTCTCCATGCCCCCTTCTCTGCAAGCTGGCTTGGATGGGGGAGGAGGGGCATGATTCAGAGGGGCAACCCCCTGGGCAGCATGAGCAAGATATGTTCTCAAACACCACTTTTATAAGCCATAAAGCTGGCGGATTCAGAGCTCAGGTGCAGAGCAGAGAGGTGAGCTTGAATGGCTTCGTGTTGTGGGTTGCACTGTAGTCCCCAGGAAGCTGTGTTCAAATCCCAACCCCCAGGACCTGTGACCGTGACCTCACTGACTTAGAAATGAGGCATATGCAGATGTAATCAAGGTAAAATAGGAGCATACGGCATTAGAGGGGGCTCTAACCCCAGTGACCAGTGTCCTCGGAAGAGGAGAGAGATTTGGACACGGAGGAAGAAGACCACGTGAAGATGGAGGCGGAGAGCAGGCTGTAGCAGCGACAAGCTGGGAACACCGAAGATTGCCAACAACCATCACAGCGGGAAGGGGCAGGGAGCATCCTCCCCTGGAGCCTTCGGAGGGAGCAGACCTCCCCACCTCCCACCCCCGACCACACCTTGGCTTTGAACTTCCAGCCTCCAGAATAAGGAAAAAATGTCTGTTGTTTCAAGCCACCGACTTTATGGTCATTTGTGACAGTAGCTCCAGGAAACTGGGACGCCTCCTAAAACTTCAGCACAAGGCACACTTGAGTGGCTCAGTGGCTGAGCGTCTGCCTGTCGTCCCGGGTCCAGAGATCGAGTCCCGCATTGGGCTCCCCAAGGGGAGCCTGCTTCTCCCTCTGCCTATGTCTCTGCGTCTCTCTCCACATCTCTCATGAATAAATAAATAAAACCTAAAAAAAAAAAAAAGACCTCAGCACAATCGCCCGTCTGTGCTCCCACCCGGACTCAGCGCTCCTGCAGCTTGGCCGGCTCTCTTCCCCCGCACAGTAAGGCTCCCGTAGGAGCAGTGACGCCTGAAGCACTCAGCTTGTCGCATGGTTACAGCCCTGCCTGGCCACCCTGCCGGCCTCCCTCCCCTGTTCGCTGGCCGCACGGTTCCCTTCTCTGTGCCTCTCCACCCGGGGTCTCTGCAGCTCCCTAAACTGGCTCTGGTTCTGCTCTGCCAGCCTCCAGGCCTCTTCTGTCCCTGCTGTCCCTCCCTCCAGCCTGTCCCTTTTCAGGCCTGACTAGCTCCCACCAACTTTCAAGACACAACCCGAAGCTCCCTTCTCCAAGGCTCCGAGAGAGATCCCCCGACGCCCTGCAGCCTGGCTCCAGGTGGGGGGACCTCCCTCTGTGTCCCCACAGCTCCTTGCTACAGTGCCTGTCACTTGACTGTCATTGCCAACCTGAAGGCAGGCATCGAGAATCACGCACCTCCGCACCTCCGCGCACCGTCACTGCATGTCACATGAATACAACAGGTGGATGCAACACACTCTGCAAGCATGTGCTGCCCACAAAACACAACTTACCCTCAAAAACCACAGCCCCCCCACCCAGGGACAGTAATAGGAAGGGAAACCGCAGCATGGCCTGCTCTCCCCTAAAAGGGAACAGATAAGTAAAGACGATACCCTCTGAATTCCTTAGGTTGGCCCATGTAAGACAAACTTGAAACATATTGCTTGAGCCCTTGCGCTGGGTGTGCGTGTTTTAAGAAGTCATACTTCGTCTGTTTGGAGAACATTTCCTCTCTTTATGGGTTCCCAAAGCCACCTTATCAGCCTGTATTTTTGATTGTTTGCTTTCTTCTGAGGGAATATTGCTGCTGGCAGAAACAGAGATACGATTAATTAATTCCTTGAAGGCAATTAGCTTGCGAGGACCAAAGGAGACGCGTGCACTGGGGAATGTCACAGCGCTGACACCAGGAGGGAAGTTCCAGATGCAGGTTGGCGTTTCGTTTACAGAAGGCGATCTCGGAACCCTGAATCTAAGAACTTTCTAAAATTTCAACAGCCACTCACTTAACATTTTCCTGATGAGCACAAGCCGTCAGAAGGGGAGTCAAATAAGCTGTCTTTCCTCCTTGTGAAAGTCCCACTTTCACACTAAACTGCTGGGCCTCAGATATGCTGCTTTCTATTGTTCCTTCTGCCTGAAACCCCACCCGATCTGCCTTGGCCCTACTGCTTCTTGCAGGTCTCAGCCTAAATAGCACCTCCTCAGGGAAGCCTTTGATCCCATCCCAGCTAGCAACCCCTACAGGCTCATGTGTATGAGGGTCCCTAGCAGAAATTAGTATATCCGCCCTGGCCACACTGTACCCCAGCACCTGGCACAGAGGGGGCCCTTAATATCCCAAAAGATAAATGGCTTGGCCAGCTCCCCACCGTTCCTGTTTTAGTAAGGGGCACAAATATAAGCAACCTTTCAGGTGTGCAAGCTGCAACAGAAATCCAGAATAATAGAATCTTCACAATAGAGATTCCTCTATTATCAGGGATCCAAGCTCCCTCTTCTTGCTCTGCCTTAACAGGAAACTTCCACCTCATGGCCGAATATGGCACTCCTTGCTCCTGCCCTCACATCCACTCTCCAGCCAGTGAGAAGAAAGGGGACAGAGGAGGGTATGCTCCCACATTTAAGGGCATGCACGCCCTGGTAGTTGTACACATCACCTCTGCTTGCATCTGATTGGACAGAACTTGAGCCTATGGCCACACTTGTCAGCAAGGGAGACTGGGAAAGTAGTTATTATATGGTCACAGGCCCAGCTAAGAACTCATTTACTATAGAAGAAGGCCAGAGTGCATATAAGGGGACAGTGGGCCAATTCTTCCTCCCCTGGAATCATCCTGAGCCACCTCCCCGTCCTTGCCTCACAGAGAGTCCTCTACCCCTCACCGAATCCTTGACTTTGGTTTTCACTTGCCGGATGTATTGTGCTCCCTGCCCCCTACTGTGGCCTCCATCTGGCCACCTGCATCCCTCAAGTGGAATGCAACAGGGGCCTCCTCCCCTTTCTGGTCCCACCACCTCTCTGTGGCCACACCTCCCTCCCCAATCTACCTCTGGATCTGAGTGTCTGTCTGGCAAATTCTGTGATGGGCAGCCTGGAAGGATCTATCAAAAGTGAAAATTCATACCGTCTTTTACCCCGCACTTCTCTGAGAATTAACCCTACCATGGTCTTCCTCCGTGCTTGCTGCTGCAACTGAATACCATAAACGGGGGGGCTTCTAAGCCATAGATACCTACTGCTCCCCATTCTGGAGGCTCAAACCACAATCAGGGTGCCAGCACTGTCGGTTCTGGTGAGGACCCTCTTGGGACCTGCAGACAGCCCACTTCTCTCTGTGTCCTCACATGGTGCAAGGGGGGGAGCTGTGAGGGGCTCCCTTTGTGAGGCACTAACCTCAGTCATGGGGGCTCCACCCTCCTGAACTGATAATCACCTCCTGAAGGCCCCACCTCCTAATACTGTCACCTGGGAACCCCCTGGAGGGTTAAGATTTCCACTAACAAACTTTGAGAGGGACACTTTGAGACCATAGCAACCATGTTGCTTGTGAATTGATCCCACAGGGTTGCTTGGGTGCAGGCAAAATGCTGTTACACATTGCAGGACAATGTTATTCACAGCGGTGCCCTTTCTAACACGGAATGATGGAAAGACCCCAACTCCACTGATGGGGGATTGTGAATTAATCGTGGCAGGAAGGCCTGGGAGTGACGGCTAACTGGTATGGGATTTCTTTTGCAGTGACAAAAGTCTTCTAGAATTAGACACTGGTGATGGTTCCACAATTAGGTTAGTACAGCTGACTCTTGAACAACACAGGTTTGAAGAGTACAGGTCCACTTAGCCACTTTTTTCAATAAACACAGTACTGTAAATGTATTTTCTCTTCCTTATAGTTTTCTTTTTTAAATTTTCTCACTAACATCTTTTCTCTAGCTCACTTTATTGAAAGAATACAGCACATAACACATACAACATACAAGATATGTATTAATAGATGTGTTTATGTTACCAGTAAGGCTTCTGGCCAACAGTAGGCTATTAGTGACTTAAGTTTTTGGGGGGAGTCAAAAGTCATATGCAAATTTTCAACTGCATGGAGGATCAGTGCCCCTCATCCCTGAGTTGTTCGAGGGTCAGCTGTATGCTAAAGACTCACTGAACTGTACACTTTGTTTTTTGTTTTTTTTTAAGTAGGCTCCACGTTCAGCATGGAGGCCAACACGGGGCTTGAACTCCAACCCTGAGATCAAGACCTGAGCCAAGATCAAGAGTAAGATGCTTAACTGACTAAGCCACCCAGGTGCCCCCAAACTATATACTCTACTTTTTTTTAAGATTTTATTTATTTATTTGAGAGAGAGAGAGAGAGAGAGAGAGCGCACACGAGTTGGGGGAGGGGCAGAGGGAGAAGGACAAGCAAACTCCCCACTGATTCTGGAGCCCAGATGTGGGGCTCAATCCCAGGACCCCTGAGATCATGACCTGAGACGAAATCAAAAGTCAGACACCTAACCAACGAATCCACCCAGGTGCCCCCAAACTATATACTTTAGAAGAGCGAATTGTTCAGTCTCAAATGAAAAAAAAGCCAGGTACAGTAGAGTGCCAGAATATTTTGTGTGAAGAAGGGAAACAAGAATCTTTGCTCACAGTTGTTTGCCTGCCCCTAAACTCTGCAAGGCTGCACAAAACCTAACTGGGGAGAAGGCTGGGGAAGCGATGGGATGCCTTGGCCTTGGACTTTGGAGCTGATGTTGGAACATGTCAAGACATCTTTGGGATCTGGGTCCTTTGGGATGGAATGAATGCATTTGGCATGAGGGCAGGACATGGGTTTTGAGGGGCTGGTATAATGCTGTGGTCTGAATGTCTGTGTCCCCCAAAGTTCACATGTTGGAACCTCTTCCCAGGAGATGGTATTAAGAGATGGGGGCCTGGGGGAAGTGATTAGGTCATGACGGTGGAGCCCACATAATTGAGATCGGCGCCTTCGAAAGAGGCCCCCCAGAGCTCCCTCTCTTCCACATGAGGGCACAGCTAGAAGTCTAGTCTGCAGCCCAGAAGAGGGTCCTCGCCCGACCAGCCCTGCTGGCACCCTGATCTCGGAATTCCAGCCAGTACAACTGTGAACAATACGATCCCGCTGCTAAGCCCCCCAGTTTATGATATGCTGTGAGAGCAGCCCCAACAGACGAAGACAGGCAGTGACTGCACGAAGGTATGGGGGGTCCTGGGGTGCTGGGTACACGGATGTGCTCAAGTAGTGAAAATCTAGCACACTATATACTTAGGATCTGTGCACCTTTCAGCGTATATTTTAGTGAAATTCAAAAAAATAAAAATAAAGCCTGCATGTATAACATGGTTACAAGTACTAAAAACATAAGGTCGACATGGAGATAGGAAGACAAGGAAAGGAAGTGGATGTGATGGGGTGACGAAGTCATGGGGGCTGGGTTTCTTTTCACTACCCTTTTATGCCATGAATTTCTCCGTTCCTTTTGGAGAAGTAGCAGGGCTAGAAGCCTGAGGGGCAGTGAGGGATGAGCCAACTCTCCTGCCACAGAGCCGTGGAGCAGAGGGAGGGGACGTCTGCTGGCATATGAGGTTCAGCAGTCAGTTTGCTCACCTGATCATGTCCTGTCCACGACACTATAAAATTTGGTTAGCCCCATTTTACAGATGAGGACATTGAGGCTCAGAGAGAGAAAATGATTTTCCCCAGTTACGCAGCAAATGAGTGCGGCTATCAGACTTCAAACCCATCTGTCTGGCCCCCAGGCTGCGGCGTGCTCCTCTAATAGAGAGCGAGCCCACTAATCCACCTCAGCCCATCTCCTGTGCCCCTTATTCTGTGCAAGACAGAGAAGGGAATGGGACTTCTGGGGGTCACACAGCCCATCATCAGCCAATGGCCACTCAGAGAACCCAGAGCCAGGAGCTTTCATTTGCTCCTCACCCAACAGCAAATGTTTCTCATTCAGCAAAGGTGTTGTGAGCATCTGTTCTAGGCGCTGCTGTGGGCACTGGAGGTGTCAGATTAAATCATGCAGACAGGGCCCTGCCCCTGGGAGGCTGCCATTCTAGCGGAGAGAGATCAACAGTGGACCGGTGAGTGACCAGGACGGGGAGCAAGGGAAACAGAATGAGTGCTCTGATGTAAAATGGAGCAGGATTGGGAGGGATGCGGTGTGGCTGCGTCTGTCAGGTGGCCAGGGAAGGCTCCTCTATGGCTGTGACTTAGAGCAGGGGCCACCCCCGCTGTAAGCAATGTGGGTCTCTGGGAATGATCATTCCAGGCAGCTGGAATAGCATGTGCAAAGGCCCTGAGGTGAGGGTGCATTTGGGGTCTGTGTGTCTTCCCCTTCTTCTCTATGGATACTTTTCATCAGCTTTGGGGTACACCTACATGATCTCATCTCAAGATCCTTAATTTTTTTTTTTTACTTTAAGTAGGCTCCACACCCAATATGGGGCTTGAACTTATAACCTCAAGATCAAGGGTTGCGTGTTCTACCAACTGAGCCAGCCAAGTGTCCCTCAAGATCCTCAACTTAATTACATTTGCAAAGGGCCCTTTTTACAAATAAGACCACATCTTAGATTCTGGGTGGACACCTCTTTTGGGGGGTACCATTCAATCCACTGCCAGGGGCCAGAGTGGACACAGGGAGACCACGTAGGAGCAGTGACGGTGGCCAGGACTGGTCTGGGGAAGCGGAGTGGTGGCAGGTTGAAGATGTATCAGGAGCTGGAATCCAAAGCACGTAAGGAACGACCAGGTGCAAGCTTGAGGAGCAGGAGGTGTCAAGGGGGACCATCAGGTTTTGGCTTACACAACTGAGTGGGTCATGATAAAAAGACATCTTATCCAATACCATACTTTTCCCCAGACCCAATCACCCCAGTTCCAAAAGGGAATGAACTCAATCTCTTTAAAGCCAGGTCTTGTCCCAAAGACATTTTTTAAGGCTATAGAGCTTCGGGAAACACAAGAAGACCTCCATGTGATTGCTAAGTAATTGCTTTCCAACTATAAAAGTAATTAAGAAATGGCACCAATTTCCCTAAGTGTAATGTAATTAAATCCACTGGCTTGGAAAATCATCTGCGATAAACTGAAACAGCAAAAGATCAGACCATGGGGAATTAGGGAAACATCTGACACGAGGGACAGAGTGTTCTCTGGGGCTTCTCCCCCGGAGGGGTGGCCTTGGTAGGCTCCGCGTGTGGCTGGCCAAGGAGGGCAGGTGGAGGATGGGCAAGCCAGGCACAGGGCTCTTTTTAAATGATTCTACCTGCAGGTAAGGAGTCTGATGGTTATGGGAGTGGGGAGGGCCCCATAGACAGATTTCTTTTTTTTTTTTTAAGATTTTATTTATTTATTCATGAGAGACACACAAAGAGAGGAAGAGGCATAGGCAGAGGGAGACACAGGCTCCTCGCAGGAAGCCCGATGCGGGACTCGATCCCAGGACCAGGATCATGCCCTGAGCCAAAGGCAGACGCTCTAACCGCTGAGCCAGCCAGGCGTCCCACAGATTTCTGATATACACTGAAACTAGCACGCTGTTCTGGCGATGGGAGAGAAGTTAGCAAGGAATTTTGAGTCAGGCAGAGAGCTCTGGGTTCCGGTCCTCACTTTGTTATCCTGAGCAGCTTGTTAAGCTCTGAGCCCCTGTTTCCTTTCCCGTAGGAGAATAGTCATCATTTCTAAGAGCGTGCTGTTAGGAAAGTGTGTACGTAACGCACACGGTGTGCTGTAGAAACCCTCAGGCCCGGACAAGGTCCATGGGGATTACTGACAGAGGGCCCACCCGCCCCGCTCCCTGAGACCTCCCTCCAGCTGGCTCGTCCCCTCCCTCACCATATCACCCTCCTCCATCCACTGGCTCCCTCCCCTTGACCTTTGACTGAGGCCCATACACTGGGACCCTCAGTTTCTTCAAATATAAAAAGAAGAAGAATTAAAGTCCCTCCCCTATGGGAGGGATGGGGTATTGTTAATACCCCCATGGGGTATTATGAGGATCCAAAGAGCTAATGCATAACTAAGTGTTAGGATGAAGCCTGGCACAGGCTCTAGGAGTCTGAGGTAGTGCATAGCTATTATTACGATTATGAATGGCAGGGGCCTGGGTGGCTCAGTTGGTTGAGCATCCAACTCTTGATTTTGTCTCACGTCATGATCTCAGGGTCCTATTATAGAGCCCCACATCAAGCTCCTGCTCAGCAGAGTCTGCTTGGAATTCTTTCTCTCTCCCTCTGCCTGCCCCCCACCCGGTTCCCTCTCTCTCGAATCAGCAAATAAATCTTTAAAAAATATATTTATAAATAAAATCGAAAAAGAATCATAAATAAATATAAAAAATATTTATTTCTAAAAGAAATCTTTTTAAAAGATTTATTTCTAAATAGAACAAACATAAAAAGATTTATTTATTTATTTATTTGTTTGTTTGTTTGTTTGTTTATTTGTTTATTTATTTATTTGAGAGACACAGAAAGAGAACAGAGCAGGGGTGGGCGGAGGGAGAGAGAGAGAGAGAGAGAGAATCCCAAGCAGACTCCCTGCTGAGCACAAAGCCTGATCTGGGGCTCCATCCCAGGACCCTGAGATCATGACCTGAGCCGAAATCAAGAGTCAGATGGATCCCCAACCAAATGAGCCACCTAGGTGCCCCTAATTAAATCTTTAAAAAAAAGAAAAGAACAAGCAAAAAGAAGAAAAAAAAATCACCCCTATATGCTCTCACCTAGCAATAACTATTGTTAACAATTGGAGAATAATCCTTCTAAAAAATACATATATTTATAAAATATAAAAAATACATATATTTTTTTAATTTTTAGGAACTGCTTGTATTGTGCACACTGTTTGGGGGACCGATTTTTGTCAGATAACAGTATGCCAGGAGCAGCTTTACATACTACCACGCCTTCTCGTCCACCATCCTTTCACTGACTACCGTTGCCCCTGGTGTCATCACACCACTGTCCATCGGTGAGCTATTCAGGGTTCCTCTCCAGCCAGCCCCTTCCCCCCCGTAACTCTGGCCCCAGCTCCCCCTCTCCTGTTCTCTGTACAGATCTCCAAGAGAGTAAAATACAGTCGTGAGGACATCACATCACTTTTGCACTCACAGCCATTCACAACTGAAATTGTATCTTCTTCTCTCCCTGGCATTCAAAGCTCTTTACGACATGTCACCACAACTCTGCTTAGCTCCTACATCTCCTTGTCATATGTCACATGCCGCCTCATCCTCACCCGTGCTGTCCCGGCCCCCCGTGCCTCAGGTCTGCCTCTTTCCAAACCCAACCCAAGCTGGTTCCCTTCCTCAAAGTGTTGTCTGCTGTTCCCGCAGTGTCACTCAGGATCACGTCCAGCTGGGAGGGAACAAAACTCAGTGTAAATAACAGTGACCTGACCAAGATAGAAGCTCAGTCTCTGTGGCACAGAAGATGAGCTGAACTGGATGATCCAGGAGTGGCCCCAGAGCTCTTCAGTCTTCTGGGTGGTCCCAATCCTGGGGTGTATGCTCCATCCTCAGGCTCTGAAGTGGTGACTGGAGTCCCGGGCATTCTGTGCATGTTCCCAACAGAAGGCCTCTGTAGCAGATGGGGGAAGAGTGCCCACTCTCTTTCAGGAGGGCTTTTCTAGAAGTACCACACAAGACGTCCTGTATCTCTGTGGCCAGAACGTGTTCGCTTGGTCGCCTACAGCAAAAGAGGCTGTAGAATGTAGTAACATGACTGTTCCGAAGAAGGGGGAATGGTCACAGACAACCCAGCCTCCTACACCCAGAACAGACAGCCCTCCCCCTACCCCCGAGCTCCCCCTGCATCCCACGAGAGGCCCCCAGAACATCCAGTACTTAGCCCACGAGGCAGCAGGTGATAACGAAAGATGAAAGACACAGGGTTTGGAGTCAAACAGACCTGGATTTAGATCCTGGCTAGTGCTCTCTAGCTGGATGATTTAGGACAGTCGCTTAAACGTTCTCAATTTCTGTGCCTTGGAAAGAGAGGAAGGAAGGGAGGGAGGAGAGAGAAAACCCTCCTAAGAAGGTTGTAGAAAAGTAAGAGCCGATTAATTGTCCCAAATTCCTGGCCCTTCTGGTTTACACGGTCACCTACATCCGTGCATCCTATCTTCTGCGAGACGGTGAGGGCTTCCAAGCCCAAAACCTGGCCTATGCAAAGGGCTATTATTAATATTTGCTGCATTCAGCTGAGTCCACCTGGGCTGTCCCTTCTCTGGGGTTCAGTCTTACCCTGCCTTGGCTCGTCAACTCATGACCATCAGGGTTCTGGGTGTGAGGCTAACTCAGCTGGTTTGGGAGTGGGATTTTTCATCTCCCCTGGGGAGAGAACGACTGGTCCAGAAATAAAGCCCCTTCCACACCAGACTATAAGCTCTTCACCCAGCATTAAGCATACAGCAAGGGCTGCATAAATACTAGCTTATATTCCCACGGTTGTTGTTGCTCTAGCTACTGTTGGTGGAGTCACAGATGAACTCTAAAATGTAGCGGCATCAACCAACTATCTTCCTAGATCCATGGTTCTGTGGGTGGGGAATTTGGGCACGGTTTGTCTGTTCCCCCCACCTGGGTCTGAAGGAGGAGGCTCAAACAATGAGGGCTTGAAAGCTGGAATTATCTTTCAGAGTCTTCACTCCATGTTTGGCAGCGATGCTGCCTGCCTGCCACTGAGCTATGGGACACAAGTGGCCTCTACCTGTGGGGCTGGGTTGAGCTTCCTGACAGCATGGCAGCTGGTTCCAAGAGACAGTGACCCAGGACAGCGCAGCAGATGCCCACGTATTCTCATGATCTAATGATCTAGCCTGGGAAGGCACATGGTGTCACTTGCACCCTGGTCACCAGCCCACCCAGGGTCAAAGCGAGGAAACAGAGACCCTACCACTCAGTGGGAGGAGCATCAGTCACATAGCCAAGATTGTTCCCTAATACTAGGCATCATCACAACAGCCACAATACAACAATGACTATAACAACCACCAACAACCACCACAACCATGACAGTTGTAAGTAGTGGTGACAGTTCATCCCTCCCAAGACTGCCGTGTGTCCAAGTGAGAGAGCACACAGAGCTCCCCAGGCCTGGGCTGGCTGGCTCGCCCCACGGGGAGGTACAGATTTTCTGTTCAATCCTGCATCTCAGGGCTGGACAGGGGCCGCCCTCCATGCTGCGGACACTTCTGCGGCCCCAGGAGGCACTTGGTCAGGGTCTGAGACCATGGAAGCCAGAGCAGCAATCTGTCTGGATCACCTTTTTCTTTTCTTTTCTTAAAGATTTTATTTATTTATTCATGAAAGACACAGAGAAAGAGAGGCAGAGACACAGGCAGAGGTAGAAGCAGGCTCCCTGTGGGGAGCCCGATGTGAGGTTCCATCCCAGGACCCCAGGATCACACCCTGAGCCAGAGGCAGATGCTCAACCGCTGAGCCACCCAGGTGCCCCTCTGGGTCACCTTTTTAAATGGACTTGTCATGGGCCTTTTAAACTGCAGCTTCCTGGATGACTTTCCTTTGAAGCTGCCCACGCCGGTTTGAGTCTCTCTGGGAGACCATTTCGACTCGCCCCAGTGAGGTTTTGGTTGGTGATAGGGCTGGAAAGATCCGCAGGAGAGTCATGTAGTATCTTTCTTCCCTAACTTCCCAGTCCTCGAAGGAAAGGCCATGTTTGGTTTGAAAACACAGCAGCTTTATCACCAACCAGGACCCTGGATGAAATCTTTCCCCCTAAAGCTGAATAAACAGCCCTGGGCTCTGCTCACACCCTGCTCTCATCTCAAAACCCACTGGGCTTATCTAGGCCCTGCCTTCTACCCTGGGCCTGCCGGGAGCCCCAGAACAACCCCAGGGGCTGGGGGACATGCATTCTGCTCCATTTCCTCCTTATTGGAGGAAAAGAGGACCAGATTCAAGTATCTTCCTCCCCCGAGGTTCAGTCTTCTTGTCTGCAAAGTGGGGATGCCATTGCTGGCCTCACCTCACTGTGCCAGGGTCAAATGAGATTATTTGAAAAGAAAGTGCAGGCATGCTAGGTGCTCAGGGAGCCCTGCTTCAGTCTGAAGAGAATAGGGCGGAGTGGGATCCAGAGTCAAGCTTGGTTCAAAACCCATGACCACCACCGTAGCCAAGTACATGCTGGGTGACCTTGGGCAAGTTCATCAACCTCTCTGAGGCACAGCCTCTTTAGCTTATAAATGATCTTGTGATAATGAAGTTGCCATGGAGACTAACACAGAACTGAGCATTGCGCCTGATGTGCAGACACTTACAATTAATAGTGGTTATTTGTTTTTATTATTTATTAATCCATCACATTTCTAGGCAAAGACAAAGTCTTTTAACTCATAGATTCCCCACATTTCATATATACCCAATGAAGCTCCTCAAAGTGATAGATGAAAGTCTATCATTGTTTCTGTTCATTTAAATTTTTTATTTGAAATTTTGAATGTGATCATAGTAGGCTCACATGCAGTTGTGCGGAATAACACAGATCTCTCGTACGCTTCTGCCCCCCATTTTACAAAACTGTAGTACAGTATCACAACCAGGACGTTGTCACTGACGCCATCCACCAATCTTATTCCGGTTTTCCAGTTTTACTTGTACTCATTTGAGTGAGTGAGTGTGTGTGTCAAGCTTTATAAAATTTTATTTACCTTGTAGCTATGTGTATCCACCACCACAGCCAAGATAAAGACCACAAACCCCACTTGTGTAGGAATCCTCTTATTTTAAAGCTAGGAAAGCCCCTAGTTTGAATTTATGAGTTAACATAGCATGTAGATTTGGGGGCCCAGTGATCTGCCCACCTGGGTTCAAATCCCAGCCTCTGAATGGCTGTGTGACCCTGGGCAGGGGAGGGAAAAAGAGGAGAAGGGGAGGGGAGTGGTGCACTTCTGCCTCAGTTTCCTCGTCTGCAAAATGGGAAAATCACACCTCGCAGCACGCAACAAAACATTCTGTGACTGCAAGCTGTACTAACAGCTTGGCTGGTGACAGAGTCCCCAGAAGCAGAACTACTTGCCCAAGATCACACACCAAGCTGGAGGCATAGCTGAGAGGGGGACCTGGGCAGCCAGATTACAGCAATTACAGCCGTATCCTTCCACTGGACCAGGTGAACAAGAGGGCAAGCTTGCATGGTCTGCAGGCGTACCAGAGCCTTCCTTCCAGGGTTGACCACGCAGGCGGGCCGCCGCCGAGCCCAGAGGCCAAGCAGCGGGCCCTGGAGACGGCATGCCAGGCCAGGGATCCCAGCTAGGGCATCTGCCTGCGACAAGCGGCCTCAGTCTCCCCAGATTCACTTGAGCCTCATCTGCAGAGTGGGACTGGCAGCCCGGCCTGCTGAGGCCTTCAGGGATGAAGAGGTTAACAGACTCAGAGCCAGGAAGTGTCAGGCTGTGAATGTTCAGCCAGTGGCTTTCCTAGGTAGCA
The DNA here is from genome assembly GCF_018345385.1 of Vulpes lagopus. Classification (NCBI taxonomy): domain Eukaryota; kingdom Metazoa; phylum Chordata; class Mammalia; order Carnivora; family Canidae; genus Vulpes; species Vulpes lagopus. Next base: position 130,353,159 of record NC_054827.1, on the reverse strand, counting down.
GCATTGTGTTAACCAAGGTTTAAAATCAGAATGATCGCACAGGGCTAGGATGGTAGCAGAAACGTGTCGAATCACAAGATCAGATAAGGGAGTCGAGGAACAGGACTGCAGAACCCGAGTATCTTGTCTTAGAACCTCGGTTATTTTTTTTTAATTTTATTTATTTATTCATGAGACACAGAGAGAGAGGCAGAGACACAGGCAGAAGGAGAAGCAGGCTCCATGCAGGGAGCCTGATGTAGGACTCGAACCCAGGACCCCAGGATGACGCCCTGGAGCCGAAGGCAGATGCTTGACCGCTGAGCCCCCCAGGGATCCCTTAAAACCTCAGTTAACACTTGAAACTGAAGACCTTACCCAAGGGAACAGGCTGATCCTCTCTAGCCGTTCACAGGGAGGCTCACATCTCATTCCTCCCAGCAGAAAGCAGAATGTCCTTTTTTGTGGCTGGATTAGCTGCTCAATACCAGAAACTTCTGATCCTGTGCTCTGAGCCTGTTGTGAATATGTCATTCCCAAACAAACACAGGTTACCATCTTTTCTTCTTTCTCTCTCTCTCCCTCTCTCTCTCACTCTCTCTCTCTTTCTTTCTTCTCCCCAAGATCAAAGAAGGCATTTGGGCCTTTAAGATAACATTCATCCAGAGAGATGGTAATATGCGAGATTAATGAAAATTAACATAATCCCTCTGAATAGTGGAGAGCTTGCGTTCAATCGTTTGTCCTGCTGTTAATTATGCGTTAGGTGGTGATAAATGCTTTAAATCAAGTGATGCCTTGAAAACCATTTAAATGATTTTCACCTAATTAGTTTCCCTGCCTTGTTCTGAGACTGGAGGACCCCTCCCCAGCCTGTCCCCCCTCCTTGGGATCTGTAATGTGCCGGGGGATCAAGGAACCCTGAGCTCCAGAGGAACGTTTCCTGGCTTCCATCGGCTCTGACCCACCCCGGTGGGCCCCGGGTTGAGATTTATTTTTTTCTTATTGGCTTTGCAGATCCAAGATCAAAAGGAAATTTATCAGTTTCTGTCTTCCTTCAGCCTACTCCAGCCAGCCTTCATGACAAGACCCTATCAGCCTTAGAGTTGCAGAGGCCCTCGGAGGGGAGCAGAGGGAAGGCCCCACAAACGGTCACCGTCAGAGTAGGGGGCGGAAATTGCTGCGTGGCACCCAGCCGGCCTCCGGAGGGTGGCGCAGAGGCTGGACAGGAGGAATGCTGGTCTGTGCAACTCAGAGCCCCAGGGGGCAGATTCAGAAAGGCTTCCCCACTCTGCTGCCCCCTCTGAAGTTGAAATAGCATCTGAGTCCCTTAAAGAACCTGGTTAAAGGTGAACTGGGCAGGGTGCCTGGGTGGCTCCGTGAATGAGCATCTGACTTTGGCTCAGGGCATGATCCCAGGGTCCTGTGGTGGAGTCCCTGCAGGGAGCCTGCTTCTCCCTCTGCCTGTGTCTCTGCCTCTCTCTCTGAGTCTCTCATGAATAAATAAATAAAATCTTTTAAAAAAAGAAAAGAAAAGAAAAAGGGTGAACTGGAAGCCCTAGGGAGGAAGGGTTGGATGGGCCTGGAGGAAGAGAAAACCTTCCCGGAGAATGGGAACCTGTCACTGGAGGCTTATGTGTGAACCCAGAACTCTTGCCACCACAGCAGGAGTTTGGCAATCAAATGGCCTCCTCCTCCTAGAAGCCCCCAGGATTGGAATCCAGCCCCCTTCCAGCTCTGGGGGGGGCCCATGTCTCCTCAGTCACCACCCCTCTCTCTTGCCAGGAAATACAACATTAGGTCACAAATCCTGTGGAGGCCTGGCTCTCAGCAGCAGGGCAGCACAGGGTAGGCCCCTGGACCTCCCGGAGCTCCTTTCCTCCGCAAGGCAGGAGGAGGAGCGCCCCTGGGAGATGCTGCCCTGCTCTCCCGCCTGGCGGCCTGGTGGCCTGGCGTGAGTCTCTGATCCCAAGAGCATCGTGATCAAGGCCAGTATCCGCCCCACGTCCCCAAGGCCCTGGTATCCTTCCTTCTGTGTCCAACGGGCCGAAAAACCACAGGGCAGCCGCTCCCCCTGGATCATAACCCCTTGCCCCTGACTCGGAAGCCAGAAGATACAAAAAGGAAAATGAAACAAAGTACCTCCAATTGATCCCTCTTCTGCCTTAAAACAAAACAAAACAAAAAAAGGCGGAGGGGGGCGGGGGGGGGGGGCGGGGAGCCGGTTCACATTTGAAGTTAGAATCCTGGTGGGGCTCTCCCTGCTTTCATCCCGAACCGTCCTCCCTACTTTGCAGAGGGCTTCAGAACCCCTGGAGTTGCAATTATGTGGACATTTTTGGAACATGTCTGTTAATGATTTGTGATCCTGAGGACTTATTTTGAATTAATTCCTTTTTTAAAGGGCAGTTTGGTCTCCCAATAAGGGGCAGACCCCAAATGCCACAGCCTCTGCCTTTGTGCTAAATGAACTTTTTAGAGGTTCCAGATGACGCCTGGCACCGGACAGAAGGGAGCCAGCCAGAGAGGTCAATTCTCTGGGACAAGTTCCCTGGACGATCCCGCCTTGTCCCTGCGGCAGGAAGTGGTGCCCTCCCGAGCAAGGCATTTCAGAAATGCCTTTGAGACAACAGGCCAGCCGGAGCTGGGCCCCGTGGGCTCCCAGCAGGAGAGAGACAGGAGAAGACGTCCCAGGGCAGCCGCGGTGTCCCTCCTGCTTGTCAGACCCCACCCTCCACGGCCTCACAAACTCCGTGCTGCAAAGGGCAGCACGGCCTTTCCAAAGGCTCTTCCTTCATCATTCTCCACTCCCTTCTTTATGACGGCCAATTATACATAAAATAAAATTTACCATTTGAAACTATGATCAAGGGCAGCCTGGGTGGCTCAGCGGTTTAGCGCTGCCTTCAGCCCGGGGTGTGATCCTAGAGACGGAGGATCGAGTCCCACGTCGGGCTCCCTGCATGGAGCCTGCTTCTCCCTCTGCCTGTGTTTCTGCTTCTCTCTCTCTGTTTCCCATGAATAAATAAATAAAATATTTTTTTAAAAAATAAACTATGATCAAGTGGCATTAAGTACATTCACATTGCTGTGCAACCATCATCACCATCCATCGCCAGAACTCATGGCCTTGGCAAAGCTGGAACCCTGACCCCATGAAATAGCTCCTGGCCCCTGCTCCCCCCAGCCTTGGCGATCACCATTCAATTTCCTGTCTCTACGAATTTGACAACGCTCGAGACCTTATATACACAGAATCATACAGTGTTTGTCTTCTTGCGACTGGCTTATTGCACTTAGCGTGACGTCTTCAGGGGTCATCTACGTTACAGCATGTGACAGGATTTACTTCCTTCCTGAGGCTGAACAACCGTCCACTGTATGGACGGACCACATTGTGTTTATCCGGTCATCCATCCATGGACACTCGGGTCACTTCCACCCGTTGGCTGTTGCTAATCATGCTGCTAGAGACATGGTGTCCAAATACTCATTCAAGTCCCCACTTTCAGTTCCCTGGGGAGTGTACCCAGAAGTAGAGTTCCTGGATCATCTAGTAATTCTGTTTATAATTTTTTGAGCAGTCACCATACCATATAACACAGTGGCGATACCATTCTGCATTCCCACCAGACATGCATGGGGATCCAAATCCTCCACATTCTTGCCGACACGTGTTCCCTGTGTTTTTGGCAGCAGTCATCCTAACAGGAGCAAAATGATCTTCAGTGTGGTTTTGATTTGCATTTCTCTGATGATCGGTGACATTGAGCATCTTTTCTTGTGCTTATTGACTCTTTATCTTTGGAGAAGTGTCTACACAAGTTCTTTGCCCACTTTTTAATCGACTTGTTTGTGTTGTTGTTGTTGAGCCATACACACTCTATATATTTGGATACGATCACATACGTGCTTGCAAATACTTTCTTCTGTTCATGGGTTACCTTTTCACTCTATTGATCGTGTCCTTTGATGCACAGAAGTTTCCCATTTTTATGCAGTCCAATTTATCTGTTTTTCTCCTGCTGTGTTCCTTACTCATTCTTGCCTCTAAGTCTTAGGGAAAAAGGTAGTTTCGTCCACCTAGCATGCATTTCTGTCATCTCTTAGCTGGGCTCATTCCACCTGACTGTCGTGTCTCAATTCGGGTGCCACCTTCTCCAGGGTCGCCAAGTCACCAGTAGCAGGAGAGCACTAGCGTGTGACACCAACTAGGACATGTCTGCACTGGGTCAAACCCCTAAGATTTCTGGTTAATTTGTCACCGTGGCACCACTCAGCCTCTCCTGACCAATGCGATGCCCCATGACTGAGTGTGTCTGGCTAGGAAAGTGCCTCACATGCTGGGAAGTTTCAGACTCCCAATCCAGTGCTCTTCACAAGCACATGACTTCTCCCAAGTTTATCCAATATACTTAAATGGGAGGCAGGGATGAGTGACACCTTGCCCGGTCCCTGAGGGCTTCATAGTGTGCAATTCAGGAAAGTGACAAGCAAAGCAATTTCCAGCAGGGGACATGGGTAAAAGGTCCAAGTTAGTGACACGTGTTGGAATGCGAGGGGAGTTAGCAGGACCCACTCTCTTTATGAGGCAGGTAACTCATGAGTGCCGAACCGGCAGGAGAAAATGCTGAAGATAACTTGGTTTCTGGAGTCAGACAAATCTGTGTTTGATTTCTCCCTTGGCCATCCGAACAAGTCACTTCACTTCTCTGGGCTTTAGTTTCTTCACTTGTAAAAGCAGGAAACTAATAACTACCAAAAATGAGTGAATGAACCAACTTGCTGGGAATGACAGAATGAAACATCACACACCCACGATCATGGATGCAGTGCACATGGCTCTTATTATTACCACTATTATTATAAAAAGGCTTTGCAAAATCTGAAGTTCTGTACGTAACCATCTTAGTCCATGTAAGCTGCTACAACGAAATACTGTCCACTGGTCGGCTTATAAATAATAAACATCTATTTCTCACAGTTCTGGAGGCTGGTAAGGACAAGATCAAGGCCCCAGCAGATTGAGTGTGTGGTGAGACCCTTTCCCTGGTTTCTCCTTGTGTCCTCATGTGGCAGAAGGGGGGCTCTCTACCCCTCACCTACCTCCTATACAGCACATCGTGGTGGTTTTGGTTTCTGCTTTCGTTTCCTGCCATTTCAATATAAGCACTGTTGAGAATTCTGGTGCGTTATAGTCACTGTCTCCCTAATATTCAGAACAGCTCACGACATGTGGTAGACATGCAGTAAATATTTTATGAATGATGAATGGATGAAATAAAGATGAATGAACCATTAGAGAAAGACTCTTGTCATCAGGCAGGTCCTGAGCTGGCTTCACAGGTAAGCAATGACACAGAAAAGCTATGGATTGACTCAGTGGAGCCTGTCTCTGTTCAAAAGGACACTAGAAATCCATCCTCTGGGTGTGGTGAGTACATTGGATCTTCCAGCACGCTCTACCCCACTTCCTGTGGCTGGTGAGCTTGGGTCCTAGGTCCATCGGACGGCTCATCCCCAAAGGACCTACTTAAGGCTCATCTTTTACGGCATGAAAATAACGTCCCCAAAGTGCTGAGTTGTCTCGTGGCAAGCAAACTAGGTGGGCGTTGTATTTGGACAGGAATATTGCTTAGAGGCATTATTTTACACTACCTGCTACCTAAAAGGAAAAGAATGAGATGCAAGAATCCAATACTTTCTGAGAAGAACGTGCACATGGGTACAGAAGTTGATTCGAGGCTGGGGAGTCTCTTTACAATGTAAGTAAACAAGCTACATCTCCTACAATAAAATATTAGCCTCATGTGCAAATAAAATACTTAATAACTTAATGTGTAGTGGTGGGCATGCTTCTAGACTGACAGTGACATCATGGAGAGATTTAGTAGGAATTCTAAATTTAAGGATGATGAAAATCCAGAAAGAACTTGTAGTTCATTTTCTCACTAGGAAGTTTTTGCTGCATCTCAAAACACATGGACAGGAGGGCTCCACTGGCCTTTTCCCTTCCTGTCTGGGAAAACTCTATTTTCTGGCTTTCTTTGGCTGTTGGAATGTAAACAGCCTCACCTTTCAAAGCAAGACACTGTGAAATTGTAAAGCGCTCATCAACATCGAATTCTTCTGTCCCAGATTTGTTCAATTAAATTATGACACAGTTCCATTTCGTTTTAACCTAAGCTGAATCAAAGTGTTCCTAATTTCAATTTCTGCCTTTGAGAAGATCATTGTCACGTGTGCTGCAGAGTACAAAGTCAATCCTTAACCGAGCCCAAGGGACAGGCTCCCTTAGCAACAGCACATGGTTACAAAGCCTTTGTGATAGTCCCAGGCATCATAATTCTCAGACAACTTGACCAGCGGCACAGAGCTCTCTCCTGCAATACTGCATGCGATCCCTGTACACTAACTACAAGGGAAGCCAGGCAAGAGGTGGTTCTGCCCATTTTGCAATGATTAATTCAAGCCAATTCATATTTACTGGGCACCTACTACATGCTAGGTCTCTGCCTAAAGTGATTCACTCATGGTTTAGAGCAAATAATAGTGATGCGGTGCCAAGCTGGTATTTGCCAAGCACTTGTCTGTGCAGGCACTGTTCCAAGTGCCATACACATGTTATCTCATTTAATCCTCATGACAGATTTGAAAGCTGGGTTCTATTAGGACCATCTCCATCTGGCAGCCTAGAAAAGAGACTTAGTGAAGCCCCTTGAAGTCACTACCCAAGCTCTAGTAGTCATACACACCATAGAGGGAGAGGAAGAAGATTTATTTTGAGAAATTGCCATAGGAGGCTGAGAAGTCCTACCATCTCCCATCTGTGAGCTGGAGACCCTGGAAAGCTAGTGGTGTAATTCAGTTCTTGTCCAAAGGCATGAGAAGCAGGCGATCAATGGCATGAATCCTAATCCAAAGGTTGAAGAACATGAGATGAGATGTCCTAAGCTCAATGAGCCAGGAGAAAAAGAAGGGGGTGAATTCCTTTCCCCTCTGCCTTTCGGTCTATTCAAGCCCTCAAGGGATTAGACGATGCCCACTCACAGCGGGGAGAGCAATCTGCTTCTGGAGAGCCCACCAATGCACATGCTAACCTCATCTGGAAACACCCTCATAGACTCACCCAGAAACAAGGCTTAATCTAGGCACCTGGTGGTCCTCTCAAGTTGATACTGCAAGTAACCATCACAGGGGTGCCTGGGTGGCTCAGTCGGTTGAGCATCCCACTCTTGGTTTCAGCTCAGGTCATGATCTCAGGGTCATGAGATCAAGCCTGGCATTGTAGGGCTCTGCACTCAGCAGGGAATCTGCTTGGGACTTTCTCTCTCTCTCTCTCTCTCTCTCTCTGTCCATCTGCCTCTCTCTCCACCCCCAGCTTGCAGGTGTTCTCTCTCTCTCTCTCAAAAAATATAAATCAGTCAATCAATCAATCAATTAATCCTGTGTCCAGAAGACATAAAGAGCTCTTCCAACTCAACAATGAAAAACAATTTAAAAATGGGCCAAGTATCCGAGCAGGGAGTTTTTCAAAGAAGATATACAACGGCCACTAAGTTCAAGAAAAGATGCTCAACATCACTCATTACTAGAAAATGCGAATCAAACCTCAATGAGGTTTCACATCCACTTCACACCCACCAGGATGCCTATGCTCAAAAAGACAGACAGTCACAGAGTGGCTGAGGACGTGGTAAATCAGCAGCCTCCTCACCCAGCATGGGGAACGCTGAAGGCTGAAGGCACAGCATCAGTTTCATCAGGTGAAACACAGGGTAGCCATGTGATTCGAGAATACCACTCCTAAGTCTATACCCGAGAGAACTGAAAACGTATGTCTGTAGAGAAACTTGTATTTGAATATCCATTGCAGCATTATTCACAACAGCCCCAAGGTGAAATAGCCCAAGTGTCCACTAGCGGATGAATGGATAGACCAAATACCACATATATGGATAATGGATACAATGGATAAACAAAATATCATCTATATCATATATATATACACATATATAAATCCACACAATGGAATATTACTCAGCCATAAAAAAGGAATGAAAATCTGATTCTACAGCGTGGATGAACCTTGAAGCCATACTAAGCGAAAGAAACCAGTCACAGAAAGTCACATATTGGGACTCCTGGGTGGCTCAGCGCTTGAGGATCTACCTTCAGCTCAGGTTGTGATCCTAGGGTCCTGGGATCAAGTCCCGCATCAGGATCCCCGCAGAAAGCCTGCTTCTCCCTCTGCCTGTGTCTCTGCCTCTCTCTCTGTCTCTGTGTATCATGAATAAATCAATAAAATCTTAAAAAAAAAAAAAAAGAAAGTCACATGTAGTACAATAGGAATTATAGGAAATGTCCAAAATAGGCAGATCGGCAAACACAGAAAGTCATTCTTGGGGGGTAGAAGGGGGAGAAATTGGGAGGGACTACAGGTAAAGGGGTTCTCTCTGGGGTGATGGAAATGTTCCAAATTAGTGCTAACGCGGGTACACAACGTGGTAAATAAACTAGTAAGTACAGATTGAGTCATGGGACAGCCTGACCCTCAAACTCAGGAAACTTCTAGCAGAAGCTTCTGCCTACCTGTCAATCTTACCTTTTAGAAACAAGCTAATGGACTGCTGGGACAGGAAAAGACACATTTGAGGAAGACTGCTCAGATGAATCAGAAAGTGTCAGAAGTACCTGACAATTACCTGGGCCTCGTTATAATGCTAAATCCCCGTCTGAATATTCATCCCAGGCCTTATTGGGCATCAAGGCTCTGGAGATCATTCCTCTTAATCTTATTTGCGAGGCAACTGCCCAGTGTAGTCTCTTGTCTATAACTCACCAGGGAGCAGATCCACTGTGGTCCAGTAACAACTGTACACTTTTTTTTTTTTTTAGGATTTTCTTTATTTGAGTGAGAGGGAGTGAGCACAAGCAGGGGGAGGGGTGGAGGGAGAGGGAGAAGCAGACTCTTTGCTGAGCACGGAGCCCAACATGGGGCTCGAACCCAGAATTCTGGGATCATGACCTAAATCACCCAGGCGCCCCCAAAACTGTACACTTTAAAATGGTGAAGTTCCTGTTTTATGAATTCTATCTCAATAAAACTTATTCTAAAAACAAACATGAGAAGCTAATGAGAGAGACAGAGGATAAACAGGTCAGTTATGATACAGTGTAATCAGCGCAATGGCAGTCACACGGGGGAAGGGACAGCAAAGTGTAGCAGCAAGAGGGCAGGATGCATGTCCTGAGCCGGAGATACCTGGGGTGAAGGCTGACGGCTGCGCAGGCGGTTGTCCTGCAGTGAGAGCAGCCCAAGCCAAGATGTGGCCAGCTGTTTAGTGTGATCGAAACGGGGAGTGTACACCAGGGGAGCCACAATGAGGCCAGCAAGGACTGTCCTGCATTTCTGAGACCAGAAATGTATCATGCAGCCACTGGCCTAGCCTCTTACTTGTGACTTGCATTTAATTATTTGGGTAACTCTGCAATCGGGGGGCTTCCTGCTTGACCGTCCGCTCCAGGAGGGCAGTGGATGGGGCTGCCTTGCTCAGCGCCCATGGCCCAGGAGCCAGGCCAGTACGTGCCGCGCCGGGAGGAGGCCTCTGGAGCTCACATTCACTGTCTGCATAAACGACATTTCGGCTCGGCCAGTGGCCCTGCAGCCCAGGGCACCACGCACAGCGGGTCTGGACGTGCCAGACGGAGCATCATAAAAGGACGCTCATTCAAATGCAGGAATCCAGCCACAGATGCCCAGGGCTTCCAAACGTAGAGGCAGGAAGTGAAATTCAAATGAGATGCAATCACAATGCAGATGCAGAATTCTCTAATTCAAGCCGACTGCCTCTCCAAGGTCAAGATTCCACTGTCCCCAGACTCTGCAGCCACCTCCTGTTGAGCCAGAGTGGAAGGGGGTGTTCAAATACCCCAGACTTGTTCATGCAGAACAGATCTGCCTCCTAAACAAATACCAATCAGCAGAACAGCCCAAAGTCAAGTAGACTGACCTCACAATAAACTTAAATAAATTGTTATGTTTGCGCGCATGGATGGGGGGCACTCCCCAAGCTATTTCTTTCTGGAGGAAGAAGAGAGGGCCCCAGAAGGTCCTGCCTTGATGGATGTTTTGCCAAGGTCACCGTCCACACCCTGAACTTCTGGCTGAGAGGCCTGGTGGGCTGACAACTCAGGAGGCCCCCACCTCCTGGGGCAGCCCAGAGCACTGGGCTCGGCTCAGGGAAATGGAGCACTTTCACCTGCTTCAGTCCTCCGCCTCCTGCTCAGGTGTCTTCGAGCTGCCCAGTGCATCAGCTGTCCGAGCTCCCCAGGATCTGGTCCTGCTCCGGTAGCTTTCAGCCCTTGTTGGGGGCAGGTCCCGAGTGTGGTCCAGGGGAGAGTGCCCATGGGGGAGCCTGGCCCACGCTGCGCTGAGGTGGGGTTTATAAACAGAAGCATCTCAGGAATGAGGTGGAAGGGACTAGGGGTGTCTCCTCAGGGGCCCCCGGCACCCCACAGAGACTTCTTCACATAATGACAGTAACAGTGATGCAGGAAGGATGTTAGGGTTCCAAGCTGATGGTCAAGAAGGAATTCTTGAGACGTCTTTGGTGCAAAAAAGGTGGTTTTATTCAAGCATGGGGACAGAACTCATGGGCAGAAGGGCAGTACTGGGGTGGTGAGGAGGGGCCCATTATATACTTTCAAGTTGGGAGGGGGTTAGGGGTAGCACAAGTCTATAAGGAATTTGGAAGCAAGGTTTTCAGAACCTTGAGAGGGCTAGCGGCAGTTAGGAAAAGGTCATTTATGACCGTCTAGGAAAACCCTAGTCACGAGACCCTTCAGATGCACGTCAGGGGGTCATTCGCTTGGGGGGTGATTGCCAATATATATCTTGGGGGGTAGAGATGAAGGAAGCTCCCAAAGGAATATTTATTTATTTATTTATTTATTTATTTATTTATTTATTTTTTAAAGATTCTATTTATTCATTTGTGAGAGACCCACAGAGAGAGAGAGACAGAGAGGCACAGACACAGGCAGAGGGAGAAGCAGGCTCCATGCAGGGAGCCTGACATGGGACCCATCCCGGGTCTCCAGGATCACGCCCTGGGCTGAAGGCGGCGCTAAACCACCCGGGCTGCCCTCAAAGGAATTTTTATATATTCTAGTAGAGTCACAGGATCCGGGGGTCAGGCTAGGATTGCCTTTTGCCCTCAGCACAGTATTAACATGGAGGCAGTTGAGTCCCTAGAGGAAGATCACTCTGCCTGTTTCAAGGACTTGTCACTGGGTTATAGGTAGTAAGGAAATTTAGTTTTACTTTGTTTCACACGTCAACAGTACCACTATTCCACACATTTTTGTATTTAATCCTCTTACCAACCCTCCAAGGTACTTGTAAGTGGCTGCAAAGAGATTCCAGCCCCGGTCTGTCTAACCCCCATAGCCCCTCTACTAACAATTGACATGATGCCACCTGCTTGCATGGCCAACAAGCCAGTCTGCCTGGGCCCGGGGGGATTTCCAGGGGGGACCTTCAGTGCTAAAACTGGTTGTCCCAGGCAAACTGGATGGCAGGTGAACTCCCTCCACCCAAAGGTGTCAGCGTCCTAATCCCGGGAACCTATGAATGGCCAAAGGGATTTTGCAGGTGTGATTAAGTTAAGGACCTTGAGATGGGGAGATTGTCCCAGATTTTTAGGGTGGACCCAATGGCATCACAAGTGTCTTTATCATTGGGAGGCAAGAGGGTTGGTCAGAACAAGGAGAAGCAGAGTGTCAGGAGAAGCAGAGTGTCATCGCTGACTTTGATGGAGGAGGGCCCCAAGTCAAGGAATGGGGGTGAGCTCCAGAAACTGGAAACAGCAATGAATGGATTCTCCCCTAGAACCTCCAGAAAGGAACCAGGCCTGCCATCACCTTGACTTTAACCCACTGAGACTCACAGCAGACTTCTGACATCCAGAACTATGAAAGAATAAGCTTGTGGTCACCTGTTTCAGTAGTAATAGGAAGCCAACAGTCACCCGGCTGCCTCCAGGCACTGGCAACCATATTTTATTTTCTGTTTCTAGGAGAAGGGACAAATGTTTGCTAGCATGTACAGTGTCAGGCCCTGGGAGAGCCCGCACTTGCTTATAAGCTTCTCTGGACAATAGGTAGGGCACGTCTTACTGTCACGATTCTCCATTTACAGATGGAGAAATGAGGCAGGAGCCATCCAAGTGAGTCTCAGAGCCTTATGTGGCTGAATTAGACAGTCTGCCCACTTCACTTTGCTCAGCTGACCCAGGCCCAGCTCCTGAATTCCACCCCTGAGCCTAACCCTAGACCTCAGGTCCTGTTATTCATGGATCTGACTCATTCATTTGTTCATTCATTCATTCATTCAGCAAACTCCAAGTGAGCAACTTTTTGGTGTCAGAACAGCCCGAGACACTAGGGATTCAGAGATGAACAGGACTTAAGTTTTGTCCACAAGAAGCTCACAGCTCAGAGCCTGCTGATCTCCAAAGTGGCAAAGATGCATGTCAGGAGATATGCAAGATGATGCACTGGGTGTAAGAAAATGCATAAAGTGGTGCACCTGGGTGGCTCAGTCGGTTAAGTGTCTACCTTTGGCTCAGGTTATGATCCCAGGGTCCTGGGATCCAGCCCTGCATCAAGCTCCCTGCTTAGTGAGCAGTCTGTCTCTCTCTCTCCCTCTGTTGCTCCCCCCACCCCCCACCACTTGTGCTCTCTCTCTCTGTCAAATAAATAAATAAAATCTTAAAAAAAATGCATAAAAATTTCTGTTTCTATTTGTTCTTACCTCACAATTAGCAGGAGTTGGGAAATCAAGCTAGCCTATGTCTAACGCATGGGTTAATACTGGTGCCCAGGGGAATCCCTGGGTGGCTCAGCGATTTAGCGCCTGCCTTTGGCACAGGGCGTGATCCTGGAGTTCCGGGATCGAGTCCCACATCAGGCTCCCTGCATGGAGCCTGCTTCTCCCTCTGCCTGTGTCTCTGCCTCTCTCTCTCTGTGTCTTTCATGAATAAATAAATAAATAAAATCTTAAAAAAAAATAAAAGTTCACAAAAAAAATACTGGTGCCCAGGAGCTCACTGAGTCTGGTAAGTCCATGTGAGCATCTGGCTGGAGGAGAGAGAGTCCTCACACGGTGGGAGCAGCAGGGGTGCCCACTCCTCCCTTAGCTTGTTCACTGTGGTGCATTTATTTCTCCCCTGCCAAGTACTTATCTCTCCTCCATAAAGTGGGTTTACAACTTTATGTTACCTCACTAGTTATGCAAACTCTTGCAGACACACAGTTGAACAAAATTCCTGCAAAGAATCCACGGATTGAAGATAATACCAAAGGCATAAACCCAAAGGAGCAAAAAACCCAGCAAATTTGACACATCTCCTCCTCCAATTACAAGCTCTTTGTCATCTGTTGGGTAAGAACCCTGACATCCATCACAATTGCAATGGCAATAGGAGAGAGAGACAGATAGAGAATTCATCAAGAAAATGAGCTAAGTATGGATTCACACCCACTACCATTAACAACAAACTTCCCTGAATGATTATATATTGTGCCTGGAGATATTAGTTACAGATCATATGAAGTAAGATACATTTTTTAAGCCCTTAAAAGATTACTAATAATTTTTGTCTCAGTACTGTGAATGAATAAAATAATCTTGTTTGATATTTTTAAAAACCCATTTTGGAGTTTCTATTTTGTATCAGGTTTATAGCATTCTCAATATACTTATGATTTTTATACACATATAACTTATAAATACATATATGGAGCACATGCTGTATGCCAGTAGGGTACATTCTTTAGGGGATAAACAGTAAAAAAAAAAAAAAAAAAAAAGATACAACAGTGATAGGAGATTAAAGACTTGTCAATCACGAAGTTGATAGAACCTTACGGTTGGCTACTCTCTACCTGTTCTTTTCTTCTTTACTAAAAGAATCCGTTTTCTCTTTCCAGGTGACAATGTGCCTGCTAAAGACACACACGGCCTATTTTGCAGTTAGAGATGACCATGTGACACCCTCCTGGCCAGTGGCATGTGTTCTGGCCATCTATTACAGAGAAAAGACCAATCTCAAACCTAGTGACTTACACATCCATTATCTATCTCCTCTATGATCTGAATGCAGGCCGGGCTCATCTAGTTCTACGATGGTATCACTGGGGCAGCTCAGTGGAGCTGGGGGATCCATTTCCAGGATGGCGCACTCCCATGGCTGGCAAGCTGGTGCTGGCTGTGGCTCGAGCCTTCTCTACAAGGTGACTTGCCTCCTCGCAGCACGGCGGCTAGGTTCTAAGAGCAAAGGTTTTTGCTAGAGAAAGGGAATAGAAGCCTTCACTTCCTTAACACCTCAATCTGGAAACTAGCCCAGCACCACTTCTGCTGTATGGTGTTGCTCAAGCAGCCCTGAGGCCACTCAGAGTCAAGGTGCGAGGACACAGACCCTGCCCCTCGATGACAGCGAGTGCCAAAGAATTCCTGGCCATCTGTTATCTGCCATCATGTGTGAAGAGAGCTGGCTAGGGATTGCTGGGAACGCTTCTACATCCTTCTCTACTGATGCTTCTTCCTTCTTCTTCCTTTACCTGCACCTCAGGTGGGAGACTGGCCTGTAACCAGGAAGTGACCTTGTGAATGACAGGTGGCCACACGCTATAGATGTGGAGCAGGAAGACAAAAGGAGCCGGAGTGCCTGGGAGCATCACTGAGCCACTGTACCGGCTGAGACCTCCGTTTCTAGACTCTCTGTGATTTGAAGAAACATAAACCACTCCTTGGTGAGGCCCCTCTAGTGCCATTCTGTTACAGACGGCCAGAGCCAGTTCCTAAATCAGTACTCGGGGCTCGAGAGGTGCAGAAAGGGAGGGGATGTGCGAGTCTAGGGAGGTGGCAGGAGTGGCAGCGATTTCCAGAGTGAGAATCTCCACAGCCAGAGTTTCCACACCTGAGGGTGGTGTGATGGCCACTCAACCTGGACCCCTCACATCTCAGACCCCGGACACCAAGAGTCTGCACGCCCACTGACAAAATGAAGCATCCTCACCTTTACTCCTTGGCCTCCTCACCTACTTCTCCTCATACCCAGGCTATTTGAATGGAATTTGTTCTGGACAAGGAGGTACTAGCACAAGGGAAAGAATAGAAACTAGGCATCTACTAGGAACCAGGCCTTGGGATCTGTGTTTCATGCTTGTTAACTCTTGAAACGGCCCTGAGATAAGGACACATCTCCCCATTTCACAGGGCCGGGGGTAGGGGCAGGGGTGGGAACTGAGGCTCAGAGAGGTGAGCAACGTAACCAGGGTCACACAGCTTGCGAGGCTGGTAGCTTGGCATGGAGTTCAGCCCTGCCTATGTCCCTTCAAAACATGTGGTCAGTCCAGTCCCCCAATCTGCATCCAGGGGCCTTGAATTCAACTCCCAAGCCAGATGCCCACACTCTAGGTGGCTTAAAGAATTTATTTCACTTCCCCGGGCCTCAGTTAATGCATCCTTAAGATGAGAGGTGCTGAGGGATGAAGAGGAGCTCTCAAAGGAGACTTCCATCTTCAGTATCCTTTGATCTTACATAACTTTGGATAACATCAAGGTTTATAAAAACAAAACATCATCAAATGAGCTTGTAATAAAATTGCAAAGCAATATGTCGGGGGCAAGGGCTATAAATCCACAGGATGTCAGTTCCAAGTTGAATACAATTTACAAGAATATGGTTCAAATATCACAAGGTCAAAACAATTTTGAGCTTTCCAGTATTTACAAACATACCTCACTTCATAAACCTTTCCAATACACACTGCACAATATATACAGGACCGCTTTAAAATGACTCTATCTAATTTGATGTGGCTTTAAGTGAGCTCTGTTAGAAATGTGCTACTAATTTTGGACTTTTGTGTTTAGGGGAAAATGCGATTGAAGCTTAATCCAATTTTCTAACACCCGAAAACAGCTACAAGGAAATAGACAGGCATGAAGGAACAATGGCAGATTTTGCCTCAGAAAAGTCTTGACTTGCCACTAACTTGCCCTGCTGGAATGTTCCATACCAATAAAAGGCTAGCCTTGCAGGCACGAGGGAAAGTCAAGCCATGAAGATAGCACATAATGAGGCAGGGAGCTTACGAAGAAAAGTCAGCTTGGCTTGTATAACTCCATCAGGCTCCTGCCCTGCTTGCCAGCCAGAGCCAGAGCCAGAGGAGGCTGCAAGCTTCTAGACGAAACTACACATTGCACGTGGTGCCGCATCCAACATAGCGGCCAAGGGCAACAGTGAAGCATAGACAGAGGAAATGTCTAGATATGCGATGCTAAGGAGGCACTGCTCATTCTCCACAACCAGCAGAGCATTCAAACGTTCCCACCTGGGGGAACATTCCCAGCAAGAGGGAAGAGACCAAAAGAATGACTGGAAGCCCATGTCAGAAGGAAGGAGACACACAATGCAGGATCTTTGAGAACAGAATGAAATAGGCAAGGTCATTTGCCATGAGTGCCCAGACGGTGCCAGAAGGCCAGCATGGCCCAGCTGCCCCTCATTAGATCTCACACAGGGGCCAGGGACCAGGGACCAGATCAGACCCAAGTGAACATGCCACCAGAGCCAAGCATGGGGTTATGGAAGCCTTACCTGGCCCTCATGGATGCCAAGAGAGAAAGAGGAACCCTGAAAATTTGAGCACTTACTTGAAAAAGACTCTGTGACCCCTAAGGAGACTTTAAAAAAAAAGATTTATTTATTTGAGGGAGTAGTAGGGGGAGGGCAGAGGGAGAGGGAGTCTCAGACTCCCCATTGAGCACAGAGCCCAGTGTGGGGCTTGATCCCATGACCCTGAGATCATGACCTGAGGTGAAACCAAGAGTCAGATGCTTAACCCACTGAGCCACCAAGATGCCCCCCCAAGAAGACTTTTAATTATGGGAGAGGTTGATTTGTCATGACCATCAAGCTGTAGGTTCCTTTCTCCTTTGGGTTGGTGCCCAACCACACAGGTCAGGCCATTCACAGAAAACGCAGAAGCTACATTCTGTTACCTGGTTGAGGGGTAGGGCATAAATATGCAATCCTACTCTGCTTCTTATTGTTCCATTTTCTTATCTCTGTTCTGTTAAAAAAGTCCTCTCTCCAAAAGGAGGACTCCTAAGAAAACTCATTATTTAAATTCATTTAGTTACTTATTTATTTTTAAGTAGGCTCCATACCTAGCATGGAGCCCAATGTGGGGCTTGAACTCACAACTGTGAAATTATGATCTGAGCAGAGATTGAGAGTCAGACACTTAACTGACTGAGCCATCCAGGTGCCCCAGAAAACTTATTTTTCTTTATTTTAGTTTTTAAAAGATTTTATTTTTAAGTAACCTCTCCACCCAGCATAGGGCTGGAACTTACAACCCCCAGATCAAGAATCGCGTGCTTTAGGGACTGAGCCAGGCAGGCTCCCCCCAGAAAATTCATTCTTTTTTTTTTTTAAGTTTATTTTATTTATTTTTTTTTTATTATTTATTTATGAGAGTCATAGAGAGAGAGAGAGAGAGAGAGGCAGAGACACAGGCAGAGGGAGAAGCAGGCTCCATGCACCAGGAGCTCGATGTGGGATTCGATCCCGGGTCTCCAGGATCGCGCCCTGAGCCAAAGGCAGGCGCCAAACCGCTGCGCCACCCAGGGATCCCAGAAAATTCATTCTTAAATGGAGGAAAGAAGGATAGCTGACAAGCTGAATTCTCTTCTGAGACCAGTGGAGACTCATTGGTGTTTTAAGCAGGGGAATGGCTGTGGGGATTTGTGATTTAGGAAAACCTAGAGGTGTCCAGGTGAAGGAAGAAGAACTGAAGCCCAGAGTCCAGGATGTAGAATGGTCCAGAAGAGTGATGACCAAGATGAGGCCTCAGGCAGTGGCCCTCAGAGAGCAGTGAAGGAGGGCAAGGAGCAGTCAGACACAAGTCCTGCCTCTGTCACTTACATACGCCTGCCCTGGGGCAGGAACCGTACCCTCTCTTCTTCTGTCCAATGAGGGTAGTAGTCCTATGCAGCGGAGCTGTCGGGAGCGTTGATGAGATCATAGCTAGCGTACCTGGCATGATGTGTCCCCTGCCACGACCACTATTTTCCCCCATGACATAAGGACCCTCTTTCAAACAGCAGTGGATGTGGCAAAGAGAGGTACACCTGTCTCTACTCCTGTTAGGAAAACAAGCAAAAAGCCGCCGACCTCCAGTTGGAGGGGGAAGGGGGGGTCATCTCTGAAAGGGCAGGCTGGTATCTACAAAGCACAAGAGAATTTCATCACAAGCCTATAAAAAGGCACTCTAAACGAGAACCCTCCCCACGTGGGGCCGTGGCCAACCATATCCAGATGTGTCATGAGAACGCGCCCTGCGGGGTTAGGCGAGACCCGACATCACCACTGTCTCCTTCCACTTTCCGTGAGAAGTCAGGCAGGCTCTTCTCCTGGGAGGGGAATAAACACCCCCCACCCCCCCCACCACCACGTGACAGGGTTGCCACAAAGCCTATCCGGCGGCAAGAGGAAGAGGAGAAATCCTGGCGTGGAGTCGCCCAGATGACCTTGGCGGATCATCGTCCAAAGCCTCCAGCGTCTCTCCCGGTAAATGGGCATAGTGATCCCTGCCTCACAGAATCTGTTCATTCCTTCCAAGTCTGAAGAATGGAGCTGGTCCCTGCCAGGTATGAGGCTCAGCGCTAGCTCGCAGGAGTGCCACTAAGGCCAACAGACGCAGTGGCTCCTGTCATGGGGCTTACAAACGAGGCTAGGGCATCCATGAGAAAAGTGCTTACCACCATCCGATGGTAAGAACTCATTGGAATAAAATGTGGAAGGCTCTTTGAACAGGTATCTATGTGTCCTTTCTCGGGATCTTACTTCTTAGTTGCAGGGGACGGGGGCGGGGGGAGGGCTGGGCTCTATAGAACCTGGCCCCTGCCTCGCTTCCCAATATTTCCTCACCATGTACAGTTACCCCAAGTCTAGCAACACCGAGCTAGTCCCGGGTTCCAACTCTACCAACGTCTTGGTCTCACTTGGTCTCACGCTTCGAGCCTCCAAAACTGTGAGAAAGTACATTTCTGTTCCTTAAGCCTCCCGGACTGTGGTACTTTGTTATGGCAGTCCAGGCAAATTAATAAAAATCCACATATAGAACTTTTTAATTATTTTTTATGGCATTGCATAATTCACATTACTGGCCAACTTGGAGGCGGTTTTTTGCGTATTTGGTTTTTGTTTTCTTACTTAGCAATGAATGTATCGAGGACAGCCCTCCAGATAATTACGTAGACATCTAATTTTTAGAAGGCTGATGTTCCCAAAAGGCATGTATCATAACGTACTCAACCTTATTCCAGTCCTGATGGATTTTCAGATTGCTTCCAGGTTTTTGCCACCACAAACATGCGACAATAAACATCCTGTTCCTATGGCCTTACATTCTAGGGTTTTCATTTCTGTGGGATAGCTTCCCAGAAGTGGGATTGCAGGATCAAAGGGAATGTGTGTTTCCACATGTTAATAGATACTTACAGATTACATTCCCAAGAGGCTTTGGCAATTCACAGGGACCCAAATGTAAACTTCTGGCCCAAAAAACAAAATACAGTATCGGAAAAGATTTTCCTCCTCCCTTTCCCTACTTAGGGAGGTAGCCTGCCGTCTGGAGAGGAACCCTCCTCCTCAGAGGCCAGCTGGTCAGGTTTCCAGACAATTCGAGAGGAGGCTGACAGGGCCCGATTCTCAGCTGAGAGCCACCAGCAGGTCACCTAACCTGAGCCTGGTTCCTCGTCTATAAAGGACCAAATCCTTCCCAACTCATTCTGTGAGCACTTGGCTGGGGAGGCCCAGGACGGAAGGGCCATGTCCTGTGTCAGGAACAATCGTCCCACCCACTGAGTAGGTCTGCCTGGCCAGACTGCTCTAGAAGGCCGCAGAAGCCGTGCCTTGGGCCACCTGAGGGCCAGGCGCTGTAGGCCCCCCCTTCCCCCCCCATCTGCCCTTCCACCCTCCCACTCACCAGGCACACCCTGCTCTTCCTGCAAGGCCAAGCTCTTCTGAGTCCTCCTGGTCCTTCCCTTCCCCTGCTTCCTCCCCACCCACCCCTTGTGGAATCCTCCTGAAGCCTGGACTGCCATGCTGGGCATGGGTCTATATTTACAAGTAAAACAGCTTTCCTCCAGGATACAAAGTTAGAGATTCTGAGCACCTGGGTGGCTCAGCAGTTGAGCATCTGCCTTTGGCTCAGGTTGTGATCCTGGGGTCCTGGGATGGAGTCCTGCATCCAGCTCCCCACAGGGAGCCTGTTTCTCCCTCTGCCTGTGTCTCTGCCTCTCTCTGTGTGTCTCATGAATAAATAAATAAAATCTTTTTAAAAATTAGAGATTCCTCTTCATTTGTTCAGCAAAATAATGATAATAATGGCTCATATTTGTTCAATGCTTACCAGGTGCCAGGCGCTGTGCTAGGCACTCGAGTTGGTGTGTATTTCTTATGTTCCCCCACGATAACCATTGGTATCCTCTTTTATAGGTGGAGAAACTGGGCCTTAGCAACAGGCTTGGGGTCCTTTGTCTCCTGCTGCCTTGGTTAACGTCCTGTGGAATTCTCCAGACTCGGGACCTGCTAAATTCAGTATCCATGTGCCTGGGGACTCACCTTGGTTCACATGGTGAGGCCTGATGTTCCTGGTGACCAGGGGGGCTTGCTCCTTCGGTCCCAGGTGGTTCCTCTCTGGCCCCCAAGTTCCAAACAGAATCAGTCAGCTGCAAGTTTGGCCACATCAGATGCCTCCAGCGAAACATCCATGTGCCCACTCGTCTGTGCATAGATTTGGCCACCCCCAGGAATGCCAACGATAGATATGGTGGGTGGCAGAGGCGGAGTTAAGCTAGTGCCTGCCCCCAAGGGAGTCCAGAGATCAGCGCTTCAGGAGCTCAGAGGGGCCCTGGCCTTGCCCAGGAGCAGTCGGGGACAACTTCCAAGGAAAGTGAGGCTCAAGAGACAAGGTAGCAGGAACGTTGTTCCTGGAAGAAGGTGGCAAGAGCAAAGGCCCGGAGGTCCTCGGGAGAGGCCCCCGTCCATGCGGCTGCCCGGCACACACCAGGAAGCCCCAGGTTCTGAGGAGGTCGCCGTGATTCCTCGGTCCTGGACACTTCCCACTCCCGGAGCCTCGAATTAGAATTACGGTCACGGCTGCATCTGACATCTGCTCAAGCCAATTCATTATCATTAGGAAATGAATCCCTAATGAATTTCTGCAGCCATTAAGTCTGATTTACAGTAACGGTAATCACCCTTGGAAGCACACGCTTTATCCCTTTAATTAATAATCCCCACTTATCAGCAAACCTAATGATCACGGGACAAAAATATGGAGGAAAGCCTCCCAGCTCCAGCCCAGCTTCCCCACGGCACCTTTGGGAAGGGGTGAAGGGTCAGGTCCCAGGAGAGGGCCTGGGAACCACGTCGCCTGCCTGTGAGGGTATTAACAACCCCCGAGACCCCGATCCTTAGCTGAAACTTTGCAGTCATCTCGGCCAGCGTTCACCAGCCAGGCTCCCCGTTTCTCTGCAGGCTCCCCCACGCTGGGAAATGTCCCTGCTGCATTCAGGGCTCCTGCCTAGACTTTAGCAAATCTGAACCAGCCTCTCTGCTCAAAACCTTGCAGGGGGACACACGTGTGCCTGGGACAGTGCCCAGCTCTCTGCACCCCCTGCTCCTTCCAGCACAAACGGCACCCCTCCCCGCCCTCTTCCTCTCCTCCCAGACACCCCGGGCACCGTTGTGCAACCTGTCAGCCTCTTTCTGAAATGACTTTCCTTCCTTCTGTCACCTGACATGTACCTACAGCCCTTGCCCCATCCCTCAGCTTCAACTAGAAGCAGTGTGTACCCAAAGGATCCATCCGTGAATCTGGAGGCAGGTGGACAAGTCAGCAAGTAGTTTGAACCTAACTGGAGAAGGAGCCCCCATCAACACGGGTGACAGACAGAGGGGATTGAGGGGAAGAGCTTCCAAGATGAGGGGAGGCCTGAACTAAGTATCGAAACGGGAATTTTTATTAACATGATACCCACCATATATTAAGTATTCACAGGCTCTGGGCCTAGGATATCCCATGGAAATGTCACATCAATGGTGACAGGTAAGTATTCTTACCCCCCCTTGTACAGTGAGAAGATCGAGGTCCAGGGACTTCTGATATGCCTGAGACTATAGAGTCTGTAAGAGGCAGAGCTGGGTCTGGTCCCTGAGCATCTGTGACACGGTGCACACTTTTGACAGGACTATGTGTCATGGGATATTAACCCTTCATTCCAAAGCAGGACACGGTGCAGCACCGCCCCTGTCTTGCTGTGGCTTACACGCACACAGATCACATCAGATGGCTCCTGGGGACCGCAAGTAAGCCAGAAGCAAGGGTGCCTGGGTGGCTCAGGTGGTTAAGCATCTGTCTTCGGCTCAGCTCATGATCCCAGAATCCTGGGATTGAGCCCCTTGTCGGGGTCCCTGCTCAGCTTCCTCTGCTTCTTCCCTGGCTTGTGCATGTTCTCTCACTTTCTCTCAAATAAATGAATAAAGTCTTAGGGGTATCTGGGTGGCTCAGTGGGTTAGGCATTTTCCTTCAGCTTGGGTCATGATCTCAGGGTACCAGGATTGAGCCCCGCATTGCTGAGCAGGAACTCTGCTTCTCCTTTTCCCTCTACTACTCACCCCCCCCACCCCTGCCTATGTTCTCACTCTCAAACAAATAAGTAAACTTAAAAATAAATAAACAGGGCAGCCCTGGTGGCTCAGTGGTTTAGTGTTGCCTTCAGCCAGGGGCGTGATCCTGGAGACCCAGGATGAGTCCCACGTCAGGCTCCCTGTGTGGAGCCTGCTTCTCCCTCTGCCTGTGTCTCTGCCTCTGTGTGTGTGTGTGTGTGTGTGTGTGTGTGTCTCATGAATGAATGAATGAATAAATAAATAAATAAATAAAATTATTTAAAATTAATTAAATCTTTAAAAAACAAAAAAGCCAGAAGCAGCCAGCAGGTGTGCATCTCTACCCACCCTGATGGCTATTAGATTCAATATCTCGGCTGACCCTGTCTTAGTTTGCTCTGGCTGCCATGAAAGATATCCATAGTCTGTAGCCCTTAAGCAACAAACTCTTATTTCTCACAGTTCTGGAAGGTAGAAGTCTGAGATTAAGGTGCCATCACGGTCAGATTTTTGGTAAGGACTCTTCTTGGCTTGCATAGACAGCCTCCTTCTCCCTCATTCCTCCCGTGGCAGAGAAAGAGGGGGAGTGAACTGTCTGGGGCTCCTTTAATAAAGATACTCATCTGACCCTAGTTACTTCCAAAGGCCCTATCCCCAAATACCATCACATTGTGGTAAGGGCTTCAACATATGAATATGGGGGAGGGGGCACGCAGTTCTGTCCAGAGCCCACCTGAGGCCAGTGACAATAACCCATTTCCCGTGGCAATAATCCATTCATTAAAGAATGGTGGGCTTGGATTATAGAGCCATTTGCCTGGTTCAAATCCTGGTTTGACCCCTTCCAGGGCCAATGTGCAGAGGAAACTCCCTGTGCCTCAGACTGGCCTATCTGACAATGGGGCACCAATAGTGTCTACCTCGTTGAGTCCTGGTGAGGACTAGAAGAATCAAAACATGTAAGATCTTAGCAGTGATGTTTGGTGCACAAGAAGCATTCAGGTGCGCAGGCTGTTACAGGCTGTTACTGTTATGGCAGCACGAACACCCTGCTTTCAGCAAAACACTGGTAAGATTCAAACTTTTGGGGTTGACACCTGAAATAGATACAAATATATCTTTTTTTACAAAAGGACTTTATTTGGGATGCCTGGGTGGCTCAGTGGTTGAGCATCTGCCTTTGGCTCAAGGCGTGATCCTGGGGTCCCGGGATCGAGTCCCACATCGGGCTCCCCACAGAGAGCCTGCTTCTCCCCCTGCCTGTGTCTCTGCCCCTCTCTCTGTCTCTGTCTCTGTGTCTCATGAATAAATAAATAAAATCTTAAAAAAAAAAAAAGAAGCATCCACATTGCTCCTCATGCTGACCCCTGCCCACTTCTCTGGATGAGTCTCTGGATGCTCTTACCCACGATGCGGGTCCAGCAACACCCAACACAGGCACATGGGTGCACATGGGTGCACACACAGAGCCATTTCGAAGCTCAGGGATGGCGCTCTCTGGTCCTCTCTCTCTTTCACCAGACTTTGCCCCAGTTCCCTGTAAGGATGCTCTTCCAAGAAGCCATCCCTGGCCTTCCCAGACCATGCAGAGGTGGCACTCCTCTGCTGACCTATCGTACTGAACTTAGCCACTGCACTCTACCTACCTCCCAGGACAGGGGATGTGACCCCTGACTTTCTCCCTGCTGGCTGCAGGATGGTGGGCAAATGATTTGGACCTCACCATACCTCTGATGTCCCATCTGTAAGTGGGGGACCCTGTTAGGTCATGTGAGTATGCAAAGCGCTTAGATTGGCACTCCACATGCACCTGGCTGAGAGATCACTATTAACTTATGACACTGTACCCCCACCAATGTTATCCTTAGATCCCCACTGTCCAGCACAGTGACTGAGACCTAGTAGGCACTCAATAAATACTTGTTGAGCTGAATTACCCCACAAAATGGAAACAGAGCTTGGCTCACGAAGGAGGCAATCACTCATATTACATATTAGGCGATTTTTCCAGAGTGCATTATGCCAAATATTGTACATTCTTTATTATAGTGAGGGTGGTGATGTTCATTAAAGGGTAGCGCGGTTTCATTAGAAACCCTTACTTTCAAAAAAAAAAAAAAGAAAGAAAGAAAAGAAACTCTTACTTTCAGAATTTTATAACTCAGCCACAAAAATTCACCCCAGGCAAAATGCTAACTTTCGTCTGGAAGTAAATGGGTTTATTTTATAAATTTTTATGCATTTTCCACACATAAACAAATGGCCAGATAAACCATTCTTTAAGGGAAGGATTGCAAGAGGAAAACTTGATATTCTGGCAAATAAAAGACAAAGATTCAAAAAGACTGGCAGGGCGGGGGTTTGGGGGGACGCCTTGCTTGGCCAGGACTTGTGCTTCGTTGGGCATTTACATATGATCTTTCCTCTGAGTCTTTTCAAATGCCCCTTGCGTTATAATGACAACGAACAAGGGGTGGTGGAAAGGGAGGTGAGGGGGGGTGGGGGGGTGACTGGGTGACAGGCACTGAGGGGGCACTTGATAGGATGAGCACTGGGTGTTATGCTATATGTTGGCAAATTGAATTCCAATTTAAAAAATATGTAAAAAAAAAATTAAAATTAAAAAAAAAATGACCACAACTAGGGGGACTTAATTGGACCCGCTGCTTTTCTAAGTATTTTACTTTACTAAGTCCCCAAATTACATCTCCACCTGGAGGAGTGTATTGGGTTGAGTAAGTGTCCCCCAAAATGTATGTCCACTCAGAACCTCAGATCAAGACCTTATTAGGAAATGGGGTCTTGGTAGATGTAATCAAGGTCAGATGAGGCTGTATTAGATTGGGGGGGGGGGGGTCGGCGCCAGGATGGAGATGCACGGAGGGAAGAAAGCCACATGGAGAGACACAGCGGAAGCCCAGGGACGCTGAGGATTCCCGGCCACCCCTGGGGAGCTGGGAGAGGCAGGGAAGAATTCTTCCCTAGAAACGCAGGAGGGAGCACTTTGATTTGGGACTTCTATCCTCCAGAACCGCGAGGGAAGAAATGTCTGTTGTTTCAAGACAGCCAGGTTTTTGGTAATTTGTCACAGCAACCCTGGAAACCCAAGGCGGACAGAGATGGGGAAACTTGCCTAGTGTATTCATCCAAGTGGGCAGAGCTGAGAGTTCAGTCTAGGCCGTGGGCTCCAGGGTCAGGGGCCTGCCCACCGCCCTGCCTGCTCATCAGCACATCAGGCACAAGCAATGTTTGGAGCCTGCTCGACAGTAAGCAACAGGCTTACCTATGACTGAACGCTTCCCCAGGCTCCTGCAGGAAAAAATGGGGGAACGAGCACCCACCCTCCCTACATGGTGCATTTCAGGACATTTAACTCATAATCCAGAGTTTTATCTAATGGCCTAAAAACTACCCCTTATTTTTTTCTGCAACACCGTCGTGAGATCTGATTCGGGCAACAATATAGATCCTTTCATGCGTTTAACATCTAGGAAAATGAAGTCTCAAAGGAAAGCAATTTCAGGGCAGCCTGGGTGGCTCAGCGGTTTAGCACTGCCTTCAGCCCAGGCTGTGATCCTGGAAACCCGGGACCGAGTCCCACGTCAGGCTCCCTGCATGGAGCCTGCTTCTCCCTCTGCCTGTGCCTCTGCCTCTTTCTCTGTGTGTCTCTCATGAATAAACAAATACAATCTTTTAAAAAAGAAAGAATTATATCTTCAAGCTAGGACATGGGTCTTCTGCCTTTGGATTTAGACTCCTATGGGAACTTATACGATCAATTCTCCTGGTTTTCAGGTCTTCAGATTTGGACTGGAACTCCACCATGGGCTCTCCTAGGTCTGGACTTCTCAACCTCCATGGCTGGGTGAGCTAATCCATATCTATATCTCTATATGTATATAGATATCAGTAGATAGGTAGATGATAGATAGATAGATAGATAGATAGATAGATAGATAGATAGATAGATAGATGATAGATAGATCATATTAGTTCTGTTTCTCTGAAGAACCCTGGTTAATAAACTCCAACAGGGGAGAGACAGTCAGAGGCCATTGTCAAAGAACAAAGGCAAAAATAAGACTTAAAATAGAGAAGAAGAGAGATAAAAACCTATAGAAAACTTGGGCACAGTGATTCTTGTTTGCACATTTTTGGGGTAAACGGATTGGCTGGCTTCTAACAAAGAAGACAGTCCTGGGGCACCTTGGTGGCTGAGTTGGTTAAGTGACTGATTCGGTTTTGGCTTAGGTCATGGTCTCAGGGTTGTGAGATCAAGCCCTGTATTGGGGTCTGTGCTGGGCATGGAACCTGCTTAAGGTTCTCTCCC
This sequence comes from Vulpes lagopus, assembly GCF_018345385.1. NCBI lineage: Eukaryota > Metazoa > Chordata > Mammalia > Carnivora > Canidae > Vulpes > Vulpes lagopus. The sequence goes on along the minus strand of NC_054827.1, from coordinate 130,326,096 downwards.
TCTCCCTCTGCCTCTGCTCCCCACTCCCAAAAAGGAAGCCAGTCCCAGCAATCTGGGCCTAAGTAGACAGACTAGGGGTGCCCAGCAAACCACCACATCAGTGGGGATCCAGAGGTTTGGCTGGGTAGCACATGTGTTGGGCTATCCTGTATGTGGCCTCCTGCTCTGTCCTTCTGCCTGAGTTGGATGAGCCCGTTCTTTTCACGGACTAGTTTCTAGTCTATGACAGGCCAGGTGCTTGGAACACGCAGCACAGCCCGGCCAGCCTTGGGCACCTACCTTCTCGTGTCTGGATGACACACACTCAGTCACCTAAAGAATAGATTCTTGTCCCAAGTTAACAGCCTTAGGAGGCCAGGTCGCCTGCTGAGTCACCCCTGGCATCCTCCTCTCCTCCTGCACATCCTTTGACGTGTGTGGTAGAAGCAGAGTGTCTGGCCTTTGGCACCAGACTGAGTTGGCTCTGGCACCTGCAGTTGTGGGAAGGTTCCCTGAGAAGCGGCCCGAGATGAGGTTAGCACACGGAGATGCCCAACTCATCCCGCCTGGACGTTCTGGTTTTAGCACCGAAAGTCTCGTGTCCCAGGAAAGCTGTCAGTGCAGCTGTGCATGGTGCTTGCTGCGGGGGAAGGGGACAGAATCAGGACTGGGCAGGATGGGAAGCTGAACAGCCATGCGGGCCCATCATGGCCTCAGATGACCCCCAGGGGCATCTTCAAATTTACTTTAAAGGTTTCCCTTTATTTCAAGTGATAGAACCTAGGCCAAAGCACACGACTTAAAAGAATAAAAGTCAGACAGCAGGGACACCTGGGTGGCTCAGCGGTTGAGCATCTGCCTTCAGCTCAGGGCGTGATCCCAGGGTCCCAGTATCGAGTCCCACATCGGGCTCCCTGTGAGGAGCCTGCTTCTCCCTCTGCCTATGTCTCTGCCTCTCTCTGTGTCTCTCATGAATAAATAAATAAAATCTTTAAAAAAAAAAAGTCACACAGCATCCAGAATATGTAAAGAGCCCTTAACAACTCAATAATAAAAAGACACGCAATCTAATTTAAAAATGAGCAAAGAGGGGCCCCTGGGTAGCTCAGTTGGTTAAGTATCTTTTTTTTTTATTTTTATTTATTTATGATAGTCACAGAGAGAGAGAGAGAGGCAGAGACACAGGCAGAGGGAGAAGCAGGCTCCATGCGCCGAGAGCCTGATGTGGGATTCGATCCCGGGTCTCCAGGATCGCGCCCTGGGCCAAAGGCAGGCGCTAAACCGCTGCACCACCCAGGGATCCCGGTTAAGTATCTTGATTTTGGATCAGGTCCTGGGATCAAGCCTGCATTAGGCTCTGAGCTCGTTGGAGAGTCTGCTTGAGATTCTCTCTCCATCTCCCTCTGCCCCTCTCCCCACTTACACATGCATGCTCTCTCCTTCTCTCTCTCTCTCTCTCTCTAAAATAAGTAAATAAACGTTAAAATAATAAAATAAAAATGAGCAAAGAACTTGAGTAGACATTTCTCCGAAGATCTACGAAAGGCCAACAGAAACATGAAAATATGCAGTGTCATTAGTTATCAAGGACATGCAAATCAAAACCACAATGAGATACTACTTCACATCCACCGAGGATGGCTTTAAGTTTTAAAAAAGAGGAAATAGCAAGCATAGGCCGGGACGTGGGGAAATCCGAACCCTCATACACTGCTGATGGGAATGCAAAATGGCTGTGAAATGTGGCTGGCAAAAACAGTTTAGCAGTTCCTTGAAAGCTAAGCATTGCATTCCACTCCCAGGTATACCCCAAAGAACTGAACACAAACAAGAATTGTTCGGACAAAATCTTGCACATGCGCATTTACAGCAGCACTATTCACAATAGTCAAAAGATGGAAAAACCCATGTTTCTTTCAACAGGCAAATGGATAAACAAAATGCTCCTTGCCCAGACATGGGATTTTGAGCCACTGAAAAGAACACTGTACTCATACACAGAAGAGCACGTACTGTTCGATTCTGCTTATATAAAATGTCCAGAATAGGTAAATCCACAGAGATAGGAAACAGATTAGCAGTTTCCAGGTGCTAGAGGACAGGGAATGGGGCAAGGCTGCCTGATGGGTACAAGGTTTCCTGGGGGCGCGATGAAATGTGTTGGAACAAGCTCGGGGTCGTGGTTGCACCACACCGAATGCCCCCGAACTATACATTTTTAAATAGTTAACTTTAAGTTAAGGGAATTTGATCTTAATGAAAAAATAAAAGTCAGGCAGCAGACACCAACTCCAGCTGTGACCCTGGGTGTCCCCACTCCCACCCCATGGGACTATAGGTGAATTAGAGGTGCCTTGCATGGGGGACCATTGGGAAGCCAGGAATTAAACTGCGAAGAGAAAAGCATCTGGCTAACACAAAGCCTCTCAGCCAGGGCCCATCATGGTTGTCCAGGCTGTGCACTGCACAATAGGAACCCCTCAGGAGACCGCAATCCAGCCTACATACCATCCCCAAGCCATATGCCCTGAGGTAAGGCTGCATTGGCCCAGAGCAGTCTCCTTTCCTAATTCTCACAGAACCACCCTCCCATCTGTGGCAGCCCTTCTCAAAGCTAACCAGACCTTCTCTGCCTCCCCCACCAGCCCAACAGAAAGACCCCTGGTGACCTCCAAAGTGAATAGCCTGTGTTCTGAGCCCTTTGGCCTCTTCCACCTCCCACTCTTTATTTATCCAACCAGCTGTTCTGTGCCTCCCCCTGGCCTTTTAGATCTGACAAATGGTCTTGCTCTCCTCAACAAGGCCCCTGGCTCACCTCCACGCTTACCTTCCACACTGCCTCTCAGCCTTTGCCAGCCACCTGCTCCTCAGGAGTGGCACCTCGTTGGGACCCAGCCCAGCTCTCGGCCAGCTCCTCATGCAACACGGGCAGGAAGCCCACTGCTGCTTTATTTTCATTTTATTTTTTTTTTAAAGAAAGGTTTTAGAGAGGGACCCATACTTTCATTTCTAGTGGTTTTTTTTAAAATTTTTTTTTTATTTATTTATGATAGTCACAGAGAGAGAGAGAGAGAGGCAGAGACATAGGCAGAGGGAGAAGCAGGCTCCATGCACCAGGAGCCTGACGTGGGATTCGATCCCGGGTCTCCAGGATCGCGCCCTAGGCCAAAGGCAGGCGCCAAACCGCTGCGCCACCCAGGGATCCCCCACTGCTGCTTTAATGCAACCTTTAGTCCATCCTGGCAAAGGCAAAGTGTGTTTGAGTCCATGGTTTAAAAGTGGGTTGGGAGGGGGCACCTGGGTGCCTCAGTTGGTGGGGCATCTGCCTTCACCTCAGGTCATGGTCTCAGGGTCCTGGCATGGAGCCCTACGTTGGGCTCTCTTCTCAGCAGGGGGTCTGCTTCCCCTTCTGCCTCAGTCACTCCTCCTACTCATGCTCTCTCTCTCTTTGTCTCTGAAATAAAGAAATAAAATCTTAAAATAAATAAATGAAATAAAAGTGGATTGAGGGACCAGCAGGGTCTGGACAGGAGGAGCAAAAGACCAACACGAGGTTGCTTCTGCTTTTTCATTTTACTTAGGGGGCTCCTTGGCCAGAGTGGGATTTGATCACTGTCTTGTTCCTCCCAGACCTCTGTGGCTACCATGTGGCTCTTCTTTTGCCTTTGCTGGCTGTGTGTGTGGCACCTGAATTCCGAGGGCATGCACGCACAACCGGTGAGGTCCCTTCAACGTCTAAAGTATGTGACGTTAGGGGAGTTGCTTCAATACTGTCAGCACTTTTTGACTGTCTACTCTGTGACATTCATTTGTCAAACATTTATTGAGCAGCTATTGCATGCCTGAGCCAGTGCTTAGTGCTGGGGGCAGTGGGACGGTAGAGAATTCAAAAGGGTCTTTTATTTATTTATTTTTTAAATTTTTTTTTTCTCATCAGGGTCTTTTAATTCCCTGGCGGGGTGAGCATACAGAGTTACAGGATTTTACAACTTGGCATCATGGGCACACAAAGGGTTCTTGATTAATTAAATAAATAGCTCCACCAGGCTTCCGATTACTACCCAAGCCAGAGCTTGAATCCCAACATACTAATTTTGGGGTAACAATTTTATTGAGATACACTACACAGAACCATACAATTCACCTATTTTCAAGTGTACAATCCAGTGGTTTTTAGTGCATTCGCAGAGTATCACAAGACAATTTTAGAATGTTTTAATCATCCCTAAGAAGATACTGAGGAAGGGAGATGAAGTATGTATATATCTGACCCTTAGGAACCCTCTGGAGACCCCAAAGAAATTCTCATTTGAAACTAAAGGGACAAGGGATTCTTTGAAGCATCACTTGTGGTAGGGGAATTGGAGGGGATCTAAGTATCCACCCATCGCTGGGAGGATGGATGAATGAAATGTGGCAGGAACACACTTTGGAGTAGATGGGTGCTAGATGAACCAAATGAGATATAGAGCAACATCCATATTTAGTTCAATAACTTCCATGAAAATAAAAAATGTATAAATGCACAAAACAACACTACATATTTTCCAAATATGAGTGAAAGTACAAGGATATCTGTTGTTTTAGACTGAATGTCTGTGTCCCCCCAAAGTCAGTATGTTGAAGCCCTAACCCTCAATGTGATAGAATTTGGAGGTGGGACCTTTGAGAGGTGATTAGGTTTGGATGAGGTCATGAGGATGGGGTCCCACGATGGGATTAGTGTCCTTATAAGAAGAGGAAGAAGACCCAGAGCTCTGTCTCTCTCACTCTGCCCTGTGAGGTCTGCCCCTGTGTTGTCATTCCCCATACTAAATCACAGATGGCCCTTTGTGACCAATAAGCTATCAATGACATAGAAATGTATGGCTCCTGATGTTAGACAGAAGGCACTCCAGCTTCTGCAATGATCGCTTCCTCTACGGAAAGCCAGCTGCCATGCTCTGAGGATGCTCAAGGAGTCCTGTGGAGAGGCCTTCTGGCAGAGGAGCTGAGACCCCCAGCCAATACCCAGAAATAACTTGCCAGGCATGTGTGTGGACCCTTGGAAGTGGACCCTCCAGCCCCAGTCAAGCCTTCAAATGATGCAGCTGTCCCCCACCCCCTCCCCAGGCATAAGTGCAGCCACATGAGATCTCAAGTGAGAGCTTCCCATCGAAGGGTCTCCTGAGTATAATAAGTGTTGGAGTTATGCCACCATGTCTGGAGGTCATCTGTCACACAAAGATAATTCATACAGCTCTTCCCAGTTCAGCCCTTGCAAGTTGTTTACTTTCTCTGGTCTCACTGCACTTAGATCACTTGTGTTCTTCCTTGCAGGGAGCCACATACTGCGAAAGTTTCTCATCTCAGCTTAGGAAAACCAAGGAAAAGGGATTTGTTTGCAGTTAGGTCAGAGATTTGCAAGAGAAACAGGCTCCCAAAGGAGAGGGAGCGAGAATGCCACAGAAAAGAAAACCCAGACAGAGGCCATGTGGCAGTTATTGTTATTGGACTAAATATGGATGTTGCTCCATATTCTACTAGGAAGTTCTCCTGTCACTGCCGACCTGGGAAACTCTTGGTTTTATTTGATCAAGTGGGCGATAGCGTTGCTTCCCCTGTATCTTTGGGCTTAATACTATAGCAATTGCAGGACTAGATAAAGCAACTCCAGGAAGACGGGGTTTCCAGTGAGCAGAAGCAGAGAGCTGAGCCCTGGGAAAGGGTGGCGATCAAGGATTTAACTTTGGAAAAGGATCCGGGGAAGAACGTAGGGCAGGCCAGGAGGTAGGAGCAGAGCCAGGGCTCCAGAGGCTCTGGGAAACAAAGGGGAAAGTTTTAAGAAGGAACACTCTGTGTAACAAACAGACCAATGAGGAAGAGAACATATTTTCTTTTAAAAAGATGATAAGGGGGATCCCTGGGTGGCGCAGTGGTTTAGCGCCTGCCTTTGGCCCAGGGCGCGATCCTGGAGACCCGGGATCGAATCCCACATCAGGCTCCCGGTGCATGGAGCCTGCTTCTCCCTCTGCCTGTGTCTCTGCCTCTCTCTCTCACTGTGTGCCTATCATAAATAAATAAAAATTAAAAAAAAAAAAGATGATAAGGAAGGTGTGTAGAAGATGACAGACATGTCCAGGGTCCCAGTGAGACCCTCCACAGAGCATCTCCTCTGGACCCAAGTGACTGGGACCAGCGCCACCACACATCCTGTGAGCACCTGAAACAAGGTAGTAATTTCCCCGTGTGTGTTTCTCGTCTTCAGACAAGGCGCATCCCTCAAAATTGCTACGTACATGGTTCCAGCAGAAAGATGGGTTCTGTCTGTGGCCACCATTTTCCCAATTGATGTTCCCTTTTGTTTCTGCCCACTCCGTCTTTGTGTGAACGCTGAAATCTCATTGAACATCCCCAAAAGAGGGATTGCAGAGCGACTCAGCACTGTGTGCTGAAATGTCCCCGGAGGCAATACACAATCATCGTCAGTGAGTAGAGGACAATGAGGAGGTGTCCTGTTACATAATTGAGGAGACAATGTCTTTTATACTCAGTCTGGTTCACTTTTCACACTAAATTAATCTCAATAAGCATCTGCTTTGAGTAAAGGAAGTTTTGTGATAATTCAACCATGACCTCTGTAAAAAGTCCAAATGATTCCACGTTCGTCCCTCAGTCCCGAGTATCCTATTGAAAGGGTCGGTCTTTATTTCATGATCATCAGCATGTTAACATGAGCTGATTAATCCCATCAACTTAACTACACAGATCGGACACAGCCCAGGGCAATGACATCATTAGCTTTGGGATGTGAGCACACAGGATCGCAGGCTGGGCCGGTCCACTGGTCCCACAGGTCATTTGATCCAGTCTCCTTGTTCCTGAGAATTAAAAGCAGATACTCCCTCCAGCTTGTTCTCTTGCTCCAAAATCCAGGTAAGCTCGTCTCAAGGGCATTGCTGAGACCCCGTCCACAGGGGCCCACTGAGCCTGCATCTCCCTGGGAGTGCCTGTGGCCAGCCACGGACACTCAGCCAGGACTTAGGACCCAGCACCTGTGGGTCTCCGTGACCAGCGTGATCTCTGCCGCTCCCCTTTATCCTCAGGTACTTCTGAACATACTATTCTCGTGGACTGCATCACACACTTTCTCCAGAGCAGGAGGCCCTGACTAACAACCTGGACACGTGTGCCCCTGCCACCAGGCAGCCACCTCCCCCAGCTCCTGGATCCCAATGACCTTTCAGGAACTTACTCTTCCCATCAGACAGAGACAGGGTGAGGAAGGTCAATAAATCTGGCCTTCTCTTAGCCCAGTGGCTCTTAAAGTATGATTCTGGGGCCAGCAGCATCCACATCACCTTAGAATTCGTAAGAAATGCAGATTCCAAGGCCCCTCCCCAGGCCTGCTGCTGAGAGAACAGCAAAGTCAGAAGAGCAGCAAAGTTAGAATCGGCACTCTCAGCCTCACTGAGAAGGTTCAGGAAGCTTTCCTGGCAAGTTTAATCACCAGTTGGAGATCTCTTTTTCCATGGAAAGTCATTAGCTTTGTGGCACTATTGTTCTTCTATCCTGGAAACCAAAATACTTTTTTTTTTTTAACATTTTAAGAAACATTTCACTTTTTTTATTTTAAATTATAATTTGGATATGAAGACATGAACTAATTTGGCTTTCCTTTCATTTGGGATGAGGGCCGGAAAATTGTAGCATTAGATGCAGAGACACAGTCCAATTTTCCAAGTTTACACTCACACACACACATATGTGCACTTGCACGCGCGGGCGCACACCCACACACCCACACACCAATGTCACAAGATGAGGTTGTGGTTGGTGGTAGAAAATCAGGAGGATGAGCAGATCAGGCTTCCCCAGGGCGACCCTGTCTCCTGGCCTCAGCCCCACTACCTACCCAGCCCTTTCAGAGCGCTGTGAGCCCACTACACACACATGGCTTAGATTTCTCTTCCTCTGCTTGGCACAGAGATTTAAACACAAATATCCTGTGAGAGGAAATGAGTTGGTGCCTACTCCCCAACTCACAGATTTGCTCCCTTTTCTCTGATTCTAGCAGGGAGTGAGGGAGTGGAAGAGGCCTGCCTGGGTATGGGGAGAAAACACTGGGCATGGAGGTAGGAGACCTGGGCTGTAGCCACCAACTTGCTGTGTGATCATGGGCAAGCCATTAACCCTCTCTGGGCCTCAGTTTTTACATGAAGGAAGGGAAAACTATACTGTACTGATAGGATATCGCACTTAGAACTGCTAAGTTTGCTTCATAAGATATTCATTGGGTATCACCACGTGAGATCCAGAGGCCTGAGACAGGACAGGACATGTTCTTACAATGAGGACTCATGACTGGGGGGTCCAGGGAGGCACCAGGGGATGTCTCAACTTCAGTTTCAGTTTTATCAAAGACTGTAATCTTGGGGAGCCCTGTTAGGGCTGATATGTATGACTCCCCTAAATTCCTATGTTGAAGTCCTCATTCCCAGTGCCTCAGAATGGGATTGTACTTGGAGATAGGGCCTTTCAGAATGTAATCAAGGTTAAATGAGGTTATACGGGTGGGGCCCTAATCCGGTAGCACTGGTGTGTCCCTATAAGAAGAGAAAGGGATGCCAGAGAATTCACTCTCTCCATGCACAGACAGGAAAGGCCAGGTGATGATGTAGCAATGAGACAACTGCCTGGAAGCCTGGAGTAGAGGTCTCACCTGAAGCCAACCTTGATGGCACCTTGATCTCAGACTTCCAGCTTCCAGACCCGTGAGAAAATAGATTTCTGTTGTTTACACTCCCAGTATGTGGCCCTTTGTTATGGCAGCTGAGCAGACTAATACATCTTCCTCTCTGGAGCTGCCTCGGTTCCTCAGATTAGATTATTAGATATTTTCCCTTTTGTCTCCAGGTCCCTGGAGGAACTGAATGAAAGCACACTTGCTGGTAGACACGATCATTGCTTGCAATTTCCCCTACTGACTAAGGAACAACCATGAGAGGGTTCCTGAACCCTAGCTGCTCTCCATACTTCCTGCCCATCTTAATGCTTGCACGGCCTGGGCTTTCTGCGCTGACATGGGACAGAGACTCTCCCCTCTTCGTTCTCAAATGTCAGTATCCTTTCAGGGCAATTAGAACGATTGCATGTCTTAAAAAAAAAAATCAAAGAATACTGGAGTCTACTCCTTACTGTTCAGACAAACCATTAACCCTTTTTCATCTGGGAAGAGAGCCCACACTGAGTTAGAAATTTCCTATATGCAAGTCCTATACAAAACTTAACTCGGACATCTGCTGCTGGCTGTACAAAAGTAGCTGGTATTATATTAAGCATTTCACTGAGAACAACTACGAAAGCCAAAAAAAAAAAAAAATCTCTTTAATGCTGTTTGAAGGTATGAAAAAAAAATACCCAAAGCAGTCCAGGCTTGAGGGATCAAAACCCCAGAGAAATGCACTGAAGTGTGTGTTGCATCGTCTGCTGATTTTAGCTGTTGGTATATTTTTCACAGTGTGGGTCACAGAGCCCAAATGGAAAGTAGTGATCTAAAGCATCAAGCAGCATATTCCTGAAATTAGAAGGATAAAGAAAAAAAGCTAGAGATCAGGGGTAATAAGCACCTATGACTGAGAAAGACAAGATGCCAAGGAATGGGGATCCAGAGAGAATATGCAGTTCTGAGGAGAGGTACAGAGACCCCAACTAGAACGCAACTGCTAGGAGGTGAATCATATCACTCAGCAGTCCCATGGAACTTGGGAAGCAAAAATTGGAGTTCAGGGAAAATCAAGGATGAAGGTTCCTAATAAACACCTCAGGCTTTTAGGTGAGAACCTAAAAGAACAATGTTCTAAGAATATGTGTAAATGGGAAATGGGCGCCATTAAAGATGAGCAGCTGTTCTTTATCTGCCAATTAGAAGAAAATCAAACTTTCTAAAAGACTATGATGTCATCAGAAGCTCTACAATTTTTTATTTGTAATTTTCAGCAGCAATAAAAGTTACTAGGGACGTCAGGCAACCAGAAGAAATACTAATCAGGAGAAAAATAAAGAGTAAAACCAGACCACAGAGAAACCAGATATTGGAGTTTTCAGACATAGACTCTAAAGTAACTATAATTAATATGTCCCCAAAATAGAGGAAATGATGGAGAAAAAATGCTAGAAGGTGGCATCTATCTTAAAAAGAATCAATTGGATATATTAAAATTGAAATATATATATATATATATATAACAGAAAATAAAATTCCAATAGGTTAATAAATCTATCAAAAGACAGAAGTGGTGAACTGAAAAATAGGAGTATAAAAATATTCAAACTAAAGCTGAAAAAAAAGAGAATAAATAATGTAGAAAATTAGCTGTGTAGGAGACCAAGCAGAAAATATTGAACAACTTGTAATTGGAGTCCCAAGAATAGAGAAGAGAAATAAAAGGGCATCCGATGGTAAATTTATGTGTCAATTTGAGTAAACTACAGCAACTCACTATTTGGCCACTGTCCAGGTATTTTAACAATTGTAGTCAGTTGACTTTGAGGAAAGCTGATCTGATTGCCCTATGTAGTGTGGGTGGGCCTCATCCAATCAGTAGAAGGCCTTAAGAGCAGAGAGTGGCATATACTGAATAAGAAGGAATTATGCCTCAAGATTGCAACAAAGAAATTCTACCTGAGTTTTCAGCCTTTGGACTCAAGACTGCAACATCAACTCTTACCTGAATCTCTAGTCTGCTGGTTTGCTCTACAAATTTTGGACTTGTCAGCCCTCACAACCATGTAAACTAATTTCTTAAAACAAATCCCTCTAAATAAAACTCTATCATCTATCTATCTATCTATCTATCTATCTATCTATCTATCTATCTATCTAAGATAACAAACATATATATGAAAGACAACACATTTTCTCTAATCAAAAAAAAAAATCCAAAGAGGATTTTCATTTTTATGAAAAAGATATTATCATACTAATGTAGGTCTTTCCTAAAAGTGAGTGATGTAATACGAACTTTCAAAAGACATACAATTCACTTTATGCCATTTTGGCTTATAAAGGCTTTCGTAGAAACACTCTACTTTCCGAATTTGGGGAGACCTGTACATAACTAGGTATGTTGTGTTCACCCTACAGATGTGAATGGACCCCCCATGATCTTAAGTACCCATGTACTTAAGATTTGGTTCTGATGCCGAGACTAATGATGTTACACATGCACCAATAGGATAGGAAAGTATTTATTGCTCACATAATGAGGCTTTTTGGGGATAGCAGGGCCAGCTCCCCCTAGCAGGTCCAAAAAGAGATGGAGAGAGCCAGGAAAAAAGACTGGTTTGCATTTTTATGGCTATTAGGGGGCAGAGCTGGGATGAGGATTCCCACACATGACTCAGGCTTGTGTGGTTTGAATTTCCCACTGGCACCAATGCAGGGAGCAGCCAGACTTTCTTAAGTTGCCCAGAGGTGGGGCAACAGGGGCAGGAGGGGGGCAGGGCTTGAAGGCTGTCACCATCAAACATCAAAATAAGGAGGCAGACTCCAGTACAGCAAATTACAGTCAAACTGAAAACTAAAGCCAAAGAGCATAAACCAAATAAATAAAATAAACTTCTGAAAACTAAGGGACAAGAAAAGAAACTTTATCTTCAAAGGAGAAAGAGTAAGACCCACACCAGATTTCTCAAGAGAAATGATGGAAGCCAGATAGTGGAATGACATTTAAATAGCCAACTAGAATTCCACACTCAATGAAAATACCACTTTTTTTCACTTTCTTTCCTTTTTTAAATTTTTATTTACTTGAGATAGAACGAGAGAGAGAGCACAAGCTTGAGTGGGAGGAAGGACAGAGGGAGAGGGAGAAGCAGACTCCTCGCTGAGCAGGGAACCCAATGTGAGGCTCGATTCCAGGACTCTGAGTTCATGAACCAAGCTAAAGGCAGATGCTTAAGCAACTGAGACATGCAAGTGCCCCACTTTTCTTCCTTAAAGACTTTATTTATATATTTATTTTGGAGAAAGAGAGAGAGCATAAGCAGGGGGAGGGATTAGAAGAGGGACAAGCAGACTCTGCACTGAGTGCAAGCCCATTGAGGGGCTTGATCTCATGATCCTGAGACCAAGACTAAAGCCAAAATCAAGTCAGCCACCCAAATGTCTGAATCACCCAGGCACCCCAAAAATAGCACTTTTAAAATGAAGGTAGAAGAGGGGCATCTGGATGGCTCAGTCAGTTAAGCATTTGATTCTCGATTTCAGCTCAGGTCATGATCTCAGGGTCATGAGATCAAGCCCCACATAGGGCTCCATGCTGAGTGTGGAGCCTGCTAAGATTTTCCCTCTCCCTCTGTCCCTTGCTCATATGCTCTATAATAAAATAAAACAAAATAAACATGGAAGAAACACATTCTATCCAAACAAAAACTCAGAAAATTTGTGGCCAGAAGACCATCACTACAAGAAATATTCAAGGAAAATGATCTGAAATCAAAACACAAAAATGTTCGATACAGTTACTTCTTCATTACAATAATGGTGCCCCCCACCCTGCTGTGTTTAGGGTTAAGGTATTGTTATCTTTTCTTCGAATTATTTGAATATTCCCAAAACAAACCCTTAGTGCTTCATAGAATAATACTTAGTTTTCTCTGGAAAATACTAGATGAAAGGTTTAATGTAGGGCAGAGCAGATATACAAAGGCAATGTAAATTTTAACAGGGCATGGCAGATCAAGATTAAAATGAATTAGTGACATTTACTATCCTGCATGGCCAGCCCTCTGGCCCACCTGAGTCACAGCACCTAATCCCTGTAACAACCTCAGGCTAGGATTTGTTACTCTGCATGCATCAGTCTCCATGCTCAGTGGGGAGTCTGCTTGAGGGTTCTCTCTGTCCTCTCCCTTTGCCCCTCCCCCTGCTCACACACACACACACACACACACACTCTCTCTCTCTTTCTCTCTCTCTCTCTCAAACAAATAAATCTTTAAAAAGAAGAAAGATAAATCAGACAAAAATTCAATAAAGCTAGAGAAAATTTGGACAACATGATTGATGAATATGAACCAACAAAAATATACAAAACACTTCAACCAACAACTTCCTGGTACATATTCTTTTCAAGAATACATAGCATGTTTATAGAAATAAACCATACTGTGCAATAAAGCAAGTCTCAATGAATTTGAAAGGATTATCATCATGCAGATATATTCTCTGACCACAGTGAAATTAAGGTAGAAATCAATAATAGCATAACTGGGAAATCCTTAAATGTTTGGAAATTAAGATACACTCTTCTAAACAATTCGTGAGTCAAAACACAATGGAAATTTTAAAGTATATTGAGGTGAATGATAATAAAAATGACACATTAAAAACTTACAGGATACAACAAACGCAGAATTTACAGAGAAGTTACAGGGAAATTTATAAACTTAAGTACAAATAGTAGAAAAGGAAAAAAGCACTAAAAATCAATGATCTGATCCAGGAAACAATTAGCAAACTTCAGTCCATCAGCCAAATCTATCTGCCTCCCCAGTTTGGCTTTATAAATAAAATTTTGTTGGAATAGAGCAATATCATTTGTTTCTGTGTTATCTATGGCTGCTTTTTACCGTAATGCTAGAATTGAATGATTATAATGGAGACAGTATAGCCTTCAAAGTCTAAAATACTATTTGGCTGAAAAAAAATTTGCTGACCTTTAATCTGAATTTTCAGATCCAAACCTGGAAAATAAACAGAAAAATAAGCCCAAAGAAATTAAAAGAAAGAAAACAACAAAGACAGAGTAGAAACCAATTAAATGGAAAGCAAACTTAAAGGAGAAATTGCAAATCCTAAAGTTGATTTTTTTAAGATTAATAACTGATATATGTTGATGAGAAAAAAGAAGACACATTTCTAATATCAAAGAGATAACAAGTCACCACTATGAGAGTATAAGGCAAGCTGCAGCATGGTAAGAAATACAGATAATCTGTAAAATGTTCATCTTCAAAATATATAGATAACATAAATTATTAAGAAAAATATAGTTCCACTTCTTTTAAATGGATAAAAACTTAAATAGACATTTAGGAAGACATCCAAATGGCCAGTTGGTTGAGCATCCAACCCTTGATTTCAGCTCGGGTTGTGATCAGGGTTGTGAGATTGAGCATCATATTGAGCTCTGCACTGAGCTTGGAGCCTGCTTGGGATTCCTTCTCTCCCTCTCCCCCTCCCCCTGCTTGCATATGTTTGTGCTCTCTCTCTCTCATTCTCTCTCCCAAATAAGTAAATAAAATCTTTAAAAAACAGTTTGGGAAACTGTTTAATAGAATCTATGAAAGCACACCCTAATACCCAGCTGTTCTACTCCTGAGTGTCTACCCAACAGGAATGTGTACATAAGTGCACCAATAGACACCGTCAGAGTATTTATGGAAGCATTAACCATAACAGCCCCAAATGGAAAAAAAAAACCACACATCTTTCAAGTGGAGAAGAGATAGACAAGTGGTAGTATATCCAAGCAATGGAAAACAGCACATTAGGAAGAAAGAACCAACTCCTGCTCTATACAGTAGTAAAGGAAGCCAGGTGCAAAAAGGGAACACACTGTGTGTTTTCATTGAAAAGCTAGCAGAACTAAATCTATGGTGACAGAAAAGCTAGCAGAACTAAATCTACGGTAAATCACTCCAAAGAGTGATTCCCTTTAGTGGGAGATAATGATTGGGCGTAGGCATAAGGGAGACTTCAGGATCAATCATGCTCTGTGTCTCAGTAAGAGTGGTGGTCCCAAAAGGGTAGTCATCATTTTGTAAGAATTCATAGAGCCATACACTTAAAGTATGTGAAAGTTGCTGGATATATGTTTTTCTTCCAAAAAAAGAAAAAAGAAACTTAATTCCTAGAAAGGCAGAGTAGTGCTTAAAGAGACAGACCTGGAGTGACACCACCTGTGTTAAAATTCTGGCATGGACATTACTAAGCTGTGTGTCCTTAGACTATGTAGCCTCTCTGCACCTCAGTTTCCTTATCTGTAAAATGGGAACAATACTAGTAAGCCTAAGGTTGTTCTGAGGACTCATGAGTTGATCCATGCCAAATATTTATGGTAGTGCCAAATATAAAGCAAGATCTCAATAAATGTTGCTTTTTTGTTGGAGGTGGTGTTTTTGTCTTTGCATCTAATCTGGAGGGCCACACAAGTTGGAGGTAAGAGCAAGGACTTTATACCCTAGGGCATTTGTCCCAGAAAATGAAAACTTCAGTTTACATGATCATCTGTACACAAATGTTCATAGCAGCTTTATTCCTGATAGAATCTAGAAACCAGAAGAAAGCACATCTACCTTCAGTGGATGAATTGTGGAGTCATGGTACCTCCATACCACAGAATGCCACTCTGCAGTGAACAGGAAAAAATGGTGGATACACACAACAACATGGGTGAATCTCAAGGAAACCGAGCTGAGTGAAAAAAGCCAACCCCCAAAGTGTATAAATGTATGCTTCTATTTACAGAACATTCTTGAAATGACAAAACCAGAGAGATGGAGAACAGGATTAGTGGTTGCAGGGATGAGAGCTGTAGGGTGGGAGGGGAGAGAAGGTGTGGTTATATTTGGACAACACAGTGGTCATTCTGGCGATGGAGCTCTTTTTTATCTTGACTGGTGGTAAATGCACACACCTGCACATATGCTAAAATTGTATAGAACTACACACACACACACACACACAAGTACGAGTAAAACTGAGGAAATCTAAATAAAATTGGTGGATTGTATCAACATCAATATCCTGGTTGCAACACCATACAATACCTTTGCAAGATGTTACCACTGGGGAAGACTGGATAAAAGGGGCACGAGATCTCTCTGTATCATTTTTTACAACTGTATATGAATCTACAATGATTTCTGATGTTCACCAGCCAAGATTTGATGTCCTGACTTTATCACCGACCGGCTGGGTGGCTTTGGGCAGGTAAGCTCCATAAAGTCTCAGTTTTCCCATCTGCTACTTTCTCACTTTATGGCAAGGATGGAGTCATGAGCACAGTGTTCCAAACAATATGAATCCTCAATGAATGCCACCTTCAGGAAGATGATCATTGTTATAAACGAGATGAGTAGGACTGATGAGGTGATGTGCCCTGGGTCACCCCAAAAATGGGCCAGGATTCCACCCCTGAAGCTGAGTGCTATTTGGTCAGAGAGGAGAGGATCAAAAGTGGGAAATCTGGGGGTGGACACACTGGTTTTCTCCCCCTGACACTGTGTGCGTGTGTTGGGGGAGTAGAGAATTAGGACAGGGAGGAGGTGTAGCAGGAGACAAAAGAGGAAGGGGTCAGAGAGCAGGCACCAAAAAATTGCTAAGAAAATCAAAGGGCCACTGGGAAACAATAGCTTAGGGTCTATTGTTCTCTTGCCCAAATCCTCTGGCTAGGACTGAATAGATTCCCCAGCCATGTCCTCCTCTCGCACCAGGGTGCACGCAGGGGTCAACTGAGTTCAAGGATGTGACAGCTGCTCTGGACAGCAAAAAAAGCACGGCACAAATGTTTGTTGCTGTTGATGATGATGATGATGATGAAGACCATGATTTTTGTAACCACTGGTTGAAATGACGCCTTGGAATCATTTCATATTCTGTATCGCCCTCACTGGCCCAGATCTGGGCAACACTTTCTTTGGCATTCTTCTTGTGCCTGCTGCCTGAGTTCAAGGTCTGGCACATCAGAGCAAGGGGTGATCCCAGAAATCCTCTAGGTCCTTGCTACTCAAAGGGGGTCTAATGTCTGGCAGGAGCCACACAACACCTGAGAGCTGGTTAGAAACGCAGATTCTCTGTGCCCCAGACATCCTGAATCAGATGGCATTTTAGCAGGATTCTCAGCGGATGTGTTCAAAAAGCCCTCCTTTAATCCATACTTTTGCTTGACTACCAAGGAAACAAAGGTGCAGAGAGGAGTGGGACTACTCGGAGCTGCAAACCATGCTTGCACCAGAGCTGGAACCGGAACATAGGCTCCAGGGCTCCCAGACTACTGCTTTGGCCCGAAAGCTTCAGTGAAGATGGGTTGATGTGAAATGGGGGATGGTCTTCCTAAGTAAGGCGGAAAGTTCTCTGTCTTTTCTCCTGAAAGCTGTCCTGATGAGAAAGCAGTGCCCCTCGCTGACCTCTTCAGTTTGTGGTTTGGGTACAGTTAAAGAAGAAAGTCTTCAAATTTGCAAACATATAAGACCCTTCTTCTTGCAGGGAAAGTTGTGTAGATACATCACAGCAGGGGTGCTTGGGTGGCACAGTCATTTGAGCATCCGACTCTTTGTTTCAGCTCAGGTCATGATCTCGGTATCATGGGATCAAGCCCTGTATCTAGCTGCACACGCAGCATGGAGTCTGCTTGAGGTTCTCTCTTTCCATCTACCCTTTTCCACCTCACTCTCTCTCTAGAATTAATAAATCTTAAAAAAAAACAAAAGGAAAGAAAGAAATATAGCAACAGCTGCTTGTTTTCAAGATAGCTGCTTCCTGTCCACCTCTTTGTGCCTCAGCTTCTCTCATCTGGAGAAGACAGTCTTCCCTGACAACCATGCATTGAGTACCTGCCATGCATCAGGCTTGGCACCAGGATTTCAGTAAAAACTCACATGTGCTTACAGCCTGGTGGTTGCACGTGCTATAAGATACAGGAAGGCTGGCCAATGTTTGCTACAGATTTGAGGAAAGGAGGGGGCAATAGAGTGATTTCTGCACCCAGAAAACAATGCAGATAATAACAAGCCACCACTGTTGGAACATCTATGGAACCCATTTGCCAAAGCCAACCTGTAGAGCCTTACCTTCTCATAATGCTCATTCAGATGAAATCAAAATGTGTCTTCCATGAACCCATATCTGCTTGGAGATATGATAGTCCCGAAAGGGGCAACAGAATAGAAATCTCTTAGTCCATCTTCATTTCCCAGAACAGAGAACCAGAGAGGGGCAGAGACGTCCTTGGGGACACACAGCATTACTAGTAGCAAACAGGGCTCTCCAGCCCTTTCCTGGTATACTCTCTGCACAACCTTCCCCAATATCTATAATAAAGTCACAATTCAACCAATATTGACAGGTGCCCTCCCTCCATCTCATAGGAGGGTAATTGAAACATGGTTACAGTTAGAATCTGCTCTGGAGCAGCTCACAGCTTAGCAGGAGCTTGACCAAAGGAGGTTCTGCTTCCTTAAAAGTCACAACACTAGAATGATGGGAGGTAAACTCCCAGGTAAGCCCCCAGGTAAACCCCCTAGCGCAGGGGCTGGTGGAGGGGGGTGGGAACCATTCTAGGAGCTAGCTACCCTAGGGGAAGTACAAGGAATCATGAGCTGCTAGGAAGGCTTTCCAACAAAAATGCTGGAGACTTGGAAAAGTAATTTTTGGCTTCACCATGAGAAACGCAAACTGCAAAGTCAAAGCTAATAAATGTATAATTAAATGTCTACAGAAGGTAGCACCATGTCAACATCATTAAATTGCTAAATTAATTATTCCTAAAATTTTCATTACATGTGAAAATGATTTAGATTTTCTCACTTTGCAAGAATTTCCCGTTGTGCCCAGTCAGCCCTAAGAAAGAGCAACCATTGTAAATTAGAGGCAGCCAAATAAAAGCAAAATTAAAATTATAAAAAATCCTTCCAAAATAATGTAATAAAAAGGCTATATGTAATGTATGTGATGTTGCTTTTCTTAAGAATTTGCTATGACGAGGGCTGAGCCCACCAAAACAGAGGCAGCTAACCCAACTGCCCACAACTTACCATAACCTGGTACCTTAACCAGCTCAGGGCTGGTGTCAGACTTGCCTGCCAGAAATCTTTGGACAAGTCACTTAGCAGCTTTGAGCTTCAGCTTTTCCCCTTCTGAAATATCCTGGGGAGTCAGTAATCCCAATTGCTGGGAGCTGAGAGAATGCAAACACCTCCAATGCCAGGCAGAGAGGAGTGGGCATTGGCTGGGCAGGATCTTACTAGGCTGGCACACAAAATTTACAAGGGTGCAAAAAACCCTTCAGTATCCAAGATAAATAATATTTTAACGCAATTTTTTTAAGTTAAAAAGAAAAGATAGATGAGCAAAACACCAAATTAAAAGGATGATCTGTCAGGGACGCTGGAGCCAGCCAGCCTGGGGCACCGCTTCTACCTGTGTAATCTGGAGCCTCAGTCCCAGCCTGGTTCCTGGATCTGGGCCATGAGGCTGACCATCCCACCCACCCTGCAGAGTTACAGGAGCCAGAAACCGGTTAATAGGAGCTAAAGGATTTAGAAGAGCGCCTAGCCACTGGGCGCTTTAAGTCATCATTACAGTGCAAGGAGACTGGGAGCTTCGTACGTTGTAGGAAAAAACCAATTTTGTCATAAACAAAATTTCTCTGGGGCTAGGGCTGCGCAAGGGCGCGTCCGGGTATGGCCTGCGCTGCAGTTTGCGGGGCAGCGGAAGGGCTCGGGGGACTGGGAGCCGGCCGCGGCGCGGAGCACCGGGACACTGGGGACCAGGCTGGGGGCGGGAAGCCGGGGCTTGGGGGTGGGCAGGGGCACGGGGGACCAGGCGGGACGCAGGGGACCAGGCTGGGCTCGGGAAGCCAGCGCACCGGGTTGGGGGCGCAGGGGCACGGGGGTCCAGGCGGGGCACAGGGGGCCAGGGTGCAGGGGACCAGGCTGGGCTCGGGAAGCCAGCGCACCGGGTTGGGGGCGCAGGGGCACGGGGGTCCAGGCGGGGCGCAGGCGGCCAGGGTGCAGGGGACCAGGCTGGGCTCGGGAAGCCAGCGCACCGGGTTGGGGGCGCAGGGGCACGGGGGTCCAGGCGGGGCGCAGGGGGCCAGGGTGCAGGGGACCAGGCTGGGCTCGGGAAGCCAGCGCACCGGGTTGGGGGCGCAGGGGCACGGGGGTCCAGGCGGGGCGCAGGGGGCCAGGGTGCAGGGGACCAGGCTGGGCTCGGGAAGCCAGCGCACCGGGTTGGGGGCGCAGGGGCACGGGGGTCCAGGCGGGGCGCAGGGGGCCAGGGTGCAGGGGACCAGGCTGGGCTCGGGAAGCCAGCGCACCGGGTTGGGGGCGCAGGGGCACGGGGGGCCAGGCGGGGCGCAGGGGGCCAGGGTGCAGGGGACCAGGCTGGGCTCGGGAAGCCAGCGCACCGGGTTGGGGGTGCAGGGGCACGGGGGGGTTGCCGGGGCACGGGGCAGGCGGGGCACGAGAAGCCGGGGTACGCGTGGGGGGTGCGGAGGCCAGGAGGAGACCGGGCGGGCTCCGGGCGCGAGGCTGCAGCGGCTGCCCGAGACCCCGCCGCGCGCGGTCGCCGCCTTTGTCGCGGCCCGCGCCGGGAGGTGGCCGGGAGGTGGCCGAGCGCCCTTTGTGTGCCCCCGGGTCTCGGGGCGGCGCTGCCCCTTGATCCCCGGCCCCCGCCGCACTTCAAAGTCCGTCCCCGCCCGGCCGCGCCCCACGCCGAGGGGCCACGGTTGACAGCGCGGCGGTGGTGGGAGATGGGGGGACGCCTTCCCCGGAGCCGCCAGCACCGAAGCGCTCCCGGGCCACTGCGGTCAAGCTGGGTGCGGGATTGGCCTCGGTCTCCTCTTTTCGGAAATCAAAATAGGCCCTGGGCGCCCTGGCTGCTTGCGAGACCAGAGGAATCCCCGGGCGCCCTGGGAGAAGTGACATAATGGGAGTAAATCACTGCACAGACGCTTGTCTGGGCCTGGCTGGATTGGCAGGGGCTCACAGCTTCAGGACAGCGATGTGTGTATGCCTGTGGGGCTGTGGGTGTGGTGTATGTGTGGCATGTGTGCTGTGTGTGCATGGTGTGTGTACGGTGTGTGTGTGGGTGTGGTCTGTGCGTGTGTGTTGTGTGGGGTATGTGTATAGTATGGTGTGTGTGGTGTGGGGTATATATATGGAGATGTGTGTGATATGTGTGTATGTTGTATGGATGTTATATGTGTGGGATGTGCACAGTGTATATGATGTGTTGGGTGTGGGATGTTTGTCATGTATGGTATGTGTCTGAGGTGTGTGTGTGATGTGGGGGTGTGTGGGGTGTAGCATGTGTGTATGTTATGTGTGTGGGATGTGCGTGGTGTGTGTGATGTGTGTTGTGTGTGGTATGTAGGGGGGAGATGCATGTGTATAGTATGATGTGTGTAGTGTGTGTGTAGCATGTGTATGTGGGCATGGAGGAGGCGGTCTCTCTCAGCAGAGGCATGATGGAGGAAGATGGGAGGCCCAAGCCAGCACCCTCACACTTCACCTTTTCCAGCCTTTTCCTGACATGCCCACTGTCTCTATGTTCCTGGATCTCTTACATCAGCCCCAGTACTATTCCCTCCTCTGGAAAGGCTCTTCTTGCATTGTCCACCTTGTGAATCCTAGTCTCCCCGGAAGCCCTGCCGGACTCACCCGAGGTCTGCTGCCTTCGGCCCTCCCGGTTCGGCACAGCAGTACTGAGCCACCCTCGGCTGCCTGGAGTCCCGGCTGGCCCCTGGCCCTGGCCCTGTGTGCAAGGCCCAAGGAAGA
This sequence comes from Vulpes lagopus, assembly GCF_018345385.1. Lineage (NCBI taxonomy): Eukaryota > Metazoa > Chordata > Mammalia > Carnivora > Canidae > Vulpes > Vulpes lagopus. The sequence continues at coordinate 130,304,571 of NC_054827.1, read as the reverse complement.
AGCATAGGGCCTGGGGAAGCAGTGTGCCGGATCAGCTTCCCAGACACCCACCCTAGGAAGAGAGTTCACCAGCTAGGGATTTAAGAAGAAAGTGGTCCCAGGAGAAAGCAGCAGGGGAATAGAGGAAGCAGAGCAGAGCAGGGGAGGAGGGCGTGCAGGACACCATGGCAGGTGAAGGCCCAGCTTCAGTCTGATCCTGCCAGGAGGGGAGAAAGATGAACCCTTCTACTCTCAAACCTGTCAATCTCAAGCTTCTGGGGGCAGGAGGGACAGGGTGGAGAGAGACATATCCTCTCGGATCCATTTGCTGACTGTCACTGCTGGTGTAGGAGTGGCTTCGGCAGCTCAGGATAGTCCTCTGCAGGTGTGAGTCTTTCCGAGCAAAGCATGCAGAAACTTGGCTGGTGGGCACTCAGAGCCAACAGAGTACCCGCCACATGCACCGCAGGAGCTCATAGCAGGTGAGCTACATCATGGCTGGAAAACACTCTGTTCTCTTTGGATATGTGTCTCCATCCAGTGAACAAACAGCTCGGTGAGGGCAAGGGCAGTGCCTTAGTCCTCATAGCATCCCAGGCACCTGCACATAGTAGGTACTCAGGAAAGACTGTTGAGTGCTACGTGAATGATACTAGACGGCAATGAGAAAGATTGGAAGGCAGAGTCGTGTTTGAGGGCTCGGTTCTGGGGTTAGACTGCCCCCATGGGAATCGGTCCTACTGAGTGACCCAGGCACCCCTTCAAAGCATTTTGGATTTGAGATTTATAGTAGGGTATTAAAGGCTTAATTGAGAGGGGGTTATAAAGATTATTTGAGAAAGTCCATAGCAAGCATTTTAGCCTGAGGCTCAATATACAACAACTCTTGGATAGATATTATTAGATGTTGCTGGTAATAGTATTATCACCGGGGGAAAAAAGACTCATTGGAAAGAAAAGCTGCTAGAGGACCATATTCTATACTCTTCAGCATGCCAGTCTTAAGAAATTTCAGTACACATTCATTGAACATCTACCATGCATCAGGCTCTGTGCCATTATGGACTATGATTGCTTGATTACTCACTGAGGTCTCCTGTTAGACTACAAGCTCTTTGAGGGAAAGAGCTGATTCTTTCTCCTGTTTCTTTCCTAGTACCTAGCACAGAGCCTCAATAGATATTTGATGAATGGATGAAGAATGACTTATCTCAGGAAGGTGGAGTTCACAACTTAATAGGAGAAGTGGACAATATATTAAATAATTTTAAAAAACAGCTAAGTATGAAAATAGTAGCAGAGAAAAAAATGATTAATTAAATTTGGGATCATGTTTAGGGATCAAAGAAAGTTTTACATAGTCAAACCCCTTTGAAATGGAGGGATTTATCAAGCCTTGGGAAAGCATTCCAACCAGAAAGATCAGCATGTGCAAAAACAGAGTGGTGTGAAAGAACCAGGCAGGTTCTGGGAATGGGGTCCTTCGGGCTTCAATGTCAAATAATAACTTAATTAATTAATAATTAAGAAAATTAATAATGATATAATGATTTCAAGGAGGACCAGAGAAATGGGTGCTTTTTGTTTTCTGCTCAGATTTCACTGTAGCTCTTGAAAAAGGCAGAGCTACAGACTATGAAAATAGGTACAACTTTCCAAAGGGAGGGGCCTGCACTGCCCCTGACAACTCTGAGCCACATTCCTGGTTTTCAGTTGGTTAGTATAGCACACATTGCTGCAGAGGTCAGAATGAGCCTATATGGTGGGTCCAGCCCCTGCACTCTGGAGCCCTCAGCAGAAGGAACATGTGCTAGAGTCCAGGCTCCAGCTCTTACTGGCGGTGTGCCCTTGGATAGGCACCTGACTCTGAGCCTCAGCATCCTAACAATATTTACTGAGCATTGCCTGCATGCTGACCTTTCATTTCTAGGCACTTGGGATATTGTAGTAAATGGAACAAAGATCCTTGTCCTCAAGAACCTGAGAAAAAAATAAGTATTATAAATAAGTAAAGTACATAGCAAGCAAAAAAGCAATACATTAGGATAGACTACTGCAAAAAAGGTGGAAAAAAGAAACCGAAAATAAGAAGTGTTAGAGAGGGTGTAGGGTAATTGGAACCCTCATGCACTGTTGGAAGGAACATAAAGTGGTGCTGGGCAAAACAGTCTGGTGGTTCCTCAAAAAGATAAACATAGACTTACCATCTGGTCTAGCAATTTCATTTTGGCATAAATACCTAAAATAATCCAAAGAAGGGACTCAAACATATTTGCACAACCATGTTCACAGCATTATTACTCATAATGCCCACAAGATGGAGGAAACCAAATGTCCATAAACATATGAATGGATAAACAAGACCTGGACCATCCATATAATGGAATATTATTCAGGTATAAAAAAGGACATTCTGACACATGCTACAACATGGTGAACCTTGAAGACAGTGTGCTGAGTGAGTTAAGTCAGTCATAAGAGGACAAATTCTGCATGATTCCACTTATGTGAGGTACCTAGAGTAATCAAACATATAGAGACAGAAAGTAGAATGATGATTGCCAGGGGCTAAGGGAGAGGGGAATGGGCAATTAGTGTTTAATAGATTTGGCAAGATGAAGAGATGGATGGTGGTGATGGTTGCACAACAATGTGAATGTTGTTCACTTAATGCTACGGTAGTGATAGATTTCACAGCACCGCTGCCAGGTTGTTGTCTCTTACACGGGTGTACTTGAAGGTCGTAAGGCTCGTTTTCAAGGCTGCCACACATTCCTTAGAATGCAGTAAGGGGTGGCCCAGTGTGGGGTATGGCGACCCAAGAACAGCACCATGTATGAAGGCTGCCCAGTGTGAGTAGTTAGAGCTCTGGCTAGATGGGAAAAGCCTCCATCAAAAGGGGCGGCTTAGAGCTAAGTGTTGGATCCAGGTGTGGCGGGTAACCCTGGAGAGATGTCAGAATCCAAGCAGGATAAGGAGACCATCCATGCAAGGAGAATGCCTGGCACCAGGTAGCAGAGCCTCGGTGTAGTAAGAAACATCCTTGTAAGGAGAAGGTGGCCATGGAGAGCAGGATTAGATACACACCAGGGGATTGATCAGATAAGCAAACATATTAAAGGGAGAAAGATTTCTCATTGTTGGAGAATCAAGTTATAAATATGGGAAGATTCCTGTAGGTTAGATTGTAATTAGAAGTGTTGATATGAAGTTATGGTTTTCAATAACTACATAGATACAGAAATAATTACAGTTGACTTTTGAACAACACAGGGGTTAGGGGCACTAACCTCCCCCCACCTTGCCTGGTTGAAGATCTGTATGTAACTTTTGACTCCTCCCAAACTTAATTACTAATAGCCTAGTGTTGACTGGAAGCCTTACCAACAATGTAAGCAGTCAATTAACACATATGCTGTATGTTGGATGTATTATATATTTCATTCTTAAAATAAAATAAGCTAGAGAAAAGAAAATCACAAGAAAAATTCATTTATGAGTATTGTACTATATTTAACAAAAAAAAAAAATCTGCCATAAGTGGACCCTGACAGTTCAAACCCATGTTGCTCAAGGGTCAATAGTAAACATATGTGTGCATATATGTGTGTTTGTTCCACATATATATTCGACATCACTAAGAACATGAGAGTAATGATATTTCAAAAGCAATAGGCACTCAAAGCACTCAGATTTTGGCTTCTAAATACCATTTTCAACAAAAAGGAAGCAGGGACTCACAGAGAAATGGTTAATTTCAGGGCTGTGGAAGGTTTAAGTCTGGATTATCTTGGTACTCAGAAGTTAAGAGCTCAAACAATGATGGGGACACATCAGAACACAGAAGTCATATCAGGCTATATCTAAAACAATGTAAACATTACAAAATAATGGTAAGGAATTATAGCCCATAGAATAAATAGGAAACCAGGAGGCCCTACTGCTATAAATAACTGAAGTAACTTGAAAGTTTGGTGAGAAACAGGACATTTACATACAAAACCGATCAATTACAGAAGGAAAAGGTAACAATAGTACAATGGAGAGGCCCAGTGGACACCATCTGAACCAGGTGATCCAAGTGAATGAACATTGTCAGTTGCGGGATACACTGAATTCTTGTGCTATCTCATGGGAAGCAACAACAAGAAAGCAAAGTCATTTCTGTGATATATCTACCAAAGATGGATGTCCTCAATTTAACAGGATAAAACATCAGACAAATCCAGACTTTCTATAAAACAATTGGCTTACAATCTTCAAAAGGGTCAAGGTCATAAAAATGAAGACTGAAGGAGTCTTCCACACTGAAGGAGACAGAAGGACTTGATATCTAAAGACAACATGTTATGTCTAAACTGGATCCTTTTCTACAAAAGACATTATTGGGACAAAGGGTGAAAACACTTGAGTGTGGCCTGAGGACTGGATGCGGGGATGCATGGTATGAACTTCCTAATTCTGATGATTGTTCTCTCTGCTTGTTAGAAATATACACTGAAGTATTCATGAGTGCCTGGGTATCGTACTGGCCATTTACTTTTAGATGGTTCAGGAATAGATTACTTGCACGATATTTCAAGTTTCTGTAAATTTGAGAATATTTAGAACACATACGCACATATGAATAATCAGATCACATCACACTACTGCCCAGCCCCCCCCCCTTTTTAAATATTTTATTTATTTATTCATGAGAGACACAGAAAGAGGCAGAGACACAGGCAGAGGGAGGAGAAGCAGGCTCCACACAGAGAGCCCAATGTGGGACTCGATCCCGGAACTCCTGGATCACGCTCTGAGCTAAAGGCAGATACTCAACCCCTGAGCCACCCAGGCATCCCCTGCTCAGACCCTTTATTGCTTCCCTCTCATCTTTGGAATAAAAATAGAGTCCTGACCCTGGTCAGTGAGCCCTACATGTCCTGGCCCACCTCCCACCCATGTCCTCATGCTTCATTGTGCTTCAGCCACATTGGGGAATGTGTTTCTCCCAAATCCATATGGTTCTCTCCTCACTATATCCAGGATCTCTGCTCACATGTGTCCCAGGAGAGGCCTTTGAAAATAGCTCCTGGTCCAGGCCAGTCACCTGTGTCCTTTACCTGTTTCTTTTTTTTCATAGTACTTTTCACTAGGTGAAAATTTAATATAGGTTTCCCTGTTTATTGTCCATTTTCTCACTAGAATGTAAAGTTTTCTGTGTACAGGGACTCTGTTTTGTTTTTCCTTACACCCTAGGACCCGGAAGTATTCTAGTGGTTGGTCAGTATGGAGAGTTTTGTAAACTCCCCAGCACAGTGTGTGGTCAATAAGTGGAAAGATTTTTAAAAATTGATCATCGAGGGGCAGCCGGGTGGCTCAGCGGTTTAGCGCCTCCTTCAGCCCAGGGTGTGATCCTGGACACCTGGGATCCAGTCCCAAGTTGGGCTCCCTGCATGGAGCCTGCTTCTCCCTCTGCCTGTGTCTCTGCTTCTCTGTCTGTGTCTCTCATGAATAAATAAATAAATAAATAAATAAATAAATAAATAAATAAATAAATAAAATCTTTAAAGAAAATTGATCATCGAGGGGCACCTGGGTGGCTCTGCTAGTTAATCATCCAACTCTTGATTTCGGCTCACGTCATGATCTCAGGGTCTTAAGACTGAGCACCCTGTTAGGCTCCATGCTCAGTGCAGAGTCTGCATGGGATCCTTTCCTTCCCTCTCTTCCCCTCTCCCTGTTTGCGCGCTCTCTCTCTCTCTCTCTCTCTCCCAAATAAAATAAAAATAAATAAATAAATAAATAAATAAATAAATACAAACCATATCATTGACCAGGTTATGCAATTGTTCGCCCACATTTAGGAGCCAAAGATTCCAAGTGGTGAAAGATCGGGAAGAAAGAAAACAGCCTCTGCCTTGAAGCCCAGAGAGAGAAGCCCCTGATGATGGAGGCTTGGATTCCCAAGTGCTTCCTCTCTGCTTTTAGTGCCAGTCCCTGTGGTGTTTTATATCTAGGATTTCTCCCCAGCCCCTGGGGACGGTGCCAAGTCTCACAGGGTTGGTGTGTCTCCCTCCTGCTCAGGCTCAGCCATGGCTTCATATGACTTCCTAGAGACCAGCTTTCTCATAGGGTAGCTCTATTTTTAACTTTTTGAGGACCCTTCATACTGTTTTCCAGAGTGGCTGTACCAGTTTGCATTCCCACCAATAGTGTAAGAGGGTTTTCCTTTCTCCACATCCTTACCAATACCTATTGTTTCTTGTGTTCTTAATTTTAGCCATTCTGACAGGTGTGAGGTGGCATCTCATCATGGTTTTGGTTTGTATTTTCCTGATGATGAGTGATGTTGAGCATCTTTTCACGTGTCTGTTGGCCATCTGGATGTCTTCCTTAGAAAAGTGTCTATTCAAGTCTTTTGTCCATTTCTAAACTGGATTATCTGGTTTTTGAGTTTGATAAATTATTTTTCTTTTTAAAGATTTTATTTATTCATGAGAGACAGACAGAGAGAGAGAGAGAGAGAGAGAGAGAGAGGCAGAGACACAGGCAGAGGGAGAAGCAGGCTCCATGCAGGGAGCCTGACATGTGACTTGATCCCAGGTCTCCAGGATCAGGCCCTGGGCTGAAGGCAGCGCTAAACCGCTGAGCCACCCGGGATGCCCAGAGTTTGATAAATTCTTTATAGATTTTTGATACTAACCCTTTATCAGATATGTCGTTCACAAATATCTTCTCCCATCCCATAGGCTGCCTTTTAGTTTTGTTGATTGTTTCCTTTGCTGTGCAGAAGCTTTTTATCTTGATGAAGTCCCCGTAGTTCACTTTTGCTTTTGTTTTCCTTGCATTTGGTGACATGTCTAGTAAGAAGTTGCTACAGCCAAGGTCAAAAAGGTTTCTGCTTGCGTTCTCCTCTAGGATATTGATGGTTTCCTATCTCACATTTAGATCTTTCTTCCATTTTGAATTTATGTTTGTGTATGATCTGAGAAAGTGGTCCAATTTCATTCTCCTACATGTTGCTGTCCAGTTTCCCCAACACCATTTGTTAAAGAGACTGCCTTTCTCCATTGGGTATTCTTTCCTGTTTTATCAAAGATTAGTTGACCATATAGTTGTGGGCTCATTTCTGGGTTCTCTATTCCATTCCATCTATTTCTGTGTCTGTTTTTGTGCCAGTACCATACTGTCTTGATGACTACAGCTTTGTAATATAGCTTGAAATCTGGACATGATGCCACCAGCTTTGCTTTGCTTTTCTAGGATTACTTTGGCTATTCCATACAAATAGCCAAAGCTATTTGTATTTGTGGTTCCATACAAATTTTTAGGATGGTTTGTTCTAGCTCTGTGAAAAATGCTGGTTGTATTTTGACAGAGGTCGCATGAAATGCGTAGATTTCTTTTTTTAAATTTTTATTTATTTATGAGAGAGAGAGAGAGAGCGAGAGAGAGAGAGAGAGAGGCTCCGTGCGTGCGGGGAGCCCGACATGGGACTTGATCCCGGGTCTCCAGGATCATGCCCTGGGCTGACGGTGGCGCTAAACCGCTAAGCCACTGGGGCTGCCCAAAATGTGTAGATTTCTTTAGGTAGTATAGACATTTTAACAATTTTGTTCTTCTAATCCATGAGCATGGAATATTTTTCCATTTCTTTGTGTCCTCTTCAATTTCTTTCATAAGTGTTCCATATTTTACAGATCTTTTACCTATTTGGTTGGCTTATTCCAAGGTATGTTATTGTTTTTGGTACAATTGCAAATGGGATCAATGCCTTGAATTCTTTTTCTGCTGCTTCATTATTGGTATATAGAAATACAACAGATTTCTGTATGTTGACTTTGTATCCTGTGACTTTACTGAATTCATATATTAGTTCTAGCAATTTTTTGGTGGTGGCTTTCAGGTTTTCTTTTTTCTTCTTCTTCCTTTTTAAGATTTTATTTATTTATTCATGAGAGACACACACACACAGAGAGGCAGAGACACAGGCAGAGGGAGAAGCAGGCTCTATGCAGGGAGCCTGACCTAGGACTCAATCCCTGGTCTCCAGGATCAGGCCCTGGGCTGAAGGCGGCATTAAACTACTTAACTACCCGGGCTGCCCACAGGTTTTCTACATAGAGTATCACGTCATCTGCAAATAGTGAAAGCTTGACTTCTTCCTTGCCAATTTGGATGCCTTTTATTTCTTTTTGTTGTGTGATTGCTGAGGTAAGGGCTTCCAGTACTATGTTGAAAAGTAATGGTGAGAGTGGACATCCCTGTCTTGTTCCTGACCATAGAGGGAAAAGCTCTCAGTTTTTCCCCATTGAGGATGATGTTAGCTGTGGGTCTTCCATATATGGCCTTTATGATGTTGAGGTGTGTTCCCTCTGTCCTTACTTTGTTGACGGTTTTTATCAAAAATAGATGCTGTATTTTGTTAAATGGTTTTCCTGAAGATGCATTATTATTAACTAAAGTCCATAGTTAATACATTTAATGGGCTTGGACAAGTGTATAATGACATGTGTCTACCATTACAATATCACACAGAGTAGTTTCACTGCCCTAAACACCCACTGTGCTCCATCTATTCACTCCCCCCTCCTCCTAACCCCTGTCCACCACTAATCATTTTACTGTCTTCATAGTTTTATCATTCCCAGGATCTCCTATAGCTGAAATCCTAATGGTGTACCCTTTTCAGATTGACTTCTTTCACTTAGGAATATGCATGTAAGGTTCCTCTATGTCTTTTCATGCCTTGCTGGTTCATTTCTTTTTAGTCCTGAATAATATTCCATTGTCTGGAATGGACCGTTTCTTTTTTTACTCACCTCCTGAAAGACATCTTGGTTGCTTCCACATTTTAGCATTTATGAAAAAAGCTGCTATAAATATTTGCAGGCTTTTGTGTGGACATAAGTTTTCAATGTCTTTGGATAAATACCAAGAAGTAAGATTGCTGAATCATATGGTAAGAGTATGTGTAGGTTTGTGAGAAACTGCCAAAATGAGGGCTTAAATGGCTGTACCATTTTATATTCCCACCAATGCTAAACAAGAATTTCATTTTGCTCCTTTTATTTCATCTGTTAACTCTTTTGTTCCCCACCACTTTTCCCCTGAGACCAGGAGCTACCTGATCATCTTTGTCCGTGTCCTCCAGTGCTTGGCACTGGAATGTTCATTAAACAAATTATTGGTTAAGCTTAGAACTATTTAATTACAGAGAAATTCCTCAAAATAAGAGCACAGAGCCCTGGATGCTACTTTGGCAGCGGGGAGGGGACTTAAAGACATGATGTTGTAGCACACAGAAGACACAGTCTGTGTTCTATATTCTGTTGGTACGTTGTTATCTACAGCATGCTAAAATTCAGGGTTTTTTTTTTAAGATTTTATTTGTTTATTTGAGAGAGAGAAAGTGCACAAGTGGGGGAAGGTGGGCAGAGAGAGAAGGAGGAACAGACTCCTCACCGAGCATGAAGCCTGATGAGGGGCTCTATTTCAGACCCCAGGATCATGGCCTGAGCCAAAGGCAGACACCCAACCGACTGAGCCACCCAGGCACCCCTAAAATTAAGTTGTAATGTTGAGAACTAGAGTCTGATCATAGTGTTCAAGTAACTTATTCTTCATGTTCTTTTTTTTTCTCTTAACTTTAGGTCATTATTATTTTACTGATAAGATATTAAATAATTGACCACCATGACCATGACAATCATGATTACCACCTCACCTGGACGAGACCACAACAGTTTTCCAACACATTATGGTACAAGGAATCCTTTTGCAACCCAAATCTGCTCCCGTTATACCCCCATGCCAGGGTTCCCTTGCTGCCTCCCAAATCAAGTCCAAACCAGTGTCATACAAGGCCCTACCATAGTCTGACTTCTTTCAAGTCTCTGAAGGTGACACTCAGCAACACCCTCTGCCAGGAACTTGGTCCATGTTGCTTCCTCCCACCCTTATCCCCAGGAATGTGGGGACACAGAGATGAGTAAGACAAACCTCCAGTCCTCTGATAGTTCTGTCTAGATAAACAACTGAACAGATAAGTTCAGCAAAGACAAATAAGCTGGAACAGAAAGGTATACTGAGGACCACAGGTGTCTGAGGAAGACTTCTAACCCACTTTTGAATGGGGAAGACATAATAGATTAGATCCTTAATCAGCAAATATTGGCTTTTCCTTCACTCTCTGTGGAAGGAATAATCTTCCCTGTCAGACTTGGCCTTCTGACTGACAATGGGGTATGAGCAGTTGTAATGCAAGCAGAAGCCTTAAATATGCTCATGCAGTTTGGTCTTGCATTCTCCTGCTCTGCTATGAGGAGAACATCCTTCAGGTAGCTGCTGCTCCTTCATGCAGGGGCCTGGAATGAGAAACATAAGCAGACCTGAACTCGCATCCTAGACCAGAGCCACTTCAGCTGATTTGCAGGCTATAAATGTTATTGACATTTAGGGGTTTGTATTACTCAGGGTTATCCAGAGACCAGAATTAATAGGATAGATATATATAGAGAGAGACACACATACATAAGAGGAGATTTATTTTATTATAGGAATTGGCTCATGTGAAAAGAGACTGAGAAGTCCCACAATTTGCTATCTGCAAGCGAGAGAACCAAGAAAGCTGGTTATGTCATTCAGTCCAGGTCCAAAGGACTGAGAAGTTGGGAGCTACTGGTATAAGTTTCAGAGTTTAAAAACCCAAGAATTAGGAGCTCCAATTTTTAACAGCAGGAAATATGGACATCCCAACTCAAGAAGAGAGGGTGAGAATTCATTCTTCCTTTGCCTTTTTGTTCTATTCAGACCTTCAATGGATTGGATGGTGCCTCCCCACATTGATGAGGACAGATCCTTAACCAATCAATTGGTAATTTCTTCTAGAGACATCTTCACAGACACATCAGAAATAATGTTTTACCAGCTATCTGACATCCTGAGCCCAGCCAAGTTGATGCATAAAATTAGCCATCCAGGGTGTTTGTTACACAGCATAATCAGCCACTGTGACTGATACAGAAAACTTCCTAGGGAATGAGGATGTCAGGAAGCAATATCCAATTGAAAGAAGGAGAAGGAGTAAGTAAGGAGGTTAGGAGAAAACCTGGTTCAGAGCAAAGAGCTGCAACTATAATGGAAAATATTCATAATTGGCACAAGGCCATCCAATAATTCACTACAAATGAAGAGTACTTGGATGGAGAGGCAGACTCAAACTAGTAATGATCACTGGGGGTAATCACTTTTAGTATCTAAACCCCCTACTTCCTCCTGGCAATGGCTTATTGCTGGTATGTCAGTCATGATTATCCTTTTCCTTAGATTTACAGTAGCTAGGGTGTTGCCATGTGATCCAGTCCTGGCACGGGTAACCTAAATAGAAGCCTTCTCGTGGGTTTCTGACAGCAGCTTTCTATTCCTCAACAAGAGATCAGATGTGGTTAGCATAGTGTTTCTCTTTTTTCCTGGCTTGAAGAAGGATACAACTGCTGGAGTTACAGCAGCCCTCTTGCATCCATGAAGGAATGGCCCAAACATTTCAGGGACTTTGGCCCCATCATCTTTGAGTTGCTGAACCATTGTCTGTGACTACTCTAGACATCCTACTGTATGAAGAGTATAAGTCCCCTCTCTGTTTAAGCTACCATAAGGAGGTTTTGTGTTAAGCATTGTATTCTGAATTCGGTTTCTTAGCTAGTAAATAGCTATAGAGGCTTACCATAAGCCTGGCACTGTACTAAGCATTTTACAGCCTTTAGGCACCTTAATCTTTGTAATAATCCCATGAGAAAGTGGTATTATTACCACATTAGAATTTTCCCAAAGTCTGGATCTGCTAAAGCTCTACTATCCAATTCTACTGAGACTCCTGAGGCACAAAACCTATCCATTTGCTTTTATCCTAACACAGAAAAACAGGAGTTTTACTCTAACTGTGTATGGTCTGGACTCAAGAAAGTCCTTTGCAAAACTACTTTGAAACCAAGTCCACCATCTTCCCCCAATAACAAGGAAGAAAGTTGTGAGTTGAAGCTGGAGAAAGATCTGAGGATGTTGGGGTTCTGAAGTTGCCATTACATTACTTTTTTTCCTTTCTTTCAAGATTTTATTTAAATTCAAGTTAGTTCAGTGGTGCCTGGGTGGCTCAGTGGTTGAGTGTCTACCTTTGGCTCAGGCTGTGATCCCAGGGTCCTGGGATTGAGTCCTGCATCAGCCTCCCCGCAGGGAGTCTGCTTCTCCTTCTGCCCATGTCTCTGACTATCCCTCTGTGTCTCTCATGAATAAATAAATAAAATATTTTAAAAAAATAAATAAATTCAAGTTAGTTCACATATAATGTGGTGTTAGTTTCAGGGGTAGAATCTAGTGATTCATCTGTCGTAAATAACATCCAGTGCTCATGATGTCAAGTGCCCTCCTTGATGCCCATCACCCAATTTCACCACTGCATTTCTGAGTTCAATGCAGTTTACAGGTGGGTAACTGGGATGAGCAGAAGGCACATTGATGATTCTCTGAACATTTCTAGAACCTGAGGGTAGCCAGCCTCCTTCTCTAGAAGCTCTGACAGAGAGGGTTAGGTGTTGTATTGAAAGGTATCTTTGTCACAGTTAGCTAAATGACATAATTTAAAAAAAAAACTCCACTTGTTCCTATTACCATGTGCTATTTCACCAATAAGGTTTTCACCTGTGTTAACAAGAAGACACTTCAGGGGTAGTTAGGAGGGTAAACACTCTCAATCATTCACTCCCTAATATAGATTAATTTGCTTCCATTTTCTTTGTAACACCTAGGCAAAAAATTCTCAAAGAACGATAGTTTAATTAGGGGATGTTGAACATATGTTGTAGAGTGAATAAATCTGGGTATGAATGAGCTGTATTCATGGAGGAGTGTTCTGAATCCTATGGGTGGGCTTCTCAGAGCTGTATACAGGTGTGTGCATGCAAACACACACACACTTTAATAGGAGATGCAGAGCTTTTGAAGTCTTCTTGGGTACCAGAAACAAGATTCAAAAGTTCAAGGGGCTAGAACAAGGGGACTAATGTAATAAGACCAAGTTTAATAAGGGCAGGTATTGGACACTGAACATCTGTCCAAAACTGCCCCACACAGGGAGGTGAAGGGGGAGGCGTGGCCTAATAGCAGCACATGAGACAAAGACAGAGCACCTGTGGCTGCCAGCTCCTGTGAGTCAGGAGTAGGGTCTGGCTGCCAAAAACATTAACGAGCTTCTGAGCCACTTTAATACAAGAACAGTCTTTAGCATGGGAGACCTGAGAGGTGCATGAGCCAGACCACACCTGAAGTCTGGGGCTCAGTTCTGTGAAGAAACATGGGTGTATGGTGACCAAACAAAAAGCCACGCAATAGGAAAGGGAACAGGGGAAAAGCACGGCAGAGGCAGTGGCCTCAAGGAAGCAAGAAGGCAGGGCTCCTGGGTGGTTCAGTCACTGAAGAGTCTGCCTTCAGGGTCCTGGGATCGAGCCCCGTGTCAAGCCCGTGTCGGGCACCCTGTTAAGTGGGGAGTTTGCTTCTCCCTCTGACTCTCCCCAACTCCCACCCTGCTCCTGCTCTTTCTTTCTCTCTCAAATAAATAAATAAATAAATAAATAAAATCAGAAGAAGGAGGAGGAGGAGGAGGAGGAGGAGGAGGAGGAGGAGGAGGAGGAGGAGGAGGAGGCTGGCAGCAGAGAACAGTGATCCCATCTGATTTATCTCAGTATTCTTGGTGCCTGGTACAGAACCAGGGCCACCTGGGAGGCTCTGTAAACATTCGCTGAAGGAACACATTGGAGCATCCCCAAATCCAAAGGGCTTTCCCAGAAAAGACAGGGCTCCTCACTCACGGGATTATTTTTGTCCAATACAGTCTCTTGCTGGAGATTTTCTAACAGATACCCAAGAACTCAATGAAGGCTTAGGGACAAATGCTAAATTCTAAGTCCTGAGAATTTTATTCCATCACTCTACATACTAAAGCCCTCACCATATCTACCTTTTAGACATTTATTCTCTTTTATTACTGACTGCCAAGGAGAAAGGAGAGAGAATGAGCAGAAAGAAGAAGGAAGGAGATATGGAAAAAAAAAAAAAAAAAGAATAGCCACTGCAAGGCTCATTAGCTCCTAAAGCCTTATTTCCTTCTCCTCCCACCTAAGGAGAAGCCCCACTGCCTGCCTCTGCTCGTCACATCTTCACAGTGGTCATACTTCTATAACAGACATGTTTACTGTCTCCATGTGTCTCTTCCCTGACACTTGTGCCCATTCTTTTGTACCATTTTGTCCGTAATATTTACAGAGTACTTGTTGAATGGTACCTATCAATACACATTTGTAGCATAAATGAATGAAAGAATCCTGTGTCTTTAGGCTTGGGTGGGGCTGCGTTTTCTATGTTGGCACATATTTCATTCCATATTCATAGGTAGGGTTTGTGTATATTATTCCATTGGAGTTAAAAGGAAGGCAGACGAGGGTGGGAGGGGGGACAATCTGGAGAAGTAAAAACTATCCTTGTGGGTTTCAGAAATGTCTGGGATATTATGCCTGAAGCTGAAACATCAGGTCCTATTTACTTTTTTTTCTTTTCTATAAACAGCCATAGATTTCTTAAAAAATGAACAACAAACACCAAAACCTCTTGTTATTTTTGTGTGTGATGAAGTCACATGAGCATGTGTCTGAGATTCTGGGTTTTGATACCTTTTCTTTTACTTGCTTTGGTTTCCAAGACTTAAGTGAGGGCAGGGCTGTCCTATTCTCCATCACAGCTCCTCCAGCTAGAGCAGCACCTGACATGTAGTAAATGCTCAGTAAACACATAGAGAGTGAATAAAACAGTTGCTGCCTGCTTTGATGACAGACATCACGTAATGAGCATATTTTTTTACAGGACTACTTCATATACTAAAAACCCAGTAGTGAAAGCGTGATTCTGATCTTAAAGACAAAGAAATAAAATGAAGGCACTCATCCGTGGGGGTAATGGTGTCAGGATGCCAAACCAGCAGTGCCTAACTCCAAAGCCAGTGCTCAGTCTTTGTCACAGGCTACTCAGGGGACAGTGGCCCCTGGTCCTAGGGAAGCTCATCTTGGGTATTTCCTACTGCCTGCCCAACCCGTTCTTCCCTTAGTTGTTCTTGCCTCCAGATCTCTGGATACCTTTTTCAAATGCTTTTGCAAATACAAGGTACACTATGAGTATTAAATAGTTGGGTGGAAAGAGAGTTAGCTAAGTGATACATGGATGGTGGGCAGTAAAATTAGCGGGTGGATAGCTAGTGATGTACAAAAATCGGGTCCTCCTTCCTGTCTGTACCTACAGTATCAGCCTGACAGTTTTAGGCTGGCGACACTTCTTAACAAAGCAGATTGGCCTCTAACTGCCAATTCCACCCCCACTGCCTGCCCTATCTGGGATGATAAATGCCCTGAAGTCTTGAAAGTGGAGTATGCTTTTGCACTACAGTTTTTGCCCAGACCTCATTAATTCAGGAAGATGATACTTCAAGTCAGTGGAAAGATATCGAATGTGTGCAAAAACTCCTTAATTGCGGGTTTCCTTTTGCTGTTTGCTCCCTTAATAAATTTGGAAACTATTTTATGTAAATTATACATAATTTAAGTGGGGCTATCGCATTTTCCTGCTCCATGAGCAGGAGCAGGAATGAGGCTGAACAGAACAGAGGAAAACAATCACCTGGTGAAGATGCTCCTTCTATTATAACTACGTCTGCTTTTTTACTCTACACCAAATCCCTCTTAAGGATGCTGTATATAAATGTGAGCTTTAGGATGCTGATGTGAAAAGAAGCCAGGAGTTTCATGGGCAGGCAATAGAACAATGGTGAGGCAGGACTCTTGGCGCTGGAGTAACTCTAATGGCGGAAAGTGTAAACTGAGCCTAGAGATGCTAGGGTGGGATTGGGTGGCTAAAAAGAAGAGCGCGTGGGAGAGAGTGAGTGAAATGGAGAAAAGGAGTGGATGTTGATCTAGCCTGCAAGGCAGAGCTGGCAAAGCAGCCCAGTGGAGAGGTCTAGCCAGGCCAGGAACCCAAGGGGGGAGATGGCCCCTAAATCTGCCTCTGGGTCCACCTCTGATCTCAAAACCAGACTTCCTACTGCTGCTATACATTTCCAGCTGGCTGGCCCACAGATGCTTCCAAAAAGACGTTCTTTCCGTGGGAGGCATTTCAGACAATGGGGTTGGGCTGCCTGGATTCCGCTCTTGCTCTACTATTTGTTAGCTGTGTGACCTTAGGCAAGTGTCTTAACTATTCTGTATCTTGATTTTTCATATCTATAAAATGGGAATGATAAAATTACATACCTCATAGGATTGTGTGACTTATTGTCCCTAGAGCACTTAAAATAGCTTTTGTAAGTAAGGAAGCCGGTAAGTACTGTGTAAGGACTTGCTATTCTTGTCATCATCATCCTCTGTGTCTAATAATGACAATTAGTCAAGCCAGAAACTTCAGCTAATCTACTTGTGAGGAATGAATGTTCTCCTCCACTCCCACCCTCCATTTCCTGGAACCTGTACTCGCCAAAGCTAAGATAATTAAAGGGACTACAGCTTCATGCAAAGCAGGAGGGAGACATGATGCAGAAGAGGTAGCAGAGCGGTACCCAGGTGGGGTAGTCGGTTGGTGTCCAACTCTTGGTTTCAGTTCAGGTCTTAACCTCAGGGTCCTGGGATGGAGCCCTGCATTGAGCTCCAGGAGACTCTTTCTCCCTTTTCCTCTGCCCCCACCCTTTGCCCCCTATGCACTCTCTCTCCCTTTCTAAAAAATAAATAAACAAATCTTTTTAAAAAGAGAGGCAACTGACTCATTTACACAATCAACAATCCTCCCCTTGGACCTAGTATGAGGAGTAGGAGGCAATATGAATGACAATTCAAGAAAGGGTAGGGCCCCAGGGAACCTCCAGGGCTGGCTTCACTACACCAAGGAGTGGGGAGGGAAGGAGAGAAGGAAAGTCTAAGGGAAGACGTCTCTCTGCAGATCAGAAGGGCAGCCACCGTGGGAGCCAGGGAAGGGGAGGGCTAAGGTCCTGCTTCATCCATGAAGTGGCTGCCTCTGCCTCTCCTCCTTTTGTCAGCCCTGTGTGGGTAAGAACCGGAAGGAAAGACTACTTGCGCGTTTTTCTGAACTCTGTGGGGGATTGACTGGATAAAAATATGTTCAGTTATGGAAATCATGACTCATCTATAACAAGGGATGGAGTGCTGGACTGGGCTTATTCGTAATCATCAATGGTGTTTGTGGGTCCACAAGAGGCATCTGACATATGAAAGCCCTTTGGTTACAATTAGGGATCTCATAAGTTAAATTAATGGATTGTTATAATGTATTTGACATTTCCAACGAAACACGTTGGGGTCTTTGGGGGCATATTTGGTAGCTGCTGAATGATTGATGTACAGATTCTTTGTTAAAAACCTGGTTTAAGTTCTAGCCACTCAACTTTAAATCTATTTTAAAAAACAAACCTAACCCACCACAGGCTACTTTTCAGGGGGGAAACTCAAAACTATTCCCACTGATGCTCACAACGAGACTTGCATGTTCAAGTTTGAACTTAGAGTTATAATTTGCCTGCCCTTTTAATGAACAATTATTAAAACCAGTGACTGGCTTAAAGGATTCCTAAATTAACCACGAGAAACTTGGCTTTCTCGGGAGAGTTGGGTAGAACTCCAGCAGTGCAGCCAATTCCTGGTTATTGATAACTTTTGGAATCCTGCTACGTTGGCCTGCCTTGTGTCTGCACAGCAAAGAAAGGTGAAGACAAGTAATAATGGAGACCTAAAAATATATCAACAAGAATAAATGTGTTGTGGGGAAATTCCAAGCTTTATTAAATGCACTTTTGGTGAAAGAAGCCCTACAGAGAATTTCTTAATAAATTTTCAAAGAGGGGAGGTGCTTGGTCACTGGAGTAGCCTACATAAGCAATTGTGGTATTTGTGGAATGTCAAACTGCAGATTGCCAGAGGTAATCATCCAGCTAGTATCACCATTGTTTCTTATGATAGACCAGAGTCTAGGACCATGGTTTGGGGTTGGCTGAGACTCATGTCCTTGTGTTGAAGGATTGTGTTGGTGTCATGGACTCTCCAGTTTGGAAGTAGCTTGAGCGTGTAGCCACCCCTCCATGCAGCCAATGCTCCCACGCTCAAAGATTTGTGGCCAGAAGAGACACTTGCTATTAAACACCTTAGTAACTCATTCCAAATCCAGTAACACCCACATCCAGGAAATTCTTCTTAAAGTTTAGCCTAAATCCCTCATGCTTCAACGTAAGCTCATTTCCTCTCATTCTGTCCAAAACAGAAATAGGGAACAGCTGTTCTCCATCCACTGGTTCATACACTTGAGGACTTTATTTCAACCATCCCCCTAAATCTCCTTCTCTTCTCCAGAATAAATACCCCAGCTCCCAGAAACATTCTCTGAGACTGACCCAAACCATGGTAGCCAATTATTTTCTAAGTGCTTCCTTTAATTCCAACATTGATCCAAGGTACTGTCTCAGCTTTCAGTCTTGAACAGCACACATTTAGTGGGTGATGCAGAGACCCAAAAGTGAAGCAAGGCTCCTACCAATATTTGAAGACTCTTTACCACCTACTGCTATCCCAGCGCCACCAGCTGTGAAGTTTAATCTATCATCAACCTCAACATCCTCATTGCTACAATAGCTTTATTTTCATTACTAGTTCTACACCAGATGCTGTGTTACACGTTTTATATAAGTCATTTCATTTAATGCTTATAATGCTGTTGGATGGAAAATTTAATCTTTGATTCCTAGATGTGGAAATATCTTCTAAAAACCTCACTACTAATAAGTGCCTGGGACTTGAACCTGACAGACAGCTGTCTGACTCAGAGCCTAATTCATGTTGATCTTGTCTTGTCCCCAGGGAGTAGGCTAGTAATACATAAGGTTTTAAAATTTTCATTCTTCAGTGATATCATTTAAAAACAAAAAACTTCATTATTACATTTATTATGTTTAATTGTAATTATCAATGTAAAGATATGTCAGCCCCATTAGGCTTTGACCTGTTCCAGGGTGGGGACCTCAGCTTTGTTTGCATATTTTCAGCACTAAACACAGTGCCATTTATTGAGTAGACACTCAAAATTTGTTTGGAATATGGCTGAAAGAATGGGTGGATGGATGGATGATGGATGGATGGATAAAACAAACACATATGAATCCACACTTATTGAGTACCCCAATTCTCAAATGCAAAAGTACTTACAGATTCATATGTATCCCTTTGTATAAATGTCAGTCTCCTATCTCTACCCCTACTTTCACAACAGAATTGGCTTGGGGTCATGAGATAGTTGGAAGATAAAGAATCTAGTCTCATTTTTCCCAGTACGTCAATGTGTGATCTTGGACAAGTCACTTGTTTTCTCATCTGAAATATGAGGAGAGTTGGCCTGGATAATATTTGAGGCCCATTCCAGTCCTACATTTCCATAATTCTATAGCTATCTACCTACCTTAATCAGGCTTATCTAAATAATCACAAAAACAGCACTTCATGCTGAAGAAACACAGTCATAATAAACTAAGCAAAACCAAATGCCCTTCAATATCCTGTTGTGAACTATAAAATGTCCCCCTAAAATCACATTTTCCCCTTGAAACAGGATGTAGGAAAAATATTTTCCTATTAAATCCTTTTAAAGTGCAAGGGAAAGCATTTATTCTGTGATTTGCTGTCCAACTCAATAAAAAGTAGAGGATTGCCCTTCTTAATTACAGAAGATACTGTCAGAAAAGCAAAGATGGTAGAAATTCAGGTTGGAAACCAAGATGCCATGCCAACAAAATGATGCATACATTTTCTGGAGGGAGTTTCCAAGTGCGCATCAAGCAGTTTATTTTTGCCATTATGTTGGGGAAGCCAGTAAATGAGTTTTTATGAGGTGCTTTATGAAACTTCTGGGGTGCATAAAGTGAGGGTGGGGAAGAAGTGGCACCAACTTCCAAACCTGTGGGGTGAGGGCAAAGTGGACTTGAACACCGGTGAATGTTGGTTACATTGCTGCAAGTCGAATCCTGGCAATAGGTTTAGCAGAAAGGGCTAGAAGATTTCAGAGGAACTTTACCTTGACTTAGGATATCTGAAAGCCTCCTGCTAGAGTCTATCCCTTAAGAGTGGCAGTCTTCTTTTCCTTATTTCTGTAGAGCCTGGGAGGGTTGCAAGGAGCAGACCTAGAAACATTGTTTGAGAAATGGAAAAGAACAGGTTGGTCTCTCTGTTCATCTAGGAAGACAACAAGGGGCACCTGCCCAGTTCATCATCATCCTACCTTTCTGTCACCATCCTACCCCTCTGGGGAGGGTAAGATAATGGTCCCCCAAAGATGTCTAATTTTGGCCCAGTGAGACCTGTTTTGGAATTTGACCTCCAGAACTGTAACCCAGCAAATTTGCATTTTTTTCAAGTGATTGTGTTTGTAGGTAATTTGTTACAGCAGCTACAGGAAACTGTTATACCCCCCAAAACCTCCAACCAGCAGAGTGTGTCCTGATTGCCATGTGTGAACCATGTGATTCTGGATGTTGAGCCTTAGATGATTGGGCAGGAAGTAGATGTGTGTCCCAAGCTGGACTAATTTTTGTCTGCATGTTCAGAATTTGACCTTGGTACAGCTATGACTATATAGCAGCATGACATATAAAATCAGCTGAGGGCAGGGGAGACTCATGTTCAGTCACATAAATAAATAAGTAGAGAAAGCTGGTTTGCAGAGATAATTATACTGCAAGAGAAAGAGGCAGGAAAGGATGGAGAGGTCTGATAGCACTCTAATTTCTAGCTCCCATCTGAGGTGAGGTACAAGTTGGCAGAAGAGACCTCTCACCCAGTTACTGCACACCACAGACATTTGTAAAAGAGCCAATGTCCTCAGTTCAGAAACATTGATAGATTAGCTCCAACCAAATAAAAAAATGTACACTGGTGGCTGTTGCCCATCAGCCAGATGACTAATACTGGCTCCATGGGGAGGTAGAAAGGGGGCTTAAGGGGAAATCCCTGCTCACAGAATCAGCAGTGGTTAGTAGGTGTGGTGTTCCTCCATTTTTCAGACGAGGCTCAGAGAGGTGAAGTAACTTGCCCCCAAATCACACAGCTCGTGAGTAGGGTAGCTGCAATTCAAACAACTCCAGTCTTTTAATTTCCAAATCTCATATACTTTTCTTTGTTCATTTGCTTTTCAACTATTACTTGTCCTCTGCTAACTAGTCCCTGGATTTCTTCTTCTTCTTCTTCTTCTTCTTTTTTTAAATTAGAAATAACTCCGAGATCTGATAAATGTCCCTTATGTACCCTATAAAAATTCCTTGGGTATTAAAACACTCACAGTTACCACTGTCCAGAGAGGAGAACAATGAGTATGTGATATAGCTGAGGCTGGTCCAGGCCTTACAGTGTCCAGGGGCCACAGGTCAGATACCAACGAGGGTTAAGAGAGCAGCAACTTCCCAGTCTTTCTTCCGAAGCTTTTTCTCACTGGGGTCCACATCTGTGTGCTTCCTGGAGAGTGCACACCAGCAGCCACTAGATATTGGCAGGCCATGGGCCTCTGTCTCTGCCTGATGTCCAGGCTTGCGAACCCGAACCAGACTGACTCTCAGCTTCAATGATCCTTCAGGACCATCCTGAAGAAACAGAGTAAAGGGGTACTGATGGAGTAGTCTTAACTCAGGGAGCTCACTGCCTTCAAAGACTCTCAGGTTGTGTTTGTCATGCTCAGCCTCCCTGCCAGCTGGACTTAGTACTCCCTTTTTTTTTTTTATTGAAGATTTTATTTATTTATTCATGAGAGACACAGAGACAGAGGCAGAGACACAGGCAGAGGGAGAAGCAGGCTCCCTACAGGGAGCCAGATGTGGGACTCGATCCCAGGACCCTGAGATCATGCCCTGAGCCAAAGGCAGACGCTCAACCACTGAGCCACCCGGGTGCCCCTGGGCTTGGTACTCCTGAAGATTTTTTGGTACCAGGAAACCATGAGAGTCTCCTGGGAGTTTGGAAGGTAAGGGGGTCTTTCTCAAGACCATTGCTGCTGATGAGAAAGACTATGAACTGAAAACCACTTAGTTAACCCTTGTATTTCACTACCCCCTTATACACACACGCACACACACACACACACACACACACACACACACACACACACCTTGTCTTCCTATATAAAAATCAACAGAAGGACTTAGTCTGAGATAATTTTCTGAAGAAGGCAAGCTCTTCTTGGTGACCATCTGAGAAGTTGGTCAGAAGTTCAAACCACAAAAATGCTCTACCATCCTTTTACTCTTTGCAACCTTGTCTCTTGAAATGTAGTCACACGGATGTGGTGGGAGAGGATTTTGGGAGCCTGCCTTATCTGCCTTCTCTCTGTGCCAGGCCCCTTATCAAGTGGTTCTTGTTCTTTTGCCATATGCTCCTTTCTTAGGATTGACGTCCTTCCAAACCACTGGGTTCTGGTGGCATCTTGTCATTTGTTGACCACCCCCCCCCCCCCCCCCCCCCGCTGGCTGATATGGCTGTGTGGGAAAGTGTCTCTTTCTCTTTCTGCGCTAATTTGAACTGCTCGAAGTTGAATGCTTTCACAGATTGAGAACTGGGCATGAACATTCCAGATGTTCTGAGCTGCTGCTAGATCCTCCAAACCAGCTCTCTCTCACATTCTGCATTCATATAGCTCCCTGGTATGAAGTTGGAAGTATGAGTTGAATGTATCTACCTTCTTCTCTGTGCCATATATTGAAGGTGAAGCATCTGCCCCAACCCGAGGACCCAATGGGCACCCATTTCACTGCAAATTTAGCATGAGGAAACTTTTGGTTGTTGTTTTTGTCAAATTCAGCTCGTTTTGGCCTCCAGCCCTCTGTGGGTGTGTGTGTGTGCACGCATGCACGCAGATGTTACTGTCCAAGAGTGGAGGACGGTGGTAGTTGAAAGAAGAGGCAACAGCACAAAAGTAAGTGGTTGCAAGACAATTAACATCAGGAAAGACATGGATGCACAGTATCTGAAGCATCCAAACAGTGACTTAGAACCAAGAGGATCAAATCGAAGGGGAAAGGCTCAGAGAATGGGTAATAAAGGACAGGAGGAAGTAGTCAGGGTATATCCTGTGGCTACAATAACAAATTACCGTAAACTTTGCGGTTTATAGTAATAGAAGTTTATTTCTCACAGTTCTGGAGGGTAGAAGTCCAAAATCAAGGTGTCAGCAGAGCCAAGCTCCCCAAGAAGCTGTAGGGGGAGTCCTTCTTTGAGCCTTCCAGCTTCTGATGGCAGTCAGCTTTCCAGGGCTTGTGGCTGCCTCATATCTCTGCCTCCATTTTTGTGTGTCTTATAAGGACACTTGTTGTTAGGTTTGGGGCTGGCCTGAATAATTTAGGATGATATCCTCATCTCAAATCCTCAATGACACCTGCAAAGATCTTTTTTCCAGATAATGTAAAATGCAGGGGTTCTAAAAATTAGGATGTGGACCTATCTCTTGGAGGCCAACATTTAGCTCATCACAGGGTGAGGATTGATAGAAAGTAGGAGGAAATAGGCCAGTAGGTCAGGACAAGGGGCTCAGAACCCAAGTCAGTAACTGGGTAAGAATGATGTGGCCACTCCTCTTTTATATACTCTGGTGGGGGAGTGGCGGGACCAAGGTAGCCCCTGGAACCGCTGGGCCACAACAGCTTTGTTTTCCTCCTGCCCCCTCCCCCTTTTTTTCTCCTGGGAGAGTGTAGAGAGCAAGATGGAGTCACTTGTGTCAAGCAGGGGCCTGTGTCAAGCAATGATGCAAGCAGCCAAGGGCATTGCCAGTACCAGATATGGCCGAGAACAGCACCAGCTGTTGACACACTCAGAATTGATAACCAGCAGACAGAGGAGGTCTGCAAAGGCCCAAGACTGATTAAATCCCTTTTAAAAGAGAGGATTTTTGGGATCCCTGGGTGGCGCAGCGGTTTAGCGCCTGCCTTTGGCCCAGGGCGCGATCCTGGAGATTCGGGATTGAATCCCACGTCGGGCTCCCGGTGCATGGAGCCTGTTTCTCCCTCTGCCTGTGTCTCTGCCTCTCTCTCTCTCTCTCTGTGACTATCATAAATAAATATATAAAAATACCTTTAAAAAAAAAAAAAGAGGATTTTTGCAGCAAACTGTCAGACTCCTCAGACACTGACCCCTCTATGTCTGACCACTTCAAAAAGTCAGCTGCCCCAGAAGGCTCTGCCCTACTGATCTCTGAAAATAACAGAGGTCCTTCACTGCTGGGACATAATACAGTAACTGAGGCCAGCTGACCCGGACCAGACGGAGGCCTCATTCAACGGCACGCTTATGGTCTAACTTCCTACCCCTGTTCTATCTTGTATGTTGTGTGACGTTTAAGAAGCCAAATCAAACACATGGTGAAATGCCATTGAGTTTGGAATCCTGAACCTGCTTTATGATCATGTTACCCTTGCTTTATGATGAAATAAAGCTGGCATTGTAGAAAGACATAACTCGTGTGTGTGCCTTCATAGCATGCTCATGACAGAGAACTTCTGGAAGAAAAAAGTGTTCATTTTATTGTGGTAAGAACACTTAGCATGAGATTTATCCTCTTAACAGATTCTTTTTTTTTAAAATTTTATTTATTTATTCATGATAGAGAGAGAGAGAGAGAGGCAGAGACACAGGCAGAGGGAGAAGTAGGCTCCATGCACTGGGAGCCCGATGTGGGATTCGATCCCCGGTCTCCAGGATCGTGCCCTGGGCCAAAGGCAGGCGCCAAACCGCTGCGCCACCCAGGGATCCCCTCTTAACAGATTCTTAAGTGTAAACACAGTATTGTTAGCCTTAGCAGTTTTGTACATTCATTTTGCTTAACTGAAACTTTATATCCATCAGCCAGCAACTCCTCATTCCCAAATTCCTTGCCCTTGGCAACCATTATTCTACTCTCTCCTTTTTGACTATTTTAGATACTTCATATAAGTCAAATCATGCAGTATTTGTCCTGCAAATGGCTCATTTCACACAGTATGATGTCCTCCAGGTTCATCCACTTTCTTGCATATTGCAGGTTGTCCTTCTTGTTTAAGGATAATATTTCATTGTACATATTTACTACAATTTTTAATCCATTCATTTGTCAATGGCCATTTAGGTTGCTTCCAAGTCTGGGCTACTTGTAAATAATGCTGCTATGAATATGGAAGTACAGCTCTCTCTTTGAGCTCCTGATTTCAATTCTTTTGGATATATACCCAGAAATGGGACTGCTGGATTATATGGTAGTTCTTTTTTTTTTTTTTTTAAGATTTTATTTAATTATTTGAGAGAAAGAGATAATGAGATCATGAGTGGGGTGGTGGGTTGTGCAGAGGAAGAGGGAGAAGCAGACTCTCGCGGAGCAGGGTACCCGACACTTAACAGACTGTGCCATCCAGGTGCTGGCCTCCCCCTTTCTGAGATTTTATTTATTTATTTTAGAAAGAGAGTGAGTGAGCAGGGGATGAATCAGAGAGAGAGGGTAAGGGAGATAATCTTCAACAGACTCCATGCTGAGAGCAGAGCCTGACACTGGACTTGATCCCAAGACCCTGAGATCATGACCTGAGCTGAAACCAAGAGTTGGACGTTAAGCGACTGAGCCACCCAAGCTCCTTTATGGTAGTTCTATTTTTATTATTATTATTATTTGATTTTTTTTAATTTTTGGTAGTTCTATGTTTAATTTTTTGAGGAACCTCCATACTGTTTTCCATAGTGGTTCCACCAATTTACATTCCCAACACCACAGCACCATACAAGGGTTCCATCTTCTCCATCACCCTGATTTTTTTTTTTTTTTTTAGCTACATTCCTTCTTAAGAACAAAAGTTTATTATTTGAGCTTCCCATCCTTACAATCATGGTCTATGAGAAAAAATTTTTTTCAAGAAATTTCTTTTAAAGTTCACTTCCTAATTTGAATATATGTTCTCCAAGTCCTCTCCTCTTTCAGGAGAACCATGGCTGGGTCTATCCTCCAGGGCCTCTGTTACTCTAACACTTTTGATTAGATCTAGATGTGAACTAATAGTCCTTCCTCTCCACACTTTACCCACTGGGAGACAACACTGTAATGAAGGTAAGTGAACAAAGAATGCATTCAGTAGACTTGTTTGGGCAGATATCTGGAGATGGGTTGTATCAATCAGAATAGGCTAATTTGCTACAGTAACAACAAGCCACAAATCTCCATAGACAGTAAGAACAAAGGCTGACTTAATGCCAGCATACATCCTTGATTGGCTGTGCTCCACGTCATCTTTACTCAGGGACCTAGCCTCATGAAACACCGGAACACTATGGATTGTCATGGCACAGGGAAAAGAGAGCACAGTGAACCACACGTTATCTCCTAAATTTGTAACATGTCACTTTTCATGGGGACGAATTACCTGGCCAAAATAGTCATCAATAGGTCAAGGAACTATTATCCTTTCCTAGAGAGGGGCCATGAATATGAGACAAATAATAAAACAAACTTCCACAGAGGGTCTTCAGTTACTATATTATTGTGGCAGGTCCATGATCCCATGGACCCAAAAACTCTGGTCTCCCTACACTGTCCTGCAAGAATTCATGCTGCATACAACAAATGCCTACTTACCATCTTTCCTCACTTAGTGGGGCTATAAAACCAACCTCTCTAGAGGATGTAACAATGACAAAAATCTCAGTGGCTAACAACCAGATTTTTTTTTCTCACACACAGCATGTCTGTCATGGGCTGAGCATTTGGATGTGCAATATATCCTCTATTTGATGGAGGCTGCATTTAATGATTTCTATGAGTCCCCAAATGATTCTAAAATGTCTACATCTATCCTGATTTCATGGACTGTGCTGTTCTAGGGAGCTACATTCAGGGACTCTAATATGGCTTATTTGATTTTTTTTTTTTTTTTTCTTTTTAAAGAGAAAAGCACCTGGCCTAATGAATGAAACATTATTGCTTATGAAACATAATGTATGCACTACATCAAACTGGAAAGTTTGTAGTTCACTCCCATGACATTCTGTTCTTCCTCCTTCTTCGCCACAGTGCCTCTCAGGTTTATGGGGTTTTAAATAGCTATTATCAACCTGAAGTCATTTTGCTCTTTGAGGTTAAAAGAGCAAAAAACACCCAAACACCAAAACCAAAAAACCCCAGTGAAATATCATAGTCCGGGGTCTGTGGGAAGCCTGAAAGCCTCCTCAAGATCTCTGTGACTTTTCTAGTAATTTAATGCACTTGTAGTCACTTGTGGTTTTAGTGCCTGATGTTTTGAGCTCACTTGGGTGTCATCTCTAGTCTTCTTTGCTCTTGCAGATGCAGACAGAAAACTTAGACCTTTGTCCCCACCTTTTTACCCCCCCAAAATCAACTGCCCCCAACACAAGATTCATACAAGGCACTACTGGTCTCTGAAGGTCTAGTATAGCTCAGCCCCCTCCCACTGGAAAACCTTTCCCAAGCAGCTACTTTTTCCTTTCCTGGCCTCCCTCTAGGATTCTGGTTTCCCCAGCTTTCCCCTAATTCAATCCCGTTCACTTTATTATGCAGAGAGATTTAATTCTCTTTCCTTCCACTCTGCCCCAGGCTTGCCTTTGCATAGCCAAAGATTCATTAATGTCTCCATAAAACAAAGGGCCATTTATGCAATACAGAATCACTGGCAGAGAGTAGTAATTTCTTTCTCATTTTCTCTTACTACGTGGGTGTAAGAAAGCTGTATGGACATTTATTTTCCTTGTACAGGAAGGCTGAAGTGACTACGGTTTGGGTTTTAAATAACATTTTCCCTCCTCCTTTCAGGTACATATGACATCTATTTATCATACTACTGGTCTCAGAACTCCTTTACACTCTTAAAAATAGTTGAGAACCCTAAACAAACTTTGTATATATGGGTTTCCTCTACTGATATTCGCCATATCAGAAATTAAAACCCAACCTAAAATATTCATTTAAAAAACAAAAATAATTCCATTACTTATTAACATAAATTAGATCCTTTTGTGGTGGGGAAAAAAAAAATATCTCAGAAACAAACCTAGTGCGAATGGCACGGTTTTACATTTTTTGCAAACCTCTTTAAAGTCTGGCTTAATGGAAGACAGCTGTTCTGCATTCGGCGTATTTGCAATGTCACAAGTCGCTCGGCTCCCGGAAAACTCAGGCTCCCAGAAAACTCGACCGTGTACAACTTGTGGGAAAAGGATAGTGGAAGGCAGAGAGCATCTTGGTGTCTGGAAGTTAATTTCTGTCTTGCTTACCCGGCTTCCACCAGCACTGTTTTAATGCATTCTCGTTGCGCATCCTCTTTGAAAAGAAAAACAAAGCAAGGAGTAGGTGGATTATAAATTGGAGCCTTGGGTTGAAATGTAAAAAGAATTCATTGGCTGACCTGCAGTTAAATTACTACAATTTGAGGGGTGGGGGGTGTCTCTAAGAACCCAACATCAGGAGCACCTGGGTGCCCCGGTGGTTGCGGGGCTGCCTTTGGCTCAGGTTGTGATCCCGGGGTCCTGGGATCGAGTCCCCCATTGGGCAACTAGCAGGGAGCCTGCTTCTGTCTCTCTTATGAATAAATAAATAAAATCTTAAAAAAAAAAAAAAAAGGAGAACGCAACATCCAGGATGAGCCTGGGGACAGACGCTCTTCTGCGCTTGTGTGCCTCCTCACCTTTCAGATCCGCCGTGTCTGGGAGATACCTCCGCGATAGCGCTCGTCCCCACCATAAATAACCTCCAGAACGAGTGTTCTCATTAACGGCAGCAACTGTTGCTGGCCACTGGGAGCCAAGCAACGCCAAGCCTGTACGTGTTACCTCCAGCTGTCACAACACCACCGCGGAAGGTGCTGCCTCGGTGGTGCAGACCAGGCGGCTGCAGGCCGACCTTGCACACCTGTGCGCCCCAGCGCCTGGTGCAGCCAGGTGGTCGCCGCCCACGTGCCTCCGTCCAGCCCGGCGGGAGTCCCTGAGGTCAGGGGTCACCTCCAGCGCCCCGCACTGCCGCTCCCGGCGCCGGGTCACGGGGTGAGCCCCGCGGGGGGGGGGGGGAGGCCGCCCGCTGGCTTCCGGATCCTCCCGCTGCCCGGGTCCGCACGCCCCCCCTCCCCTCCTACCCCCCCGCAAGGGCGACCCCTCCCCGAGGCCGGGCCCTCCGAGGCTTGCCGGAAGGAGAAAGAGGCTGAGGCCGGAACCTTTCTCCTGTCGCCCGGTCGCCCCGCGGAGGCCGGAACCTTTCTTCTCGCGTCGCGTTGGCGTGGGGGGGGGGGGGGCGTGCGGAAGCCGGAACGGTCCTCCCGCGGTCGGACGCACGCCGCGGCGGTCGCAAGCTGCTGACGTGGGCCGGCCGGGAAGGGGGCCGGGAGGGGGGTGTGGGTCGCCATGGCGGTGGATATCACGCTGCTGTTCCGGGCCAGCGTCAAGACCGTGAAGACGCGCAACAAAGCGCTGGGAGTGGCGGTGGGCGGCGGCGGGGTCGATGGCAGCCGCGACGAGCTGTTCCGCCGGAGCCCCCGGCCCAAGGGCGACTTCTCCAGCCGGGCGCGGGAAGTGGTGAGCGGAGCTGGTTGCTATGGAAACGGCGGACCCCGTAACCGGCGCGGGGAGGCAGAGCTCGGAGGGCGCAGTGGCCCGGGGTGGTCCCGGGGAGTCGCCAGCTGACTTGGGAAAGGAACAGCCTTGTTTCGGGGAACGGGAACTCGTCCGCCACGTTCTTGGGCTGCTTGGCGAGGTAGTGAGGTCGCCGTCACCGCAGACTTGAAACTCCCTGCCCCCCCCCCCCCCCCCGCAGGCCTTTGCTTTCTCTGTCTCGGCAGAGCCCGCGGGGCCCCTGGGCTTGCCTCCCTCCCCCTTCCCCGGTCCTGGCTCCACGGGAGCAAAGGTGACGTTCACTGACCCCTCCCTTCCGCTCGCCCGCCTCCTGCCGCGGTTTCGGGGCTCCTGCTGGGATCAGCAGGTCCCGAGGCCGTTTCGCACCGTCTTTCTCGGCCGCCGCGTGTTACATACAGCCGCCTAACCTGCTTTTCCCTTCCCTGAACGCAGGAGGCTTTGGTTCAGGAGAGCAGGGAGCGGCGCTGGTGCCCGACTCCTAGCGCTGCCACGGGGTGTGTTTTGAATGAATGAGTGAACGCGCAGGTCGGCTGGCCTCGTCCCCACTGAAGGGAGAGAATGTTTGTCTTGTTCACCTTTGTATCCTTGCCGCCCTCTCCGCCCCCAGGGTGGATCTAGTATTTGAAGAGCTCGAAGCTTTATCCGGTTCTCTCTGTCCTTTTTAAGAAGAGGAAACATAGAATCACAAGAAGAGGTTCAGAGCTTTGGAAGGGACAAGTGAGGGGCCCCGAAACTTAAACTCTTGTTAATTTTGTGGCAGATCCACTTCTCTTTGGCATGCAGGCCAGTGCCTGGTACTTTGTAGGCATTCAGGTAGCTTTAAAATGACTCTTTGTATGCGTGAATTAAGGTGTGGCAGTTTGCAGAGGAGGGTGTGCGATGATACCCTCTATCCTCGGGATTGGGCCAGCTGAAGACATTCAGTCCATCAATGAATATTGTCTAGCACCTTGTTAGAATAACACAGGATGTTTTGAACTTTTTTTAAAAAATATTTTATTTATTCATGATAGACACACACACACAGAGGCAGAGACACAGGCAGAGGGAGAAGCAGGCTCCTTGCAGGGAGCCGGACGTGGGACTCGATCCCGGGTCTCCAGGATCACACCCTGGGCCAAAGGCAGCGCTAGGCCTGGACCTTCCCCGGGCTGCCCAGAATAACACAGGATTTAAAAGGATTGGTGGAGGGGCGCCTGGGTGGCTCAGTGGTTGAACATCTGCCTTTGGCTCAGGTGGTGATCCCTGGGGTCCTGGTTTTAGTATATGCACTGCGGAAGTGAGCCCTCCCGAGGGTCCTGCAGGGAGCGGTCTTCTCCCTCTGCCTGTGTCTCTGCCTCTTTCTGAGTCTCTCATAAATAAATAAATAAATAACATCTTAAGAAAAAAAAAAAAAAGAAAAGGAATGGTGAGAGAGATAGTAACAAAAGTTACTATCAAAAGTTATCATACAGTCTCCTATACAGCGTTTCGGGTACACAGGTGAATGTGGTCAGTTCTGAGGGCCAAGAAAGGCCTTTCAGAGGCAATGATGCCTGAGACAAATCTTAAAAGAGGAGTAGTTGAGAGATGCCTGGGTGGCTCAGTGGTTTAGTGCCTTTGGCCCAGGGCATGATCCTGCAGTCCCAGGATCAAGTCCCACATCAGGCTCCCTGCATGGAGCCTGCTCCTGCCTCTGCCTGTGTCTCTGCCTGTGTCTCTGCCTCTCTCTCTCTCTCTCTCTCTCTCTCTCTGTGTGTGTCTCTCATGAATAAATAAATAAAA
Organism: Vulpes lagopus; assembly: GCF_018345385.1. Taxonomy (NCBI): domain Eukaryota; kingdom Metazoa; phylum Chordata; class Mammalia; order Carnivora; family Canidae; genus Vulpes; species Vulpes lagopus. Next base: position 130,273,132 of record NC_054827.1, on the reverse strand, counting down.
TCTTAAAAAAAAAAAAAAGAGGAGTAGTTGATTCCAGTGCAGAGAGGGTGGAGCAAGGCATCTTGGCCTTAGAGAAGGGTGTGCATGAAATGGATCACTTTTATGCTCAATTTATGTATACTCCGTGCATGTCTGCCCATTAAATTGCAAACAAATTAGTAATGGTGTTTAAGATTTTTTTTGGAGGAACTTATGTTTTCTGAACCATTTCAAGTAATGATAAATATGCCACTTTGCAATGTTACTGAAATGTTTCCATAAGCATGGGAGTGTGGCTGGAATGTGGGAGAGCTTTGCTGTCTGCAAGCAGATGAATGTTATGTGGTCAAGAGACCAGGTTGTTGTCTTCATCCTGCACTTATTAGCTGTATGATGTTATTAGGCAAGTTTTATGGCCTTACTTTATTTAAGTGTTCTCTTTTTTCCCCCTTCAAACAGCAGAAGACTTTTAAACTGCATTGAGACCCTATTTATAGCAGATCAAAGGAGGAGCTTCTTAGGATGAAATGAGAGGAAAGGAAACTAGGACATTCCCCCTCCACCTGCCCCTAGTTTGGCCCAGGCTTTTCATGAGGTTCCTCCTGTGGAATTGTGGGGTGTGAAGGTTACAGTTTTGGTTTTGGGAGGTCCCTTTCTAACTCTGAAATCGCTGATTATTAGCACTGTGCTCATTTTGGGTCCTGTTCTGGAGTGGGGGATATGCAAGTAGTAGAGACAAGAAGCGGAACTGGGATGGCAAGCTGTGTGGAAGTTTAAGCCTTAGGCTTTTCCCTGAGTGTTAAGAATGTGCTTTAGGCTTTTGAATCAGTGAGCCTCAGGGGCACTAACTGGACCTTGGGGTGCTGAATTTCCTATCATTGGAGGTAATTAAACAGGGATGACTGCTTGGCAGAGATGTTTGAGAACTTTGCGCTTTAGCCAGAGGGTTAGATGGCAGGCCATTGAATATTCCAATTCTGATATTTGATGATGTGGGTACATGCTAAGGCTTGGAGAGTCTGTTGAGTAGGGACATAGGCTGCGTTGTTTAGGACCACTGCCCCTCCTGACATAGGGAAAACATGCCTTCTTTTGAGAAATTTTGATTTAATGTTGTAATTACTTTGTGTATTACTTCCTGTTCTTGCAACCATTCTCTCCACATACCCCTCTCCCCCGAAAATTTAGTATAGAGCTGGGGAGGGGTGGCCTGTACTCTTGCCATGATCACATGTGTCAGAATGCTGGCTGAATCTGTTATTGGCCTGGATTTCTTTTCATAAAAGTCTGGCCAGTACTAGGAGCACAGGGTCTGGTTCGGGGTTAGTTCTGGTCATTAGACCTAAGGAAATGTAGCAGGTTATAGGCCTTTGCTTGGATGTATTCCCTGAGGCTCTGTCATTTCTAGGACACACATTACCTAATTCGATTCTAGTTCTTCTCATTCCTTAGTTTGGACAAAGCATATTCCTGATGTCAGTGTTTCATCTCACTGAATTGTTGTAGAGGTTTTATTAAGATTAATAAAACTGTGTTGAAACTAGATTTTTAATTTTCCCTCATAGGTTGGTTTCTTTGGTGTCATTTCTTTAAATATTTTAACTTTTATGCTCAATTTTGCTGAATTCATGTGTATTCAGTGCAGGTGTACCCGTTACATTACAGACAGTAACAACGGTTCCTCTCTTGGGATGAGGAGCTTACTGTATCTGAAAAATACGCCTTTTTGCAATGGGAACTTGATTAGTTAACTCATTTAGACTGTGAGGTGAATGGGGACCTTGGGAGTAGGCAGAGCCTGGGGACTTGGATATAGAAGACATGGACTCAGGGCAGCCCGGGTGGCTCAGTGGTTTAGCACCGCTTTCGGCCCAGGGCCTGATACTGGAGACCCAGTATCCAGTCCCAGGTCAGACTCCCTGCACGGAGCCTGCTTCTCCCTCTGCCTTTGCCTCTGCCTCTCTGTGTGTCTCTCATGAATGAATACGTAAAATCTTAAAAAAAAAAAAAAAAAAAAGACATGGATTCAGATCTGGGCTCTGCTACCTAGAAGTGGGTAACTTGGGCAGGTCCTCTTACCTGAGTCTCATTTTCCACTTCTGTCACATGGGCGTGATCATATCCTACTGAACTCGTAGGCTAATTATCAGCATCTTCGGAGACTATGTATGTTAGAGAACCACACTGATTGTTATTGTTCCCTTCACCCCATGTAGGCCATTCAGACATTTTCATCAGTGGCTCTCAGCCATATTCCCCAAACCATTTAGCTTTCCTGTATTTTCCATCCTTTCTTGCAAAGGGGAACCAAGGAAGTGCACAAAGGAACTGGTGAAAATACCGTGCAGGTACTAGTAGCATCAGTAGTACAGAGCACAGCATTCCTCTGCGAAGGTGAAGCTCTTAATCAGCAATGATAGATATGTGGCAGCATGCAGCTGTTCCTCTCTTTTCTTCCCATGACAATGGAAGTCAGTGCTAATTTTCCTAGATCTAATTTCCTCAGAATCCTTTGCAGCATTTGTGGTCTAGGCAGCCATTTATTGGGCCTGTCAAGTTGAAATCTGCTTGACATCCTGCCTGCCATAGAGTAAAAACAGATCTGCATGCTTAAAGCAGAACCATGGACTTTTTTTGTTGAGTACTTAAAAGGATCATCTCAAGTTCATGTTGTTCAGGCTTCTCATTTTGTAGATAGGAAAATAGACATTCAGGTAGGTGAAATGACTTGCTCAGAGTCTTAATAGCTGAGTCACAGGACAGAGCCAGAGGGAGAAGCCAGGTCCTTTGACCCTAGTTAGGGCTGTTTATTTCCCATACTACATCCTCGTACCTTAAATTTCCACTAAAATTTTAAGCCAGGAATTCTTTGTCTTTTGAATGGCAGTGAGTTTCCTCTTGAGTGAATATGGATACTGAATGGGTTTAGAACAGAAGGACCTGAGTTTGAATGCTTTTTACTGTATGAATTTGAATGCCCATATTGGACTTGGGCAAGTTATTGACCTGTTTCCTCACTTCTAACATAGAATAATAATAGTCTTAAAAGGTTATACAGATGAAATGACAAAAGTATGAATGTGCCTACAGGAGTATGAGCTCTTTGGGTTGCAAGTAACAGTAACCTAATGTAAACTAACCTGAGCAAAATGGGACTGTGTTGGCTCATGGAACTGGGAAATGGGGGGATAGAGCTTCCTTCTTTAGCTCTTATCCATAAAACCCAGGAAAGGACTCTAGTTGGCTCTACTTGGATCCTGCCCCTGCATGATGGCCTTAGGGGGATAAGGTTCCTCATAGGGCCAAGTCCTATGTCCACCCCAACATGTGTCCAGACGTGGGTTGGATACGATGATTGTCACCTCTCTAGGACCTTGGAGGAGGGAATGCTCTGTGGAGGAGTAGGCAGTAAAGGCAGGCAGGCAATGCCAACTGAAATGTTTCTCACAGAGCCTGGCACAGGGCCCAGCCTGCCTTCTCCTTGGCTGCCTGGTTGTCTTCAGCAATGTGGGGAAGGGAAAACTAGAATTTTGAAAATTTGTAGTGACAGGCTTTCGGTGTGGGAGTCTGCGTGGAGGTGCCTTATGGTGTTAGCTCTTTGTTTTCTTATTGCTTTATAGAGGTTGCCGGGGCCAGGGAGAGCGCCATGTGGGAAACCAGGACACTGTGAGCAGCCAGGCTGGGCCCAGAGCGGCAGGAGCTCTGAACAGACTATCAGGAAACTTGTGCTGTAGTGCACAGCCTGTCACGAAGCCGCAGGCCACAGAATCTCTCTGGGCCTCAGTTTCCACTCTGGTCACACTGAGAGCTTAGACTATGGAACTAGAGTGATTTCTTATAAAACAAAGATGCTTATTCCCTATCCGGTGATAGTGACCCTGGGCTCTGGAAATCCTATTTTCAGGTAAGGCACACAGATGAAGTTTTCTTTGCTTATTACAGAGTGCTTTTATGAAAGCTGAATGTCTATTTTGAGTTTCTGGCTAAAACTCAAAGTTCTTTTTTCTTTTTTTTAAAGATTTTTATTCATTTATTTGTGAGAGACAGAGAGAGAGAGAGAGAGAGCGCGCGAGAGAGAGGCAGAGACACAGGCAGAGGGAGAAGCAGGCTCCATGCAAGGAGCCTGACGCGGGACTTGATCCTGGGACTCCAGGATCACGCCCTGGGCCGAAGGCAGGAGCCAAACCGCTGAGCCACCCAAGTGTCCCCAATTCAGAGTTCTTATAGTGGCCCAAAACCACATGCTCTGGTCTTTGCTCCCTGTCTGACCTCACCTCCTGTCACCTTCCTTTTGCTTACTCTGTTCCAGCTGCCCTACCCCTTTGCTTTTCTCACGTGAACGGATGGGTTCCTACCTTAGCTCCTTTGTCATTCCCTCTACGTGAGACACTTCTCTTCCAGATTCCTTGTGGTTTGATCTTCAGGTCTCTGCTCAAATATTCCCTCAGTGAGACCTTCCGTGGCTGCCCTGTATAAAGTAGCATCCTTTTCCTGTCCCTCATCCTGCTTTATTCTTTTCATTATCTGACATATTGTGTATCCATTTATTTGTTGTGTATCCACTGGAATATGTGCTTTGTGAAGACAAAGACTTTGTGTTGTCTACCACTGAATCCATAGGTTCTAGACAGTGCAAGGGACCTAGGTAGTTGATAAATATTTCTTGAACTAATGAATAAGTGTTAATCAGCTATGGTACTTTGCTTTCAGTTTTGGAGCTAGTTGATCTCTGTGCAAGGCTCCTTCCAGTTCTAGAAATGTGTGATCCTAATACGATTCCTTAATACTACACAATATATGTTTATACTTAATCCAGTATCTGGGGTAAACATTAAATAGTATGTTTTATTATATTATTAAGATTCGGTTCCTACCTCAAGAAGTTTAGTCTAGAGGAGAAGCAGACACATAGATGGTAACAACTTTTGAATTGACAACTATGAGTGACATTAATAATCTTCTTAGCATTGATTCCCCAGGTCCTCCTTGATTCCTTTGAAATCACATAATTGACATTATGTGCCAGTGTAGGGATCCAGAAGTTGAGCTGGGAGGGACCACCTGGATTATTATCCAGAGTAGCTGGAAATAAATCTTAATTCCAAGGACTGAGTATAATACTTCCTAAACTGGGGATTTCAGTTGAGGGAGCATGCTTCTAAGAAGCAGTATTAGGCATCAGGTGCCAGGTGTCAGTGAGAAGCTGGAGATAGAGCCACATGGGATAGGAATAGATCAGGAAACAGTGTAGGTTTAGGATGCAGACTGCAAACAGCATGAGTTTGTTGAATCATTTAGATTTTTTTCTTATTCAATACAGAGACCTTATTGCAAATAAAATAAGCAGCTTTGGCTAAGGCTGGAGTGCGGGGGCTGGAAAGAAAGATGTTCATTAGCCAGTCTGTCCCTCCGTCACCCTTCCCCCTTTCTCTTTGAGAAGTTCCTTGGGCATCAAACATAGGCCTCAGTGACACACATGTTAAAAACCACTACATTAATGTTTTCCAAGGCCTCTTTTTAGCTACACAATACTATGTTTTTATGGATCTTACTGTGTACTGTAGGCAGAACTCAGTGCTAGAGACTTCTGTGGTATTAACAGCCCTCTATATAGTTTGCACTTCTGAGGTTTTTTTCCAGAACTTATGAGGACTCCAGCTTTTGAAATTCT